>NC_136061.1:1296575318-1297039318 GCF_964261635.1 Lissotriton helveticus
ACTTGTGTGTGTGGGTGAGAAGCCGGAACGTGATCCTCTTGTCGACGGGGAGCCAGTGCAGGTTCCTCAGGTGGCTGGAGATGTGGCTACGTCGGGGGACATCCAGGATGAGTCGGGCGGAGGCGTTCTGGATGCGCTGGAGTCTTTTCTGTAGCTTGGCTGTGGTTCCGGCGTAGAGGGCGTTTCTGTAGTCCAGTGGGCTGGTGACGAGTGCCTGGGTGACAGTCTTCCTGGTCTCGGTCGGGATCCAGCGGAAGATCTTGCGAAGCATACGCAGGGTGTTGAAGCACGATGGGGAGACGGCGTTGACTTGTCTGGTCATCGAGAGGGAGGGGTCCAGGATGAAGCCCAGGTTGCGTGCGTGGTCGGTTGGCTTGGGTGCGGTGCCCAGGGCTGGGGGCCACCAGGAGTCGTCCCAGGCGGAGGGCGAAGATCCCAGGATGAGGACTTCCGTCTTGTCCGAGTTCAGTTTCAGGCGGCTGTCCTTCATCCACTCGGCGACGTCTTTCATCCCTTCGTGTAGGCAGGTTCTGGCGGTGTCGGGGTCTCTGGTGAGGGAGAGGATCAGCTGGGTGTCGTCGGCGTAAGAGATGATGTTGAGGTTGTGCTGGCGTGCGATGGCTGCGAGAGGTTTCATGTAGATGTTGAAGAGGGTGGGGCTGAGTGAAGATCCTTGCGGGACGCCGCAGATGACTTCGGTGGCCTTGGAGCGAAACGGGGGAAGGCGGACTCTTTGTGTTCTACCGGCAAGGAACGAGATGATCCACTCCAGTGCCTTCTCTTGGATACCGATGTTGCTGAGGCGCTGGACTAGGGTGCGGTGGCAGACCGTGTCGAACGCAGCAGAGAGGTCCAGGAGGATGAGGGCCACTGTTTCCCCCTTGTCGAGCAGGGTCCGGATGTCGTCGGTGGCTGTGATGAGGGCGGTCTCGGTGCTGTGGTTGGCTCTGAAGCCAGACTGCGAGGGGTCGAGGGATCCGTTCGTCTCGAGAAAGGCGGTCAGCTGTCTGTTGACGATCTTCTCGATGACTTTAGCAGGAAAAGGGAGGAGCGAGATGGGGCGGAAGTTTTTGAGATCGGTGGGGTCCACTGTAGGTTTCTTCAGGAGTGCGCTGATCTCGGCGTGCTTCCAGCTCTCCGGGAAGGTGGCTGTGTTGAAGGAGGCGTTGATGATGTTCCGGAGTTGGGGTGCGATGGTGGAGTCGGCCTTGTTGAAGACGTGGTGTGGGCAGGGGTCGGTCGGTGATCCGGAGTGGATGGTGTTCATCGTGCGGGCTGTGTCTTCGGTGGTCACCGTGGTCCAGGTACGAAGGGTGGCGGTGGGGGGCGTTGGTTCGACGGTTGGGTGCGTGGGTGGGGCGCCAAAGCTGTTGTGGATGTCGGCGATCTTGCGGTGGAAGAACGAGGCGAGGGAGTCGCAGAGGTCTTGTGACAGAGTGATGTCGTTGGTGCCGGTGCTGGGGTTGGAGAACTCCTTGACGATAGTGAAGAGCTCTTTGCTGTCGTGGGCGTTGTTGTCCAGTCGTTCCTTCAGGGATTTCTTCTTGGTGGTGCGGATGAGCTGGTGGTGCTTGTGGGTAGCGTGTTTGAGGGCGGTCATGTTGTCGGTGGTCCGGTCGAGGAGCCAGGCTTTCTCGAGGGTGCGGCAGGTCTTCCTGGAGTCCTTGAGGTCGTCGGTGAACCAGGATGCCTTCTTGCTTCTGGGTCTGCTGGGAGGGTTCTTTAGTGGCGCGAGGTCGTCGGCGCAGGCGGTCAGCCACTGTGTGAAGTTGCGGGCTGCTTCGTTGGGGTCCGTTGTGTTGGCAGGTGGGCTCTGGCTGAGGGAGGTGGTGAGCTGGTCTGCGGTGATCTTGCTCCAATTCCTGTGAGGTACCTGTTGCGGGTGGTGGTGGGTCATGGATCATTTGAAGCTGAAGTGGACGCAGCTGTGGTTGGTCCAGTGGAGTCCGGTGGCGTGGCTGAAGGTGATGTACTTGCTGGAAGAGAAGACGGGATCAAGCGTGTGGCCGGCGTAGTGGGTGGGGGTGTTGACCATCAGAGGCACCCTCATCTACAAACCTCCAGGACCTCACTCCAGCTTCTGGGACAACATCCCTGAGTTCATTTACCCTATTTACCATTTACTCCAAGCACTATATCTTCCTCAGAGACCTCAACTTTCACCTTGATGACTCTAACAACACCTATACCGCAAACCTCCTCTATATCACAAACAACATCTGCCTCACCCAGCTGGGCACCTACCCCACACACTTTGTGGGACACACACTCAGCCCAATCATCACAGCTAGTGACAAAGTAAAGTATAGCCATGTCCCTGAGCTCACCTGGACAGACCACGCCATCATCCATTTCACTATCATATGACCTACCAGTACCACCACCACTTGAGCTAGAACAAAGTCTCTCAGAGTCATTGGGCAGAAGCCCTCAACAACTCTCACCCTGATACATCAACCAACCTAGAACAAGTTGTTAAGAACCTCTCCACCTGGATCACTGACTCCACAGACAGAGTTGCCCCGTCAAGCCCACCAAACTCAAGAAACCCTCAAACAAGCCAGCTGTTACACCACAGAACTAAGTACTACAAAACAAAACTACAAGTGTCTTGAAAGGAGATGGCGCACCAGCAAGGAGCCTATGGATTGTGTCACTTTCAACACATCCCTCAACCAATAGTACAACTCCTGAAAAAGATGACAAGGAGAGTCCTCGCCAACTGCATCAAAGCCAGCTCCACCCACAGCAAAGAACTCTTTAATATTGTCAGTGAGTTCTCCAATGCCTCAGCCACTGAAACATCAACACCTCATCCCAGGAACTCTGTGACACCCTTGGGAACTTTTCCATAACATGATCTCCACCATCTACAAATTTTTGAATCCTAGCCCACTGCTTCTGTCACCTCCCTCATAAATGCGAACCTCGACCACAGGCTCACCAATTGGGAACCAACTCACCACTAAAAACACCACCGCCGTCATGAACTCTATCTACTCTGGAGCACCATATCTTCAACCTCGGGAGCAAGATAATCAGCAATAAGCTCACCACCACCTCAAGGCATCCTTCACCACAGCCACCTTCCCTGAAGAATGGAAACACGCAGAAGTCAAAACCTTTCTCCAGAAATCATCCACCGACCCCAGTTATCTCAAGAATTACCAGCCCACACCTCTGCTTCCCTTTCCTGCCAGAGTCCTCGAAAAATCCTTCAAGCGTCAACTTATGGAACACCTGGAGAACAACAGTCTTCTGGACAACTCCGAATCTGGATTCTGCACCAACCACTGCACTGAAACAACCCTTGTCACTGGTACGGACGATATCTGAACCCTCCTGACCGGGGAGAAATGGCGGCTCAAATCTTCCTCGACCTCTCAGACACCGTGTTTCACCACACCCTCATCAAGAAGAGACTCAACTACATTGGAATCCAAGTAAACCAATCAAATGGATCACCTCCTTCCTCACCGGTAGAACCCAGAGAGTCCATCTCGCTCCTCCACCTCAGAACCAAGAACATCATCATCAGCATCCCTCAAGCCTAATCTTCAGCTCTGCACTGTTTGAGACCTACATGACCCCCTTGACTAACATCATCATAACCCACAAATTGAACATCATATCCTCTTGGCTTTGAAGCCCCCTCTACCACTATGGCCAATTTTCACAGATGCATTACATGGTTTGTCAACTGGTTGAAAGACAATTACCTAATACTCAACACATCAAAATGAAAGTGCTGATCTTAGTTGGCCGGCAGCGCAGATTCTGTCACCTACACAAGCAGCCTTTCAAATGTGTCTCGGACTTGCTACTGCAGTGTCTGCACATGTGGTGTTTCACTGCCATGTCAACCTGGCAAGTGCACCCACTTGCAAGGCCCTAACCTTCCCTCTTAGTACATGTGAGGCACCCCTAAAGTAGACCCAAGGTACTCCACAGTGCAGGGTGCAGTGTATGTGAAAGGGAGGACATGTATTGGTGTGTTTTACGTGTTGTAATAGTTAAATATTGTGTATTCCATTTTTCACTGTTATAAGCTCTAGCTCTTCTGTAGGCTATCATTGGAGCTGCCTTGTAACATTTTTCAAGTGTAACTTTCAATTAAGAACAGACAGAGATTTGACGTTTAGGCTCTCTGAACTCAGAATTTAATAACACATATTTTAGCAAAGGTGGGTTTTAAATTGTGTGTTTAAAAATGCCACGTTTTAGAAAGTGGACATTTTCTTCTTTAACCATCCTGTGTGCTTCTCCCTGTTTGTTTATTCAACTTCTGGGTTTGGAGTGACAGGACATGGGGATGTGCATTCCCTCTAGACAGTCACAAGTGATAGTTGAGGTGTCCTGCCTTTCCTGGGTGCCTCATAGTCAGGCTGAATAGATCTTTCTGCATTTAGAGTGGTGGGAGGAGTTTTCACTAGTACCTGATTAGGCTGTGTCTGGCCTGCACAATGCTGTCTCCACCTCCTGTAGTGAAGATGGAACAGGGAGGACAGGACTGGTTTTGACTGAGCTTAGAAACTAGTGAAACAATGACTAAAGTAAGAAAATGGGGTATAAATATTAGACCCAAAACACCAGAACTTTAGTCTACTTTTGAAACAAGAGGACGCTGCTGAGAAGAAGAGCTGCCAGGAGGAGTAGTTCTTCTTTGCTATGATGTTGTTTAGTTGGGATGACCTGCAGTTGCAGCTTCTGTCTGTGAGCAGAGGAAAAGGACTGACACTTTTGCTCTACAGTGGTATCCTTCTTGAGAAGATCTCCAAGGGCTTGAGGAGGAACTTGCCTCCTGTTCTGAAGTCTCAGGTACACAAACACTTCACCTGCAACAACTTTGAACTCCATTGCTGCAAGTTCTGACCTGCCTTTTGATGCCAACTAAAGTTATGGACCCTTGGAGGTTGTTCCTGCTCCCAGGAACTACAAAGAACTAAAGAAACCTGAAAACGGATGCATCACCTTTCTGACACAACACCTGTCAGCAGCTGAAAAATCTACAGCATGTCAGTACACCAACCTCTGACTCAGGCCATGCTGTTCAGCTGAAAGAATCAACACATTGTGGCACCGCAGCTGAAAAATCAAAGAAGCGCCTGTTTGTCTCCTCAGGAATCAATGTCCTGCACATACCAGATTTCCACGCAGCTTGCATGTGTGCCACATATCCTTGACGCAGCACCCTCCGACAAGAACTGTCTTGTAATCATCATCTCTTTTCCCCTACAGTCCTGATTCGACGCATCACTTCTCCTATGTGCCGCAGAACGGTTTGCCTTGCCTCCGCAAGGACTCAGGGAATGATGCATCGATGTGTTTTTCAATGTTTTTTTTCTCTCTGGCTATTTGGCCTTGTGAATTTTAATGCATCTGAAGGTACCTTGTGTAAAATAACGCATCCATAGATTTCTATGGACAGAATTGCTTGAAACCTTAAAAAAAAAATTAGTTGTGAATGTTGAATTTGTGTTGTTTTGGTCCTATTTGGGTTAGACAAAGATACTTTGATTTCTAAACTGGTGTAGTCTCCATCTGTGGTGTTTTCACTGTGTTCCTGTGTGTTTGGGCACAGATGCTATACATATTTCTTTTAATATTAGCCTGTCTGCTCATGCCAACGTGTCCAGGGGGTAAGCAGGTGGTTTTCTGAGTTTGTTATCCCCTTACCCTGACTAGAAGGAAGGGTCACTACTTGAACAAGGTTCCTTTCTCTGCCAACTGCAGACACCCCCTTTCTAACAATGGTGGTCAGCGGTGATGATTAGTACTTGTGTTTGTACTTTGACATACAGTGATCAGTGTGCACTACAACTCAGTGCAGACCATTACATGACAACATACTGTTTTTGTCCTCCTAGATTTGTTGTTGATACCTGGAACTCTAGTTAGTTGTTACACCTGTGAGGCTTTGACAGAATGTAAATCAACTTTTGGCACCCATACATCTATGCAAAGAGGGAGCTAAACGTTTTCTGCAAGGAAAGAGGGGTGGCTGTGAAGAGAGGATCTTCAAGGCAGGATCTTGAGGCAGCCCTGTATTGTAATGAGGTAACACTCTGGGAAGCAAAACTACCATATGATTCTGAGGAGAAGGACTTCTTGGAAAGAGAGGGAAGTGGCCCCAGAGATAAGATGAATGGAGTCCCGCTTGTAAGGTGAGGCTGAGAGAGTTCGACCAGGAACTCAAGAGGGCTGGGAGAGCCTTAGTTCAGGAAAAGGAAATGTGTGTAGCTCATTACCTAAGCTAGGGAGAGCTGGATTTAAAAGCCATGAGGGCTGAGTCCAGTTTAAATGACTGCAGCAAAAGTGTTATACATTCAGCACAGAGGTGGATGCACATACCCAGAGACTTGGTGCCTGACTTGTAGGAGAGGGTTGACATACACCAGGGGGTTCAGGTTTATGAGGTAGCTCTAGTGGTGCACAGGTACCCTGAGAAGGATTTGGAACTGATGATCATATTCCTAGTGGTGGGAGGGACACTCTACTGACTCTAAATGAGAGGTGCAGGGAGAGATGTCCCCCATGGTAGAAGTCCTGGTAAGTGAGTATGGATGCCGCCTAGAAGAGTGTGGGTTGAGTTGCAGGGATAGTCTGATACTGTCTCACCAGTCTCAAGAGGGTGGTGTGAGGTTCCTTTTCAAGGTGGAATGTAGTTTGCATCACACATGTGAGGGGCTGTGTGATTTGATTGGCATAGAGCATATGTCAAGTCCCTGTTATCTAGAGATATGCCAACACCGGGTGGAGTGTGAGTTTCAAGACTCGTGGGATCTTCCTCTAGAGGCAGACCTTGAGGTAGATTGCAGATGGTCTGATGAGGCTTTTGGTGACCCTGAAGGGGGTGGCTCAGGTGTTGTCCAACTCTGGGAGGTAGGGAGCTCAGATAGGTTACATTGTAATGGAATGGCTGAAGGGTACCCTACCATGTCCTGTCTCAGAGGAGAGGAAGTAGGGGTGGGCTGAGTCCAAGGGTACCCGAAACCCAGAGCCTGGTTGGTTCAATGAGTGAGCCCAAGCAGGGGGTTCTAGTCTGTCTTGGGAGGCCATCCAAGGAGGGCATGCCTTATTATCAGGAGAATGTGGGGGGTGGCTGATACCAGCCTCCCACCAGTTCTGATGTCTGACAGTACCACTCCAGGTGTGAGGGTACAGAAGTCTAGAGAAAGGGGTGAGGTGGGTAGACAGTCCCCAGTGGGAGGACCAGTTGGTCAGGGGTTGCCAACTCAGAAGTTAGAGCATCCCAGGACTGACCCTGGTGAGCCCATGTATGGCCTGGGGGGTGTTCATGTACTGTCAGATGGACAAGAGTCTGGAGACCTGCACCAGGCAGACTCTCTCACAACACTGGAGGAAGGTGTTTCCCTTGGAGGGGGTGAGTGTACTCCCGGAAGTCCTTGCTTGCAAGGCACAGTTCCAGTCTAAGGGACAGACGCAGGGTTGGAGGGTCAGATTCAGGGTGTCCCCCCTGACCCAGAGGGAGGGGCAGCTGCTAGCAGTGCACTTACTGGTTTGTTTTCTGTGAGTACTGCTCTGGGTGGGAGGGTGCAGAGCTTCATGGAAACCTCACCCATGAACCCTGTCCAAACTAAGGGTACAGACCCTGGGCTGGAAGACCAGTTTCAGGATTGCACCCCTGAACTGGTGGAAGCATTGTGCAGGGCACCTGCTCCAGGTGCCCTGGCAGTTCTTGGGTCTGGGGATACCTCTCCACAGTGAAGTGTACTGAACCTTAAGGAGGAGTACAGGTTGTGGGAGAGCCCACCCTCATCTACTGTTCATCCTCAGGGTACAGACCCTGGGTGGTGGACCAATGTCAGGATGCCTGAGGATCTCTGACCTGGCGGGAGGGACAGTGGACAAAGGGTGCCAATACATTTTGGGCCACCACCTTCCACTCTTATAATCCACTGAGGTTAGAGAGCCTTGAGAGGCCTGGGACATGGCTCTCATCACTGACATCTGTCAGTGACCACTGTGGTGTGCTGCCCTGGTAGACAGAGGGATCCAAAGTCCATCTAGGTATTGATTGATCACCCCTGGCTTTAGGCTGGTAGAGGGTTGTGTTGGACCTGGCCCCTTCAACAGGTTTATCTCCAAACCTTTTGCTTCCTATTTTTCTGACCTGTTTTTGCTGGCATTAGGACATTGGGCACTTTACCCCTTCTAATCACCACTAACGTGCATATGCTCTCCGTGTAAATTATGATTATGATTGGTTATCAATGATTGGCTTATTTGATTTACTGGTAAGCCCCTAGTAAAGTGCCCTGTGTCTACCCAGGGCCTGTAAATCAAATGCTACTAGTAGGCCTACAGCATAGATTGGGCCACCCATACAAATAGCCTGTCAAACGTGGCTCAGACCTGCCACTGCAGTGTATGTATGCACAATTTGTAACTGATAAGTCAACCTGGCAGGTTCGCCTCCTTGCCAGACCCTACCCTTCCCTTTTACTACATGTAACACACCCCTAAAGTAGGCCCAAGGTACCCCGCAGGGTGCAGGGTGCAGTGGATGTGAAAGAGAGGACAGGTACTGGTGTATTTTGCATGTTGTAATAGTGAAATACTGTGTATTTCATTTTTCACTGTTGCAAGAACTAGCTCTTCCATAGGCTATTATTGCAACTGCTTTTTAACATTTTACAAGTGTAACATTCAATTGGGAACAGTCAGAGATTTGAAGTTTAGGCTCTCTGAACTCAGAATGTAATGCATTTCTAAGTAATGGTGGTTTTTAAATGGTGCATTATAACATGACACTTTTAGAAGGTGGACATTTTCTTCTTTAACCATCCCGTGTGCCACTGCCTGTTTGTGTAATCACCATTTGGGTTTGGACAGTAGTTGGAGATGTGCAATGACTCCAGACAGTCACAAGGGAGGTTGAGGTGTGTCCTGCCTTTCCTGGAGGAATCATAGCCAGGCTGAATAGACCTTTCTGAATTTAGAGTGGTGGTAGGAGTTTTCACCAGCAGCTGAATAGGCTGTGTCTGATCTGCACAATTCTGTCTCTATCTCCTGTAGTGAAGCTGGACCAGGAAATACAAAACTGGTTTCTACTAAGCTTACTCTTAAAACAAATGAGAAAATGGTGCATAAGTATTAGACCTAAACCCCCCCGAACTTTAGATTTGTTTTGGAAACAAGAGGACCCTGCCGAGAAGAAGAGCTGCCAGGAAGAGTCCTGCCCCTTTGCTGAGTTGTTGCTTTGTTGGGTTAGCCTGCAGTTGCTACTTTTGTCTGTTGGCAAAGGAAAAGGACAGCCACTGTCTGCCCTGCTGTGTTAATCTAATTGAGAAGACCTCAAAGGGCTTGAGGAAGAGTTTACCTCCTGTTCTGAAGCCTCAGCGAAACAAAAACTTTACCTGCAGCAACCCTGAACTAGATTGCTGGAACGTTTGACCTACTTTGTGATGCCAAATCATGTCCTGGGTCCTTGGAGGCTGTTCCTGCTGCCAAAAACTGCAATAGACTAAAGAACCTGATAATTGATGCATTGCCCTTTCAGTGCCTGTTTTTCCGACGCAGCACCACTGTGCAGGAAGGATCTCTGTGCAACGCCGCTGTGCAGCCAAATAATCGAGGCAGTGCCAACTGAAGCTATGGACAGTTCTAGTTTGGAGGCCCTGTGAGGTTGTTTCTAATGCCAAGACATGCAACAAACTACAGAACCCTGAAAATTGCTGCCTCCATGCAGTGTGGGAAGAATTTCCATGCACCACTGCCGTGCAGCCGAAGAATCGACAAAGTGCCTGTCAGTGGCTGAAAAATCCACTGCACTCCAAGTCCAGTGCACTGACCTCCGAAGCATGCTCTGCTGTGTGGCTGAAAGAATTGACACATTGTAGGACCGCAGCTGAATAATGCAGCACCGTTTGCCGCCACATCCACCTCCCACGCATCCCAGATTTCCACGCATTATGCCTCTGCGGCACTCATCTCTGATGCAGCACCCGCAGACCAGGACTGTCTTGGAATCAACGGCTCACTTCCTCCTACAGTCCAGATTTGAGGCATCACTTCTCCTTCTTGCAGCAGAACCGACGCCTCGCTCCCCAACGACTCAATAACTGGCACTTCGCTGTGTTTTTTTATGCTTCCCTTCTTTGCCCCTGTTTGGCCCTGCAAATGTTTACTCTAATAAAAGAGAGAGGGACCCCAGACCCAAAGGGATAGGGTACCACAACTGGCTTTAGTCAAAAAAAGATTCCCTTTAGGTACCTTATTGTCGAGATAACAATCCTCACGCTCACACAGAACATAACATAAACATCTCTTAAGGCATATACATTAACGACCTAGTAGAAAACTATGAAAGCAATGCAACAGATATATACACAGTTAAAAAATGTAATTCTGCACTTTTTATTCATACATAGCTAAAACTCAATAAAAATTGGGAGACAGACCGCCTGGACTCGCTCCTGCACGGTCGCTCCCCACGCTCCCTTGGCCCTGGAAGGAGTACTGGTATCGTTAACTGCTCATTTTGATTCATCACAGCGCTGCTAGCATTGACTGCATACTGCGCTCCTGCACAGAACTGGTTCCTTTACTATCTGCTGCCTGCTGCACATATTAAATGACATAGCGCTTCTGCACGCAACTAGATTTTACAATTACATGTGAGCTGCCTGGCATTTGTTTTCATAGCGCTTCTGGCCGGACCCACCAGTGGGTGTAACTTTGTGGTAATAGCTCAGGCTTGACTCGGACTGTGCCCCGGTTTCGTTTTGAATCAGCCCGCCACCATCTTGTTGTTGTTGTCAGCTCTCCTGGCCCGCCTCTACCTCCCCGAGACCGCCTCCCAGCGGCCCCTCCCACCCACGAACAACAGACTCGCCTCCTCCCTAGTGCAGCTGTGACCGCCTGGACTCGCTCCTGCACGGTCGCTCCCCACGCTCCTTTGGCCCTGGAAGGAGTACTGGTATCGTTAACTGCTCATTTTGATTCATCACAGCGCTGCTAGCATTGACTGCATACTGCGCTCCTGCACAGAACTGGTTCCTTTACTATCTGCTGCCTGCTGCACATATTAAATGACATAGCGCTTCTGCACGCAACTAGATTTTACAATTACATGTGAGCTGCCTGGCATTTGTTTTCATAGCGCTTCTGGCCGGACCCACCAGTGGGTGTAACTTTGTGGTAATAGCTCAGGCTTGACTCGGACTGTGCCCCGGTTTCGTTTTGAATCAGCCCGCCACCATCTTGTTGTTGTTGTCAGTTCTCCTGGCCCGCCTCTACCTCCCCGAGACCGCCTCCCAGCGGCCCCTCCCACCCACGAACAACAGACTCGCCTCCTCCCTGGTGCAGCTGTGACCGCCTGGACTCGCTCCTGCACGGTCGCTCCCCACGCTCCCTTGGCCCTGGAAGGAGTACTGGTATCGTTAACTGCTCATTTTGATTCACCACAGCGCTGCTAGCATTAACTGCATGCTGCGCTCCTGCACAGAACTGGTTCCTTTACTATCTGCTGCCTGCTGCACATATTAAATGACATAGCGCTTCTGCACGCAACTAGATTTTACAATTACATGTGAGCTGCCTGGCATTTGTTTTCATAGCGCTTCTGGCCGGACCCACCAGTGGGTGTAACTTTGTGGTAATAGCTCAGGCTTGACTCGGACTGTGCCCCGGTTTCGTTTTGAATCAGCCCGCCACCATCTTGTTGTTGTTGTCAGCTCTCCTGGCCCGCCTCTACCTCCCCGAGCCCGCCTCCCAGCGGCCCCTCCCACGCTTCGCCCCCTCCACTATCCATTTAAGACTGACGTCCCTATGCGCAGCATCCACGCGCTGCGGCCGCGCCGAAGGTGCGCCAAAGGTAAGCCCGTCTTCGCCCGTCCACGCCTGGACCGCGCCCAGCGCCATACCCCCTGGCCCCCGCTCCACCCACCCCACCCGCATCACATATGACGCCTCCACCCTCTTAGCCCTAAACCCCGGCCGTCTCCCCAACTGCGCCCAAGCCGCCCCTGGACACACCCACGGACCCTTCACTTGCAACTCCTGCAAATTCGACGGCACCAAGACCAACTCCACATCCACTAAAACCAAACTGAGACCTGACACCAACCACCTAAAATGCATCCTACTCAACACCCGCTCGGTCCACAGACATGCCATCGACCTTTGGAATCTACTAGACACCACCTCCCCGGACGTCGCCTTCCTAACAGAAACATGGATGAACGCCTCCTCAGCCCCAGATATCACCATCGCCATCCCGGAAGGCTACAAGATCATCCGGAAAGACCGCACCAAGCAAACAGGAGGAGGCATCGCTATCGTCCATAAGAATTCCATCCGCATCTCAACCAGCTCAGACGTCAACCTCGCTAGCGCCGAACACCTTCACTTTCAGATCCACACTGACCCCAAGACCACTCTCAGAGGCACCCTCCTCTACAGGCCACCAGGACCCCGTGCTCAATTCAGTGAAGACATCACTGACTTTATCACCCCACACGCTCTCCCCTCCGAGAACTACATTCTATTGGGAGACCTCAACTTTCACCTGGAAAAAAACGACAACAACACCACCACCCTTCTGGACAATCTCGCCAACCTCGGACTCCAACAACTTGTTAATACCCCCACTCACGACGCAGGTCACACACTCGACCCTATCTTCACCTCCAGTAAACATATCTCCTTCAGTCACACCACAGCTCTCCATTGGACGGACCACAGCTGCGTTCACTTTTTCTACAAAAAAACCACTACCCACAACCATCCTCAACCTACTATGCGAAGAAACTGGAACAAAATCACCTTCGACCAGATCTCCTCATCGCTTCTTCAAAACCCCCTGCCCACTCTTCGAACCCCAACCAAGCAGCCATTAACCTCACTAAATGGCTAACTAACAGTGCCGACAACCTAGCACCCCTGAGAAAAGGTCAAATCAAACTAGGCAACAAAAAGGCCCCCTGGTTCAACGATGATCTTAAGAAATCCAAGAAACTCTGTCGCTCCCTTGAGAAGGCATGGAAAAAAGACCCAAACACCAGTACCAGGGACGCCTTCAAAAACGCCACTCGCATACACCACCAACTGATCCGGACTGCCAAGAAAGCTGCCTTCAAAGACCGACTCGACAACAACGCCCACAACAGCAAGGAATTATTCAACATCGTCAAAGAGTTTACCAACCCCGCTGCCAACTCTAACGACATCACTCCCTCCCAAGCCCTTTGCGACTCCCTAGCTTCGTTCTTCCACGACAAAATCGCAGACATCCACAACAGCTTCGATAACCAACCCGGAGACCAACCCACCCAACCTTCCGCCGTACCTTCATCCCCCTTGAACATCCTTAATGACTGGAACCCAATCTCCACTGAGGACACCATCCGCCTGATGAACTCCATCCACTTAGGATCCCCCACAGACCCATGCCCTCACCACATCTTCAACAAAGCTGATTCCATCATATCACCACACCTCAGAGACGTCATCAACTGCTCCCTTAACTCCGCCACCTTCCCGGAAAGCTGGAAACACGCCGAACTAAGCGCCCTCCTGAAAAAACCCACAGCGGACCCCACCAAACTCAAAAACTACCGCCCCATCTCGCTCCTTCCATTCCCGGCCAAAGTCATCGAGAAAGCTGTCAACAACCAGCTCGCCGCCTTCCTCGAAACCAACAAATCCCTCGACTCCTCACAATCTGGCTTCCGAGCCAAACACAGCACTGAGACCGCACTCATCGCAGCAACAGACGACATTCGAACTCTACTGGACAATGGAGACACAGTCGCCCTCATCCTCCTCGACCTCTCCGCAGCCTTTGACACAGTTTGTCATAGCACCTTAATACAACGCCTCAGAAACATCGGAATCCAAGGAAAAGCACTGGAATGGATCACCTCGTTCCTTGCCGGAAGAACTCAGAGAGTCCGCCTTCCACCATTCAAGTCAGAGGCCACTGAAGTCATCTGCGGCGTGCCACAAGGGTCTTCACTCAGTCCCACCCTCTTCAACGTATACATGAGCCCCCTCGCGGCCATCGCACGCCAACACAACCTCAACATCATCTCCTACGCTGATGACACTCAACTGATCCTCTCACTAACCAAAGACCCTAACACCGCCAAAACAAACCTACATGAAGGGATGAAAGAAGTAGCCGATTGGATGAAGCACAGCCGTCTGAAACTGAATTCCGACAAAACAGAAGTCCTTATCTTAGGACCCTCCCCTCTGCCTGGGACGACTCCTGGTGGCCAGAGTCCCTTGGAAAAGCACCCATCCCGACAGACCACGCACGGAACCTGGGCGTCATCCTGGACTCCTCACTCTCGATGACCAGACAAGTCAATGCTGTCTCATCATCGTGCTTCAACATTCTTCGCATGCTCAAAAAAACTTTTCGCTGGATCCCCACCGAAACTAGAAAAACGGTCACCCACGCACTGGTTACAAGCCGCCTGGACTACGGAAACACCCTATACGCCGGCACCACCGCAAAACTCCAGAAAAAACTCCAACGCATCCAGAACGCATCAGCCAGACTCATACTAGACATCCCGCGTAACGACCACATTTCTGGTCACCTGAAAAACCTCCACTGGCTCCCCGTCAATAAGAGGATAACATTCCGCCTCCTAACCCACGCACACAAAGCACTTTACGAACTTGGACCCGAATGCCTCAACACACGACTTTCCTTCTACACCCCCCCCGCCAGCTACGCTCCTCCAACCAAGCCCTTGCTGCTATACCTCGCATCAACAAAACCACCATGGGAGGAAGATCCTTCTCCTACCTGGCGGCTAAAACCTGGAACTCACTTCCCACCCACCTTCGCCTCACTCAGAACCACCTAGCATTCAGAAAGCAACTTAAAACATGGATATTCGACAAGTAACTCCCCACCCTTCTCCAAGCGCCTTGAGACCCTCTGGGTATGTAGCGCGCTATACAAATAAACTGAATTGAATTGAATTGAAACAAGGAACAAAATACACAGTAAATCACAAGGATTCCTATTTGTAAAAAAGGAGGCACAAGACAGAAAATTAATTCAGCCAATAGGTCAGAATTATCTCTAGTTTATGTGCAATGTGTTTCTCCTTTGGCATCGACGCGTTTCGGTGGATGTATATATTTAGCCACCTTCATCAGGATAACATACAATGTCGCCCCGATAGTTCTGAAATCCAAACAACATATATTTTAAAAAAGCAGAATTAATCAAATCATATTGCTCTCACAGAAAAAAATATATCGAACACTGAATGCATTGCTAACACAGTAGACACCTTCTAACATATACATAACTATTTCAGTATATTACGACCTTTCATAACCTCACATTAACATATACAACAAGTTACATACAAAGATATTTGTAAACAGTATTATGGCAGTCGCCCAATATCACATTATCATGTGTTGCAGCATAAACTTAAGGGCTTATGTTATCACATTAATACATAACATGATGATTAGACCCGCATCAATTTTATAATTCCATTTTGTATAAAACCACTATTTCTTTATGCTCATGTTCTTAGGCCACAAACGTCTTTAGATAGTTCATAGGAGTCAGAACGGGCATAGTGGGATCCAACTACATGAGTGCATTTAATAGTATGCATCCTATTGATATCCAAAATTTAGAAGAGACATACCTCTGTATCAGCTTATCAGAGAACTTGTATGCCCAAGGGGTATAGACCTCCTTTGTAAAAATTCTCGTCCCACAAGAATCGAAAGTACGTTTAAAAATGGACCGAGCTAATCCATCTGAAAAAAACAATATAATATGGCAAGACGCAATTAGAGTAAGCTACACCGCTTTCGAGTGAAAGAGGCAAGAAATAAATCTGAAATATGCCTAACACTCTTATCCAAACAAAAACGTTTTGGAATATATAGGGAGAAAAACATGAAACTTCTTTTAACTCTTCCACAACTCTATTTAAATAAAAAAAGGGAAAGGCTTATCTCTATTTGAATTAAAAAGGGGAAAGGACATATCTTTATTCTCCATGCAATACAACGATATAGTCAATGTTAAGAAGCGTGGGCGTATTACTTACATCCTTTGGATATGCTCAATTGTAGATAGTATGCAGAATATTTGGAAATATAGTTAAAAACAATTCCAATCCAAATAGCAATTGTTGCACGTGTTTTTAGCCTAGGAAATGTATATATATATATATATATATATATATATATATATATATATATATATATATCTTTAGTATATTGCACGTAGGTGGAGACATACACATATGATCAAAATAACTGACAAGAGATATTACTTACACGTCGGGCATTCACTGTTTTTAAATGGTGCACGCGGTATAGCTCAGACTCCAACTGGCAAAGTAACAAGCCATCAATCATGTAATTTAGGCCGCTGATTCTGTAATGGTAAATTAACCCAGTTTCAGCGAAACTGAATACTGATAAAATATCAGCGGCATGGCAAAATATTAATAATGTCAACCCAGTTATCGAGCCACTCTACTTACATGTTAAGTGGTTTCAATAAAAAAGGAGTCGGATATTCCTGAAAGCGGAAGATTCTCGCCTACGAGAGAATTTTCTTTATATATTTAAATATAAGTAATGCCGAGAAAGCATGGAGTTACTGCAAAGCATCTAAATATTGGAATCTACAGGGGTGCGGCTCACCTTCGAGGCAAACGATAAGTTCTTTCCGCGTGCAGTCCCGGTTCTCACAACGATAAACAGTGTTGGTTTGTGATGACCCGGTATAAATACCCGCGCTTACTACATGAGAAACGCCTACTTCCTGTACTGGAAATACAGCCCAAACATCACCATAGAAAGAGGACTCGGTTTAGGGAGTCCCAGTAGGGCGAAACTAGTATATAAAATCAAAAATGTATACGCCCTAGTAAAGGTGGAATTACGTAATAGAAAGGGCGGAATATTATTCCAGTAAGGCGAGGTATAACAATATAATCAAATTATATTGTGGATCTGATATAATCATTATTCATATTAATATTATTATAATAGACGGTTGTACCAGAAACACAGCACAAAGGGGGGTGATCCTAACCCACTAGTTAGCTCCAACAATACGGTCCCATTCCTCACGTGAGTTGAGTCCTTTTCTAACTGTATTGAGGTATGAGATATACCATTGTTCTCTATGTTTGCGAACAGTCACAATGTTGCCTCCCCTCTTGCCAATCCTGACTCTCTCTAAGATGAACCATCTAAAATCATGTTCAGTGTGTTTGTGTTCTAGAAAATGTGCAACAATTGGCGCAGTAACCTTTTTGATTTTAATAGCAGACCTATGTTCTTGTAGTCTAGTACTGACTTCTCTTCCTGTTTCTCCGACATAACATAGTCCACATGGGCACGTTAAAAGGTAAATGACATTTTTGCTTCTGCAATTATTGTGAGTCTTACATTTTACAGTCATACCGTTGCATGTAATTTCTGATGCAGTAATACATTGGTCACAGATATTGCACATACCGCATTTAGAGGTTCCAATAACCTTAGTGTTATCTAATGTCCTCTGGCGGTCAACTGTATCTTCTTTGTAGGTATGAACTAACAGATCACGTAAATTCTTGTTTTTCTTAAATGCAAAAAGAGGTCTTTCTAACGTAGTGTCTTCATCGTTATTTAGAATGTGCCAATGCTTGTTGACCACATTTTTAATTTGATTACTTTTGTTCGAAAATTTACTCACAAACACAACTTTATTTAATGGGCCTTTTTCTTTTTTGGTGTTCTGAATAAGGACGTCACGGTCGTAAAATCTCGCTCTTTTCAGAGAGTGAGATAACAATTTCTTGGGGTAACCCCTATCTTTAAACTTGTTTTTAAGATTCTCAGCATGTTTGTAGTAGTCATTAATATCTGTACAGTTTCTCCTTAGGCGGAGGAATTGACTAAAAGGAATACTCTCCCTCTGAGATTTGGGGTGAAAACTCGAGTAATGAAGGAGAGTATTTTTAGCCATAGGTTTGGTATACAGATCAACTGATAGTGTTCCATTTGAGCTTCTGATTGTGATATCAAGAAAATCCACCTTCGTAGTACTGTAGGTAGATGTAAATCAGAGATTTGGGTCCCCCATATTGATCCAACTTAAAAATTCGTCCAGTAATGGTATAGGTCCTTGCCAGATGAAAAAAATATCATCGATGTAGCGGTACCAGCCCGCTACATTCTCAAAAAATGGGGCCATCTCATTATCTATATGTCTGGCTTCAAAATTACCTACATAAAGGCAGGCCAGACTTGGGGCACAAGTAGCCCCCATGCTGGTCCCCTTAAGTTGCCTAAAGTAGTCATTTTTAAATAGAAAAACATTATTGGTCAAGATCAATCTAACGCAATCAATGATGAAGTCCTTGTTAGCTCCGCCAAGAACTTGATTGGCAAGGAAAGAGTCAATAACCTCAACTGTATCCATCTGAGGTATATTGGTGTAAAGAGACTCGATGTCTAGAGTCACCAGACACTGAGTCTCTTCACAGAAAGGTAAACCCTCCACCATTGAGATAATGTGAGCAGAGTCCCTCACATATGATTTGAGTTTGCATACTAGAGGTCTTAAAAAGTGATCCTCATATTTGCTTATGGGTTCTAAAAGTGAGTCGATGCTGCTCACTATGGGTCTCATTGGGGGATTCAATCTGTCTTTATGTATTTTTGGCAGGCCATAAATGGCCGGTATTTTCGGTTCCAGATTGTTCAAGAATTTAAATTCATCCTCACAGATGTATCCATCCTCTTTTGCATGCATTAAAAGAGCTAGGCATTCACGAGCAATTTCTCTAAGGCAGCCTTCATTTGTACGAACATAGTGTTCCCTGACCTCTAACAACTTAAGCATCCTTTCTTCATAATTTACAGTATCAAAAATAACAACTCCACCACCCTTATCTGCAGGTTTTATGGTAAGTGAGATGTCATTTTTCAGTTTATCTAGAGCTTCTTTCTCAACTTTAGATATGTTAAAAGAGTGAGGTTTGTTATCCTTCTCAAGTAATTTATGTATTCCACTTTCTACGGCTATCTCAAATGACTCTATATTTTTGCTCACCATGCTCAATGTGGGGGTAAATGTAGATTTGGGTTTCATACCCGAGATATTTTCTTGAACCCTACTTTCTCTATTCTCAAAAAATCTTTTTAACCTTATCTTTCTAAAAAATGAGCGAAGAAGATCTTTTTCTAATTGAAATTTATCAAGGGTTGTAGATGGTACAAAACTGAACCCTCTACTCAAAATCCCTATTTCTGCATCGTTCAGTTTTTTACTGGACAAATTTATTACAGGTAATCTGCTGGTCTCCAGTATTTTTTGTTCCGAGTGCTGATATACTCCTGTTGTGGAGGTGCTCGGTTGTACTGTTGGCGGCCCCGATTGAATTGGCCCCGTCCCTGATTCCCATTGTATCTCTGGACCCTCCTTGGGCGTGATTCTAAAAAATGGCTCTGATCACGTCCATTTCTACCCTGGTCATCACTTTGGCCCTCCTCTTCTTCACCACTGGAGCCCGATGACTCGGAAAAAGTAACCTGCTTATTGCCACTTCTTGAATAGATTTGTCTATTTTGTGGCCTGTCCCAGTTTCCATCACTTTTAGTTTGGAAATAATTTTCTCTTAAATAAGGATAAGCTCTTTCTTCAGAGTAGTTTTCAATATCTTTCTTGAGTTTATTTGTTTTTTTATTTAGCAGATAATCGCTATAGCCCTCCACATCCCTATTAATGTCAGCTAATTTATTTTTCGCTTCTTCTAATGCAGGACTATTCTTGAGCTCTGTTTCTAGTTTGTCTATTTCCTCCTGTTCTAAAATTATTAAGCCCTGAGCAGTTTCAATAATCAAGAGCAAATTCTTACGCATCTGATGGTCGCTTGTGTAAAATCATACATCCATAGATTTCTATGGACAGAATTCCTTGAAACCTTTAGAAGTGATATTCTGAGTTGTGTATTTTGGATTTTTGCCATTTTGGTCTTGTTTCGTTTAGATAAAGATACTTTAGAATCAAGCATCTCCAAATGAGTGCTTTGTAGGACCTCAACAGTGATCTTCAGTCAGTGGTATGTCTTCCACAGATTTACTGAAATTGACATCATTGGGTCTTATCCTTCACCAGGAGGAGGTGTCTCTCATGTCAGAGACATTGACAGGATCCCTTCTATAAAAACACAGTTAACATTGCCTACTGTCCCGAAAAAACAATTCTTGAATTTATTTAACGACTTTATTTAATGACTACTAGGGATAGTGGCAATCAATCAATCAGAACACTTGTAAAGCAGGCTACTTACCTGTGAGTGTCTCACGGCGCTGGGGGGTGGGGGGGAGCTGCTACTGTTCGAAGAGCCAGGTCTTGAGGACTCTTCTGAATGCGAGTAGGGCTTGGGTCTGTCGTATGTTGGTAGAGAGGGTGTTCCAGGTCTTTGCGGTGAGATAGGAAAAGGATCTGCCGCCGGAGGTAGTGCGATGGATGCGGGGGACGGAGGCGAGGGCGAGGCTGGAGGATCTGAGCTGGCTGATGGGGGTGTGGAAGCTGAGTCTGCTGTTCAGGTAGGCTGGTCCGGTGTTGTAGAGTGCCTTGTGTGTGTGTGTGAGGAGCTTGAAGGTGATCCTCTTGTCGACGGGGAGCCAGTGTAGGTTTCTCAGGTGAGGGTGATGCGGTTGCGGCGGGGGACGTTGACGATCAGTCGGGCAGAGGCATTTTGGATGCGTTGTAGACGGCGTAGATGTTTGGCTGGGATTCCTGCGTAGAGTGCGTTGCCGTAGTCCAGTCTGCTGCTGATGAGGGCATGTGTAACCGTTCTTCTTGTTTCGGTCGGGATCCACTTGTAGATCCTGCAGAGCATGCGGAGGGTGTTGTAGCAGGAGGAGGAGACGGGTTGACCTGTTTCGACATGGAGAGGGAGAAGTCGAGGATGAAGCCTAGGTTGGGTGCATGGTCGGTGGGGGTTCCCATTGTGGTCGGCCACCAGGTGTCGTCCCAGGCTGAGGTGGTGGGTCCGAGGATGAGGACCTCCCTCTTGTCCGAGTTCAGCTTCAGCTGGCTGTTCCTCATCCAGTCGTCGAGAGCCTTCATTCCGTTGTGGAGGTTGGTTTTGGCAGTGAGTGGGTCCTTGGTGAGGGAGAGGATGAGTTTATGTGTCGTCAGCGTAGGAGATGATGTTGAGGTTGTGATGGCGGGCCACTTGTGCGAGGGGGGCTATGTAGATGTTGAACAACATCGGGCTGAGGGATGAGCCCTGGAGGACACCACAGATGATGTTGGTGGCTTCGGAACAGAAGGGTGGGAGGCGGACGCTCTGGGTTCTGCCGGAGAGGAAGGACGTGGTCCAGTCCAGGGATTTCTCTTGGATTCTGGCTTCTAGGAGGCGTGTTTTTAGACTGCGATGGCAGATTGTGTTGAAGGCAGCCGACAGCTCCAGGAGGATGAGGGCTGATGTTTTGCCGTAGTCTAGTTGGCGTCTGATGACGTCTGTGGCAGGGATGAGGGCTGTCTTGGTGCTGTGGTTGCGTCAGAATCCGGATTGGGATGGGTCTAAGATGTTGTTGTCTTCCAGGTGGCGGGTCAGTTGCATGTTGACGATTTTCTCTGCGACCTTTGCCGGGAACGGGAGCAGGGAGATGGGCCGAAAGTCCTTGGGGTCCGCTTTGGGCTTCTTGAGGAGGGCGTTCATTTCGGCGTGCTTCCAGCTTTCTGGGAATGTTGCTGTTTCAAAGGAGATATTGATGACCTTCTGTAGTTGGGGTGCGATGGCTGCGTCTGCTTTGTTGCATACGTGGTGTGGGCAAGAGTCTGATGGGGATCCTGAGTGGATGGCGTTCATGACCTGCATGTCTTGTCATCATTGACGTTGGCCCAGGAGGTTAGACGGTTGGACCTGGTGGTGTCAGGGGAGGTGGCGACTGGCGTGGCGGGGGCGGTCGTGGTGTTGAAGCGGTCGTGGATGTCAGCGATCTTGCGGTAGAAGAAGATGGCTAGTGAGTAGCATAGTTCTTGTGAGGGAAGGATGTCATTGGTGTTGGCGGTGGGGTTGGAGAGTTCCTTTACGATGCTGATGAGCTCTTTGCTGTTGTGTGCGTTGTTGTCTAGGCGGTTTTTGAAGGAGGATCTCTTTGCTAGTCTGATGAGGTGGTGATGTCTAAGGGTGGCATCCTTGTGGGCTGCGTAGTTGTCTGGTGTGTGATCGTGGAGCCATGTCTACTCCAGTTTCCGGCATGTGCATTTGGAGGTCTGGAGCTCGTCGGTGACCCAGTTGGCTCTTTTGCTGGTGTGGTTGTTGGGTGGTTTCTCGAGTGGGGCGAGGGTGTTGGCGCAGTCTTCGATCCACTGTCTCTGTCTGAGGTTGCGGGCTGTGGCGTCTGCGTTGGTAGGGTCGGTGGGGGGGGTTCCTGGCGAGGGTGATGTTCAGCTGGTCGTGGGTGACTTTGCTCCAGCAGCAGCGAGGTGGCTTTTGGGTGCGGTGGTTGGTTTCTTGAAGGGGAAATGATTGCAGCGGTAGTCGGTCCAGTGGAGTTCAGTGGTGTGGTCGAAGGTGACGTGGGAGTCTGTGGAGAAGACGGGGTCCAGTGTGTGGCCGGCGGCATGGGTGGGTGGGGTGACGAGTTGTCTGAGGCCGAGGTTGGCTAGGTTGTCGATGAGGGTTGAGGAGTTTGCATCAATGTTGTTCTCGAGGTGGAAGTTCAGGTCCCCTTGGAGGATGTAGTCCATAGAGTCGAGTGCGTGGGTACTGGCGAGGTCGGCGATGGTGTCGCTGAACTGGGCCCGTGGTCTAGGGGGTCTGTAGATGAGTGTTCCTCTGAGGGTGGTGCTGGGGTTGGTTTGGATCAGGAAGTGCAGGTGTTCTGCGGCGTTGAGGGTGTTGTATGCGTGGGTGGAGACCTTGACGGTGGATATGTGGGTGATGGCTATTCCTCCTCCGACTCCGTTGGCGCGGTCCCTTCGGGTGATCTTGTAGCCATCCGGGATGGCTATGGCGATGTCGGGTGTCAAGGAGTCGTTCCACCAGGTCTCGGTCAGAAAGGCCTCTGGGGAGGAGGTGTCAACAGATCCCAGAGCTCGATAGCGTGTTTGCGTGCGGAGCGGGTGCTGAGGAGTATGCAGCGGAGGTAGTTGGGTCCAGTCCTTGGATGTTTGGTGGTTCTGTCGCAGGTTAAGCTGCAGGTGCGGCAGGAGAAGGGTCCGTGGGTCAGTTTTGGGGCTGCCAGGAAGCAGGTGGGGTTTCAGCTGGCGTTGAGTGCATGGAGGCTGCTGGTGTCATAGTGGGTTCAGGTGTCGTGGCGTTCGCGGAGTCCAGGGGTTCTGGCGCTGGGCTCGGTCCAGGCGCCTATGGGGGCAGACGGGCTTGCCTTTGGTGCGCCAGCAGCGCAGCCACGCAGCGGCAACCATTTAAGGCAGGGAGGGAGGGAGTGCCAGCTGTGAGGCGGGAGCGGGCAGCGAGGGAGTGGGGGGAAGACGGGGGGTGCAGGAGCAAGAGGGGGGACAACAGAAAGGTTGGGGCTGAGATAAAGGAAAAGAAACGACAATTACAGGGAGGAAGACAGCAATGAAAACAGAACAAAAGGCGCAGCGGTGGTCAGGGCAGTCCGGGCACAGAAGGCTCGAACTCGCGCTCTAAGTGGCATCGAGCAGTCGAGCAGGCAGACAGGTGGAGCTGTTCGGCAGTAGGGGGGCGACCTGGCCGCAAAGCAGGGTCAGGGGTCGCTCCTACTGTCCACCAGCCGCCGCCATTTAAGGCGGAGATGGAGGGAGAAGCAGCTGGGAGGCGGGAGCGGGGTGGTGAACCGCAGGGGGGAGCGACGGGAAGATGGGAGTTGAAGGAGCAAGAGGGGGGTACAACAGAAAGGCTGGGGCGCAGAGATAAAGGAAAAGAAACGACAATTACAGGGAGGAAGACAGCAATGAAACCAGAACAAAAGGCGCAGCGGCAGTCCGGGCACAGAAGGCTCAAATTCGCGCTCCAAGTGGTGTCGAGCAGTCGAACAGGCAGACAGGTGGAGCTGTTCGGCTGTAGGGGGGCGACCTGGCCTGCAAGCAGCGTTAAAAAGAGGTACACAATGTGTTTAAGAAAATATTAGGGTGTTCCACACATCTACATCATAAAAGAACATTTGGTCAAGATGTTTCAGCCATACCTGCTCCCTCCTGAGTCATTGGCTTTCGCCATGACCTTTGGTGTATTTTCGGATCACTCTCTGGGATCAAACTGGATATTTTCCCTGATTATGTAAGTTCTCACTCATTTAGTCTTATGGACATCTTTATCCTTTCCTGTCATGGGGACTATTAGGGTTCCAAAAATGGGGTAAGGATTGCCGGTTTCCCATATTTCAGGTTTTAATCAAAAAGAAATAAATTAATATTAAATGATAATTGGCATTGGCCACCAACAATACTGCATAAAGCTGGCTTGCTTCCCCATTCTAACTGCTGGATATGTGATAGTACGTCTTGTAACATTTCTCATATCATCTGCGAATGCCCTGTGATCCAACCCTTTTGGAATTATGTAGGTAAAACCTTATGTTCCACGATGGCTCTACAAATTCCACTTTCGCATGCTACCATTCTTCTGAATGATACATGTCAATCACAATCACTTTCTAAGCCACAAGCCTGACTTTTACACACCGCCTTAGCTACAGACAAAATTTGTATATTACCGTGTTGGACCCGGCCTCGTGGTGTGGTCCCACTCCTCCCACATGGCGGGCCCTGGATGGCATCAACCACTGTCCTCCTCCCTGAAGCTATCCCCTCCAACCTTCATGAGAGCCGCCACTCACGGCGACCCCCGGCTCTCCCCCTCAGGAACACGGCAACCCCTACTCCCCCCTTCTGCTGGTCCGGCCCCTACCCCGGGCCGCCATCTCAGGCCCCGACTCCATCTTGGGCCCTCCACGTCTGGCGCACGTGGCCCCGGCCCGACCTCGGCAGCGGCCCCAGCGAAGCCCCGATATCGAGGCACCAAGATCCGATCAGGTGGTAAAGCGGCCACTTGACGGATCAAGGAGGAGGAGAGTTTTGATGGCCCTCCAGCCGTCCCCGGACGCCTGGTTTCGATCGCCCTCCAGCCTCCCTAGGCGCTGGCTCCACCCCCCTGCTGGGTGTCTGGACACTCTCATCCCGGCCCCTCTGACCCCCAGGCACGAGGGTCCGGACATCAAAGGACTCCAGACCTATATCTGGGGCAGCTCTGGAATGGGTTGGGAGTTGTATCCTGGAGTCGAGAGCCCTGCAGATTGAATCGCGGCTGACCCTGAGAAGAACTCTCTACTTTGAACCCTGGAACCTCGGAGCCCTGCTGACGCTGTCGCGGCCCGCCCTCGCTGAACCATCCTCGGAGCCCTGCTGACGCTGTCGCGGCCCGACCTCGCTGAACCATCCTCGGAGCCCTGCTGACGCTGTCGCGGCCCAACCTCGCTGAACCATCCTCGGAGCCCTGCTGACGCTGTCGCGGCCCGACCTCTCTGAACCACCCTCGGAGCCCTGCTGACGCTGTCGCGGCCCGACCTCGCTGAACCATCCTCGGAGCCCTGCTGACGCTGTTGCGGCCCGACCTCGCTGAACCATCCTCGGAGCCCTGCTGACGCTGTCGCGGCCCGACCTCGCTGGACCATCTTCGGAGCCCTGCTGACGACGTTGCGGCTCGACCTTGCGGAACCCCCCAGCTCGAGGATTGAGAGCTGAGCGTAGGGTATCCCTGTGCCAGGCTGGTACTAAGACTGTCCCGCTACCCCCCTTCCCACAGTTACCGAGACAGTAAGGATCCTTCAATCCGTTTTTACATATTGCTGAGAGAACCTGCCTTGATTGCTGATAAAGACTCTAAGAATCTATCCTCTTGTGTGGTGTCCATTTTGTAGTGGTGTGATTACTCAGCTGTTACGATTCTAGGAGAGGAGCCTCGCCCAGGAGGCCTCTCGACGGCGCTCGGCCAACTCCAGAAGTAGAGGTGGGTCAATGGAAATCTCCTCAACCACCATCACAAGAAACATGGATGGTGGCCATGATCCAAACAGCTTCCTACGAACTTATGATATACAATATACAGGATCAATCTGATCTCTTTTTTCGAATATGGACACCTTTTCTAGCTTCAAATACCGATGCTAACGTTAATGACACTTCTACGCAGTAATTTAACTTCTATTTTCTCTTATTTTCATCCATTATTCATTATTGGTGGTTATAAATCTTAACATATATTGTATTTATGCCGTCCTGAGCACGGAAGAGGTTATCTACTATTTTTTGTTGTTTTTAATAGCTATTCACCAGAACTTTTACATGTAATTATGAATCTTTTAATATACGTATTTATACATGTGTGTTTCTCTGCTTACACTTACATTCTCCACAATAGGGCTATTGTTTTCATTTATTGTTTGTACATTTCTCTATATTATCCATTTCACTCTCTTTTTCTATCCTCATCTCGTATTTCCTTTTCGCACCTCATCTCCCTTGGTTCCGTAACAATATATTCATATACCTGTAATAGAATGTAATTTATTTAATTTTGTTTATGTCACAAGACTATTATGTGTGTGTATATATATATATATATATATATATATATATATATATATATATATATATATATATATATATATACATATATATATATATAAACACACATATTATTTTTTTCTTTCTTTGAATCAGCATAGTTAATTTATGTTATGGTAAGTATTTATCGTATTGTATTTTATTTTACTTTATCTTACCTTACCTTAGCTATCTTTTAGAATGCCCTCTCATACATTTATATTTATGTACATCAAATGAAATTGCTTAACCCTTATTTTCACCTACTTATTCGCATTACTTTTCTAGAGTGTCTTTTTCTACTTGGAACATACTCATATTGTATCATGCTTCATATTTGTACATTTTTCACTTATCGATTTCTTTTGTGATCCCTTCTTTCCTTACCTCTCTCTTCCCCCTTCCATTATTTCCATTTTTATGGCCTCAATATAAATCCAAATATTTGCCCTTGGACTTATATGTTTATGTATTTATTAAATTATATAATATGATTAATTATTCAGAAAGGTTTACTATATGCTTATATATGACACTGTTCTTATATATTTATTGTATGATCATACATACAGTTATCATAATTTATGTAGTTTTTACTACTTATAAATTTCAATAAAAAATTGAAACACAAAAAAATATTAAATGAGGTGCTGCTCTATTATTATACACTACTGCTTGCAAGTAGAGAGCCCCCTAATGTCCAGCGAGGGCTTTTTAACACCTTAGGAGCTTCGTAAATAAACCTCCCCAGTGCTGCGCTGTCCATTATCCAGTGCTGAACTGGACGTCCAGCGGTCGCACGCAGCACTGGGGAGGTAGTGCCCGTGACGACCGTTGGCCGACGGCAGCACTTAAAGGGTTAAGTATAATTTTTAAAGTATGATGGTGTGCCTACAAGGTGCAGGGGCACCACCAACTATTTTTGTTCATTGTGATGGGTCTGCAGGGAATGCAGCAGACCCCCTAGCAACATTTAAGTACTCCAAGCTGGAGCTCTGTGCTTTACAGATAGTGGGCAGGGCTCCTTGTGGTTGGTTCTATAGCTGCACTTTGTAGCTTGAAAAGTATTGAAAAAAAGACTCAAAGACCTTTTGATTTAAAAAAAAACTTTACTGAAAGCTTTTATGACAATCACTTTTATTAAACATTGCATTGTGTGAATTAATAAAATATATATTTGATCACACTATTGGTGATGTGTTTACAAAGACAGTAGTTTTTTTATGTGTGTTAAAATGCTGACCCTTTCATTAGGCCAATAAGACCACTTTTTATTTTTGTGTTCTGACACTTTGAAAAAGGCCTTACATCTGCCTTACTTAAAATCACACCTTTTATAATATATAATTACATACTCAGCTATGGGTGCCTGCAAGGTTTACACTCCCAGCCTCAGTTCCCAAACCTACAGCAGTTAGGGGATTGGTGCATGGCCTACCTGTTGGCCAGTCCTTGCCTCCAGCCATTTGACGTGCACAGCCAAAGCCATGCCTGGTGTGGCCAACGCCATGCCCTGCACAGCCAAAGACCATGCACTGCATGGGGTCGGCTGTCCAAGGACGGTTGAATTCAGGGCCTCACTGCAGACATTGGATTGAAATTATATATGGTAATGAAATATTAATTTACTTTGTAAAAACACTAGAAATTCACTGGAAAAAACAAAGGTTAAAATCACCTTATAGCTAGGTATAGTAGTAATACTTTACTTCGCATAAAAAAACTGAAAAAACATGGGTTAAATGGATGTTTAAATAAGGCGAAAATGTCCTTTTAAACATACTGTTTTAAACAAACACATCACTGAAATTCACCATTTATAGTTATCTCAAGTAACTTTAATTGGTACCCTAAAGTATCTTAAAGTAACCATAACTCACAACATGGGCATGCACTACTAATTACCTCACACATTACATCACTTATGACATGTTCTATGACTACATTGGTAACATCAGTGATCACTACAACATCTGAAATTACATCATTGATAACAACACTGTGCATGGTGAATGCTTGAGTTATAGTTACTTTAGGAAAACAAAACAAATTATATCGATGTACAACAACATTGAATTTTAGATACTTAAAATGTTGATAATATATGTATAAAATACTAAAATAACCTAAATGTGCCTCAATATAATTATACTGATGATACTGTGCCTTATACATTTAGTATCATCTATATTTAGTTTGACTTCGATATATTGTTTTTAAACTTTATTACGCAATTATATGAAAAATAAAGCAATGCACTGAGCTCAGAGAAAAGGGCATCTTGGTTACATGCATATGAGACATCATCATTAAACATCATTGATACATAGCAGGTCATTCAATATATCACTCAGTGTGTAAACAATACAGCAAATGCCCAACCCAGTTGTTACTGCCAGGATGACTGTATGAGAATCATCTGTACCCTTCAACTATCTGCCTGTCAATGCAGCTGGATTGGTAGAATGTAGTATGTGGTAAGTGTGTTAGGACTCAAAACATACAACAATGGGAACAGCAGTTTAGCCCACTCCAGTTGGCACTAGGCCTTGTTCCCGTTGTGAGGGGTGGTCTTGCTGCTGTGCTGCAAGGCACGCCCTGAAGGTGCCCCAAATGTCTCTTGATCTGGAGGTTGGGGGATAGTGTCCGCGTACTGCTCGCTCCTAATAGAACAGGACACCAAGCTTTGGAGCCAGCCCTATCTTGTGGGTGGTCTCCTACATCCCCAGTGTTTAGCCACCTCTCTTTTGGCCAATAGTAAGGCGATAGCAGCCAAACGTCTAACCTTGAGAGGGAGCTGCACGACATATCCCAGGAGTGCCATCTCAGGCAGAGGGTTTACCCATACCTGAATAATCTTGCTCAATGTGTGGTGAACCTCCACCCAATATGCGTGTAGACGTTGGAAACGTCCAGGCTAGGTGTTCGAAATCGGCTTGAGGGGATTGACATCTCCGGCAGTGGTGAGGTCTAGTGGGGTCTATCTTGTGTGCTCTGACTGGAGTGACATACATTTGACGTAAAAACTTGAAGTGGATCAGCTTGTGTCTGCTGTTTATGGATACTGTTTTTGTCTCCAGGCAGCATGCTGTCTATTGGTCATCAGATATCAGATTGCCTAGATCTGCCTCCCATGCACTCCGTACTCTACTATCATCGAGCGGGATCAAATCATCACAAGTTTTGTAAAGTTGCAAAATCAAATCTTACCCCCCTGCTACTACCTATATGTAAAAGGCAGAAAGGACAGAGGCTCCAGTGGGAAGTCAGGGAACTGGGCTCGTAGTGCTGACCGTAGCCTGGCAAGCACAAACCTATCCATGAACGGAGCGTCTGGAAAACGGACGCGTCCTCCATGTCAAATACATGGCCCGCAGGGAAAAATATCTCCCAGTTTAACAATACTGAACTTCGTGCAGGTCTTCTGTAAAGCTTTTCCCCCGTTATCGGCAGTAATTTAGTGTTGGGGAGTGGCATGTCGGAGGGATACACCATCTGGGTGTTTGTGAGTCACCCCAGCCTGGCCCATGCCCAGCTAGTTGTGGAGACCGGCTGAATATCAGTGCAGTCTCGCGGGACACCAATGGGCAGAACTGCGGCTAGCGTGTCTGGAAGGACAAAATCTGATTCCGGTCTCAGAAAAGTAATCCTGGTGTCCGGATGATACCACACCTGCGCAAAACTGCATTGCGTCACCAGATAGTACAGCCGTAGGTCAGGAACGCCGTTCTCTCCCCTGCCGCAAGGAAGCGTCATGACCTGCCACCTAACTCAGGGTGTCCTAGCGCCCCAGACCAGCCTGATCAACTGGGTACGAAGTGTGCTAAAAAATTTATTTGTAAGGGGAATCGGGATATTATGGAATAAATACAAGAAATTTGGGAGGATTATCATTTTAATGAGTGCGACTCACCCCGTCATGGAAAGTGGAAGATTCAACCAATGATCTATTTGTGCCTCAAGTTTAGAGATATTATTATATGGAAACAACAGTGGTCCCATGCTTACGTAATACAACACAACAAATAAATATAGACGAAATCGCTTCTATATTTTCAGAAGGACATGTCCAGCCGGACAGAGGTCTTTCAGGTTTACTTAATAAACAAAATTCTTCAAACAATAGACGTGAGGAATACCTTCCACAATGCCCCTATGTGGTACACAAGCCTGTGCCCAACACTAACGGGGTGATCACAGTTGAAGAAAATAGGCAAGGTTCAAGGCAAAACAAACGTTTTTCTGTTTCCATATAAATTGTACAGAAAATATCAAGCTGCACCATTACATATAATCAACCAATCAGATTTGTATCGGGTGCATAAGCAAGTCGACAGCGTTTCGGTTCCATCAAGAAATCATAGGAACCATCATCAGGACAATTAAATACTTTGCCTTTACATTAAACCTCAATTTTGCCTATAAGAAGAAATAAAAGTATACTTTAGAAACAAGGTACATAAAAGAATGCGTGAAGTGACTCTTTGTGCACAGTGCACATGCTCATTCGTCAGGGGGTGATACTAGTCATAACCAGGTTGTTGAGGCAGTGGCATAAATCACAACTATAGAGCATGCGTCCAAGGTTGCTATAATGTGCCTAAGGGGCATTGGTGGTTGCATACGAATGTTGACCGCAGTGCCAGTGAACTAAAACTGTGGTAATCTTGTGTACTTAGCACTCGCCGATAAGTGGGACTATTTCAGGATAGTGGGCGCCCCGCACTGCTTACCGAGGCAGAGCGCGTTAGGGCACAGATAGTAAATACTTCCTTGATGCCCGGACCAGTCGCCCTGTAAAACGAAGGACGCATGTTAAAATAAGCCGGGGGTTTGGGCAGCCCGGCGGGTGGAAGACGGGACCATAAAAGCAATCTTACCACAATCGAGCGTCAGGTTTAGCCAGTATACGCGATCGCAACCGGACGACGCCAGGGCAAGCCTAGGAGGAAATAAGGTCCATTCAGAAACGGAACAGTGGACTAAAACCAGAGTAAAATCTGAGACGCGGTAATAAACTTACCAATTGCTTCGGTCATGAGGTGTATCCCTGGCGTGCTCGTGTCCTGAAACCAGGAAGTGAAAAGGATTAGGGTGCGCTGTGATTGGAGCAGTGCACGGGACTTGGGGGCATAAAAATAAAGGAAGGACTAAGTACCATGAGCCATATTTAGGTGAAACCGTATGTGAATAACATGCAGAGTGACATTAAAATACGGATTCATTTCAGGAAACAATAACAATTAATCACTCGTTGTTGAACAGCATGAATAAAAGATTAGGTCAATTCAGATTAATGATGTCCAGTCCTCTTGCAGGTTCAGGCCGGAATTCAGGCTATCGGTCTTCAATATCCACTTTAATTCCTCTTTGTTGAGCAACCGGCTCAGGTCACCACCTCTGGGTGGTACAATGATCTGTGCGATGACAGTCCAGCGGATATCATTCTCAGTGTGTCCCTTGTCCAACGGACTAGACTGTTCTACACTTTCTTTCCTATTTTTCCTTTGTGATGTCTGACACAGCCCCTCTATATTCATTGGAATACATTAACAAAATCTGTGCAGGTCCCTCTTTGTTTTCCGATCAGGAAGAAAACACCACTACAAATAGTACTAATGTCTCTGCTGAGCTAGAGAAGCAAAGGAAGAAACATGTCAGGTTGGAGTTGATGACTTTGATGTTAACTCAATATCTCAAATCTAATACGATCCCGCTCGGCCTCCAAGTCAGAAATATACCGGGAGTTTTCACTGACAACCCTAAATATATAACAGGCTTTAGCAGTATAGGAACCACCTGCTCTAAGCATTGGTTGGTCTTGGGTATAGAAATAGCAGGCGAAGAGCTCAAGAAGCTCGAGGTTATCATCAAAGATTTGGAGAAACAAATAGTTGATGATAAAGAAATCAAGGATACTAAAGCCTTGCTAGAGAAAATTGACAAGACGGTCTCTGAATTCCACCGTATAGAGCAAAATAAAAAAACTAATAAAGTAAAAAAAGACATCAAATTCTTTACCCCTGAACGAGCATACCCTTATTTGAATAAAGATTTTTATACAAACCGTAATTTTCAAAACCATCAACCGACACCCAGACCCTGGGGACGTTTCAATAACAGAAACACTGTGGTTGGTTTCACTGACTCCTCAGCTGACTCATCCGATAGCTCGGATCCAGGTGAGGGGGGCAGCGGACCAACACGCAATCAGATTCCTTTTTTATCCCGGGGCAATCCAGAACCCCAGAAGAGAGGGAGAGTCAAGCAACAGAAACGATGGCACAATCCTCCAGGAGAACGCCAGACCAGACAAAAGTTTTACCAGTGGTAACAGATAATGCGAATTTTAATACTGTTCCCATCTTCAATATTTCCAACCATACTCTAACTACCCCTGAACTATCCATTCTCAGTAAGGGGCTTTCCTTCGTTCCTACTACCTATCCCAATTTCTTGAACCTTCAGTCTGAATTATTTGGTTTTTTCAGAAAGTTGAGACTACGCTCATATTTTGAGCTTAATCCATCTGAAACTAAGAGTGTTACTACACCATTCCGACCCCCCTCCACTTTCTCCCCTACTGCAAACATGATCCCGAAAGAGATTGTAACTTTTGAGAAAGTCATTTTAAAGGAAATATGTAAGATAGAGAAATCCCATGTCTTCATACCATACAATATTTCCCTTGAGGAGAGAGGTGCGATCAATTCCCTCAGGAATAATGACAAACTGATTATTAAATCGGCGGACAAGGGGGGTGGAATAGTCCTCCAGGATATTGGTAGTTACAGGAATGAACTTCACAGGCAGATATCCAACACTGATCATTACGCTAGACTGCCTTGCAACCCCACTAAGGATATTCAAAAGCTTATTAAAGCCATTACCATGGAGGGGCTAGAGAATGGTATTATAAGCAAGCATGAGTATAATTTCCTCAACATTTCTAATCCCAGAACCCCTGTCCTGTACACACTACCCAAGATCCACAAAAGGGTTGATAACCCTCCAGGGAGGCCAATTCTTTCTGGATGCGGGTCGGTCCTGGAACCATTGGGCCACTATGTAAACTACTTTTTGAAGGATTTTGTGCCGACTACTGTTTGCTATGTTAGGGACAGCATGCATGTGATCAGCTTGGTTGAGAACTATCCCTTTGATCCTATACACGAGACTCTATGTACATTAGACGTAGAGTCTCTGTATACGAATATCCCCCAAAAAGACTCATTATTTGTAATGAAAAGTATTCTGGATACCAGGGAACGTCCCCACAGGGTCCCCACCCTATTCATTATCCAGCTTCTGGAAATTTGTTTGACTCAGAACTTCTTTCTCTATGACTCAGATTTTTACCAGCAGGTACGGGGCTGCTCCATGGGAGCCATTTTTGCACCGACTCTGGCAATTCTTTATATGGATTGGTTGGAAACTCACATTATTCTTCCTAGTAGTAACCCTTTCCATCAGGGGTTACTACTCTGGAAACGTTATATAGACGACATCTTTTTAATCTGGGGTGGGTCCGTTGAAGATCTTGCAGGACTAACGCACTGGCTCAACAACAATTGCAATGGGTTGACATTTACCTTAACCTCTGATAAGAATTGTATCCCTTTCCTGGATTTGAACATTCAACATCAGGAGGGGGCTTTATACACATCCCTATTTCGTAAACCCACAGAGAGGAATACCCTGCTCAGTTATAGGAGCTGTCATCCAAGAGCTCTAAGGGACAGCCTTCCCTACTCACAGTTCCTAAGGCTTAGAAGGAACTGTTACAGGAAAGAGGACTATTTTCTAGAGGCGAACACTTTGTCAGAGAAACTCAGGTTCAGGGGGTATCCTAAACGCCTGGTCAAGAACTCTATGAAAAGGGCTTGGTACTGTCCTCGTGACACCTTGTTAGAGCCTAAACAGAAAATTACTGATGTGAAAACAGTATGTGTAACCACTTTCTCTGCCATTTCTCATCGGGTAACCCAGTGCATAAGGAAAAACTGGCACATTCTGAATTCGGGCCCCCTTGACTGGGAAATTCCTCTCTTTGCCTTCAAGAAAAACAAAAGTTTGAAGGATCAACTAGTGAGGGCAGCGTTACCAGCTACACCTGGGAAGAATGTTACACTGCATGACCATTGGTCATTACCGCCCGTAAGGGGTCATTTTAAATGTGGCTCATGTGTAGTGTGTGATTATACAGTGGAGGGAAAAGAATTTGTGTACAGGGATGTAAAAAATGTTTTATGCACCTTTACTAATTGTAACAGCTGTAATCTAGTGTACGCGATTTTATGCCCCTGCGATTGTATCTATGTTGGACAGACAAAACAAAAGATGAAATTACGGATTTCCCAGCACCGCAGTCGCATCAGGTGCAAAACCCCTAACGCTCCCTTGGTTGAACATTTTTTGGACAAGGGACACACTGAGAATGATATCCGCTGGACTGTCATCGCACAGATCATTGTACCACCCAGAGGTGGTGACCTGAGCCCGTTGCTCAACAAAGAGGAATTAAAGTGGATATTGAAGACCGATAGCCTGAATTCCGGCCTGAACCTGCAAGAGGACTGGACATCATTAATCTGAATTGACCTAATCTTTTATTCATGCTGTTCAACAACGAGTGATTAATTGTTATTGTTTCCTGAAATGAATCCGTATTTTAATGTCACTCTGCATGTTATTCACATAAGGTTTCACCTCAATATGGCTCATGGAACTTAGTCCTTCCTTTATTTGTATGCCCCCAAGTCCCGTGCACTGCTCCAATCACAGCGCACCCTACTCCTTTTCACTTCCTGGTTTCAGGACACGAGCACGCCAGGGATACACCTCATGACCGAAGCAATTGGTAAGTTTATTACCGCGTCTCAGATTTTACTCTGGTTTTAGTCCACTGTTCCGTTTCTGAATGGACCTTATTTCCTCCTAGGCTTGCCCTGGCGTCGTCCGGTTGCGATCGCGTATACTGGCTAAACCTGACGCTCGATTGTGGTAAGATTGCTTTTATGGTCCCGTCTTCCACCCGCCGGGCTGCCCAAACCCCCGGCTTATTTTAACATGCGTCCTTCGTTTTACAGGGCGACTGGTCCGGGCATCAAGGAAGTATTTACTATCTGTGCCCTAACGCGCTCTGCCTCGGTAAGCAGTGCGGGGCGCCCACTATCCTGAAATAGTCCCACTTATCGGCGAGTGCTAAGTACACAAGATTACCACAGTTTTAGTTCACTGGCACTGCGGTCAACATTCGTATGCAACCACCAATGCCCCTTAGGCACATTATAGCAACCTTGGACGCATGCTCTATAGTTGTGATTTATGCCACTGCCTCAACAACCTGGTTATGACTAGTATCACCCCCTGACGAATGAGCATGTGCACTGTGCACAAAGAGTCACTTCACGCATTCTTTTATGTACCTTGTTTCTAAAGTATACTTTTATTTCTTCTTATAGGCAAAATTGAGGTTTAATGTAAAGGCAAAGTATTTAATTGTCCTGATGATGGTTCCTATGATTTCTTGATGGAACCGAAACGCCGTCGACTTGCTTATGCACCCGATACAAATCTGATTGGTTGATTATATGTAATGGTGCAGCTTGATATTTTCTGTACAATTTATATGGAAACAGAAAAACGTTTGTTTTGCCTTGAACCTTGCCTATTTTCTTCAACTGTGATCACCCCGTTAGTGTTGGGCACAGGCTTGTGTACCACATAGGGGCATTGTGGAAGGTATTCCTCACGTCTATTGTTTGAAGAATTTTGTTTATTAAGTAAACCTGAAAGACCTCTGTCCGGCTGGACATGTCCTTCTGAAAATATAGAAGCGATTTCGTCTATATTTATTTGTTGTGTTGTATTACGTAAGCATGGGACCACTGTTGTTTCCATAAAATTGTTCCCCGAGGTCCCTGCCTGACTTAATTGGGGTCCCTTGTTGTTTAAAAGTCAAGTTTAGAGATAGCCACGCCATCATTGCGGCGAACAATTTGGTCCGTATCAAGGTGTATATGCACCCTGAGATACTTCACTGAGTCCGAGAACCACTCCAGCAGAAATTCCAGTGTCCATTGGGTCGTGCTCTTCGTGAGAGGAAAGATAACGGATTTATGCCAGTTGATCCCCAGATTGGAATAGGTGCCAAAACGCAGAAATTGTAATATAAGGGGATCCAAATTAGTCTGGAGGTCACGGACGTAAAGGATTGGCTCATCCGCATAAAGGGAGACCAGCAGCGGACCTGTACGGAATTGCAGGCCTCTGTGCAGATGTTTCTCCTGGAATGTGCCTCACTAGTGGGTCCATCGCCAATATGAACAACAGGGAAGACAACGGGCAACCTTGCCTAGTACCATGAGATAGGGAAAAGGGTGTAGGTAGAGTGCCATTAAGTCCGAGTTGAGCAGTGGGCTGACTATATACTAGGGCTGTGGTAGGTATGAAGCCCTGTGGCATACCCATTTGTTTCATTATAGAGAGAAAAAAGGCCCATTCCATGGAGTCGAAGGCCTTTTCCGTGTCTAGCAGGATTGCTGCTGCGGGGTGTCCGGGTCTATTCTATGCAGGGTGTTAAACAGTGTATGGAGGTTGAACACCACGGAACGATGGGGTGCCTTAGCAAGTATTTTATAGTCTAAGTTGAGGAGGGACAGGGGAAGGTAGGAGCCGCACAGCAACCGGTCCTTCCCGGGTTTGGGAAGTAATATAATAACTGCTTTGCGGTGAGAAGGTGGGAGGACCTGCTTCTCCCATGCTTCAGCATACATATCCAACAGATGAGGGATCAAGAGCACCCTGTATGCCTTGTAAAATTCCCCAGTGAACCCATCCAGCCCGGGGGCACTGGAGGAGTTCAAGGAGGTGATGGCTTCGTCTATGCTTTCCGCAGTGATGGGTATCGCTAAAAGGTCCTGCATGAACTTCTCAAGCTATACCAGCGCCACTTCTGCTAAGTAGGTCTCTTGAGCAGTGCGGTCTTGCCCCAGCCTGGTGGAATATAGTGTTTAAAACTATGTGAGAAATTCTTGCTGTATGCCCACAGGGTCAGTGATGTGCTGTCCCACCAGTGACTGCAGCTCTGTGATGTAGGCTTTCGCGTAAGGGGGCCTAACCATTTGTGCCAGATTCTTACCAGGGCGGTCCCCTTCCCCGTACACCCTAGCATTGTGGTATTTCCCCATATATAGAATTTCCCTCTGAGCCGTCTCCCCGTATTCCAGGAGTAAAGCTGCCCTCTTCGCGCCGTTGGCCGGGTCTGTTGACACCGTTTGTGCAGCGTCTAGGGCACCAATCTCACCCTCCACCCGGGTCAGAGTACCACGAATAGCACGTAGTACTCCGGAGCATTTGGCCATGCACACACCTCTAATGTAAGCCTTAAAGCCCTCCCATATCACTGCCTCTGTGTCCACCGACTCAGTGTTAAGTGTAAAATATTCTTCAATTGCGTCCTGGATCTCCTGCCTAAAAACCTCCTCCTCCAGAGCTCGCTGGGGGAACCTCCACTGCCTTTCAAAGCCCTCGGGCGTGGGATCATCAGGAAGAGCAGTACGAGGGAGTGGTCTGAGTATGTTCGGGTTAGCGTTTTAAGTTTATGGAACCATCTAGAAATGTCTGGTGTGGCCAACCAATAGTCCAGTCTGGTCCAAGTATCATGGGAACTGGTGTAATGGGTATAGATGGTTTCACTCCGGTCTCATGCCCGGCCGATGTCTAGGAGCGAGAAGTGTTCATTTATAGAGTGCAGAGCTTTACGAGCTTGAGGTTTGGGGTCCGGGGGCAGTAGAGGTACTGTCAGTGGGCAGGTGCAAGACGATATTGAAATCGCACCCCAGAGGAATGGGCATGGTGCCTAGTTGTAGCAATTTTTATAGTAATGCATAATAAAAACCAGGGGAATTGTTATTCGGGCCATATATACATATCAACGCTATCTTGTGACTTAGCAACCTGCCCACCACTATCACATGCCTGCCTTCAGGGTCATAGCGGTAACAGAGTGACGCTTAAAGATGAGTTGCTTGTGTATAAGGATGGCTGTGCCCCTAGCATAATTGCTATAGTTAGCAAAAAATCTGTTCGGGCCCCAGGAGTAGGCGAACCTGGCTTGATCACTGGTGGGAAGGTGTGTCTCCTGCAAAAAGGCCACATCTACCCCGTGCCTGAGTAAGTAATGGAAAATCTAACTTTGTATGCGTGTAACATTTAAGCCTCGGACATTCCATGTCACTAATGTGACATTCGATGGACCTGAGTTATAACCTAACTGTGCCATCCGAGAAAGAAAAACGTATGAGCAGGGAGTAACCAAGCGCAGTACCCAGTCATTGTGGACACAAACAAGAGAATCAAAGCAACAGTGCAATGCAATACGAACAATAACCCTCCCCCCACCCAGCCTTACTGCCCATCCGGAGAGGCAATACCAATGTTACAAAAATATGCAATAGTACCAATGGCATTTCAAAAAACACCGATTGATGTATATTTAACAAGGACCCCCTGAGTACGTAGATACAAAAGTTCCTAGGTCAGGGAAAGGAGCAATTGACAGAAAACAACCTAGGCAGCTTATGATTTAAGTGAACACATATAATGATATAAAGGAACACTAGACTGAAAAATTACTAAAAAGTATGGTAGTTTTTATTAATGTTTAAAAATTAAAACCTTCAGACATAATTCACAAGTTTCAGTTCATATACATCAAAGTATTGACAAAAATAACAGGATTAGCAGAATTAAAATCATGTGCGGTGTAATCACCAATAACAATATATAACAGAATCCTACATATACATAAAGAATTTACAAAATAAGTGGCACAATGAATCTCTACGCGCGTTTCGGCGGCCAGCGCCTTCTTCTGGAGCAGCCACGTAATTTCTAAAAAAATAAAATACATATAAAAGAAATACATAATTACAACCTGATAATATACTGTACTATCACAAGTTTCAATCTAATTTCAGTCTAGTTGTCATTTGGTTCCTTATGTAAACATGAAGATCACAATAGTTAATTGAGGAGTATTATTTAGTAAGCAATAGATTTTTATAATTTTCATTTCCTTGCAATATTGGGCTCCTCCATAAGGAACACCGACAAGGGAGCAAATGTGGTACAGTCAAGCATCACCCATATGGTCTCTTAGGTGTACACCAAAGTGAGGGTGTATCGCTTTGCACAGCCTAGCAGCCTCAACAAATATTATACTCAACATATGAATTCCCGGCTGTCATTATTAACATGTGAAATGCACGGCGTAGTAACAGGTAGCAAGTGACCCGCAGTCAGCCATGCCCAGAGTTATAGAACAAATCCACACTGACAGCAGAGCCACTGTGTGGAGGTGAAGCAGTATCTGTTTCTGTTGGGTGCTTGTTGATAAGTTTATAATTACGGCAAAATTCCAGTACTTCTGTAGGATTTTAAAAAATTCGAACACATCCATTCACCTCCACCCTCAACCAGGCTGGATAAAGCATGCCATACTTCCACCCTAAATTCTTTAGAGTTGCCTTTACCCCTAGGTATTTCCTCCTTGCGTCTTGGACCATGGTCGGGAAATCCGGACATAGCGACAGTCTGGAGCCCTGCCAAGAGAGTTCGCCATGTTCACGAGCCAGTCTCAGTGCTGTGTCCCTGTCGCAAAAGTTCATTATTCGCGCTATAATGGCCCTGGGTGGGCAGCCCGGGTTGGGGCGGGGGCCAAGAGATCTGCTCCACCACAAAGCCAGGAGTAAAAGCTTCTTTCCAAAACAGGTCAGTGAGGATCGTCTCCACTAAGTTATCCATGTGTCCTGAAGCAGAGGACTCCGGCACACCCACCAGGCGAACGTTTTTACGACGACTTTGTGCCTCCAAATCCTCGTTTTTCGTCGCGACTTCTTTTAGGATCCATTCCATGCGGTCTATCTTCTTCACTGCTGGCGCCATTCCATCTTCTAGGTCCGATGCGCGGGACTCAACAACATCCAGTCGTCGATCGTGCACCTGGAGCTTCGCTCTTAGATCTGCTTTGTGCTTGTCGAGAGACTGAGCGGACATCTAGAGTCTTGAACACGGCCCTCATTTCCAACACTAGTGGGTGCAATTGGTTTGAGTCGTCTGTCAAGGTAGAAGGAGGATGCCCACCCTCCGCCATGTTGCTTGGTTGGTCTCTAGAAGGGTCAACTAGTTTCTCGAAGGGAAGGACCCTTTGTTTAGCGTCTCTGCGGCCCATGCCGCAGCTGCTCTGGCGGGTGCACTTGTGAAGGCAAGCGGGCGCTTAGGTCGATGAGTAGCCTGTGGTATGATGCAGGGGGCGCTCTCTACAGATGGTGCAAAGTATGGGGTCCCTCCGCCGCCGTTGGAGGCGCGCTGTAGCCGCAACCAGTCCCAGTGCCCCACCAGCTGGGCCCCAGGCGGTATCCGCTTTATGTTTCACCGACTGTGCAGGATGCAAAGGGAGCGTCCACCCAATTGCAGTATGAGGGGGTCAAGTAGATAACAATGTGGTCTGGTGGCCTCTCTTGCACCAGCAGGCCCGTGTTGGAAAGGGGGGCCCACGGTGCAATCAAGCTGTTCAATATGGCAGCAGGCAGGCCGAAACAGAGAGCGACCCGGTGTCCAAGCAGGGGCCTCAAGTGGAGGGGGGAGAAGGTGCAACATACATACACAAGCGCTGGGGCTCCGTGCTGTTTCTTTTGGCCCCAGGAGTACCGCAGGTAGGTGGAGTTAGGGCCTGGCTCAGCGCCCTGTGTGCAGTGTACTGTGGGTCCGCCGCTGTGTAATCACAGGCACTTGGGGTTCCCGGGGCTGCTGAGAGCGCTATGCGGGAGGCTGGACAGACCTCCCGCATCTTGTGTAGACTGCCGGAGGAGGTCTCTCAGCCCCGGGTGCACCGCGGGATGCCCAAACCTACCGCACTGTCCTCTTGTTGCTCGCGGGCTGTGTCTTCACTCTGTCGCAGCCGCCTCCTCCATCAGGATCCAGGCTGTCGCCATTTTGCGCTGACGCTCCAGACAGGATCTTTGCAGTCCGCTGTCAGGGCCTTCGGTGCACTGCCGTGGTCATCTGTACTGCCTGAAGGATTGCGCTTCAATTTTTTGGATTCTGTGGCCGCATAGGAGTCCTGGATAGGTGCGATTAGGCGTTACGGGCGGGAGAGCTTCAGCTCCGTGCGGCCATCCCGTTCACGGCAGAGCCAAACCCCAGTTTGACTTCGATATTAAGAGGACACACCCTGATTCTGTGATCCAGTGCCTGCTTTACAAAGTTTTTCTATGAGTGCTTGTATTTTATTCTTCTTTCAGATGTGCACAGTAAAGTTTATAAATTACTCCAGATATATTACTATAGCTAAGAGACTCCCAAGCTCCAGCAAATGTTAATTTAAAAAACTGTAAACTATTTAAATGTTGACACATTTTTAGTGTGGGGTTTTGTCTTCTTTTCCAACTAGAATTCATTCTCATGGTAGGTTCTGATATTTTATAAACAGAGCTTCTTAAAAGTATTAAACTGTTCATGTTGTGATCATAGACTAAGTATGAGCCTTATGCTCAGGGGGAAATGGTATGGAATAGAAAATACGATTTTCTATCAAATAACTTAGTAACTACCCTGTAGCACCTATTAACATATGCTTCCATACAGTTGAAATATCTGCAACATTTTTAACTAATGTTCCTCTTAAAGAGAATGTAAAAATTAACGTTAACAAATCACTATGGTGAAAGTTTGCTAAAACGTACCTTGGTAAAATGAGTGTCATCCTTGTATTAATCTCTGGTTGGCAATCTCATTGCCTGGGAGCCACACAAACTACATATGAGTTGAAGGCCTGCCTCCACTGATGATTAGCCTATTTGTGTTCCTTCATGCTCAGTTCTCTATAGACACCCTATTATCTAGACAGCAAGATGGGGAACCCAGACATAATGCGTCATGGTAGATTCCTGAGGGGCATATACTTATGTTGGATACCAACAGGAGCTTCATTTGCTATGAGTGAGTTTTATGATTGTCGTGGATGCCACAGCCTATCCATTGGTGGGTAATGCATCAACCTGTAACTTATTATAACCTTGTTTGAACACACATGCTCATCAGTTATATGATGGAATCAGGAATTATATTCTTTCAGTTGAGTAGCAAACTACAATGTAGTTGCAAGCATTTATTTTGATACTATCGAAAGTCGACCCCGTAGTAAGATTCAACATGCTGTCTATAAAACCTTTAAAAAAAAAAACGAACTCTTTTACTCCTGTCATATCTACACACAAAGCCTTGGGTCCAGCAAATTAGTGATGGTTTGAGGTGAAAAAGGCTTTTCTATAGATGCCAACTACTGTTCACTTGAGGTATATGGAAATAGGCAGAGAGTATCACTATGTAGCTCATATCTTTACTTCTCAAGCTTCTACCACACTTGTTGAGCACAGAGAATATCTGCCCCACAACCAGAGAACTTAGAATATAGAACAGAACAATGAAAAAAATCAACATTTTACCAGGTGCCTGCTGTTTCAAAGACAAATTTCAAAGGTGAATACTTGTTGTTTTCCAATAAGTTGTCTGTGGTTGTAAAGGTCCAATTGACAGTAAATAAAGGAACAGGCACTATCTATGCTACTGACTCCTTGTCTGGATAGGCTGCATAAAGCCTGTCTACTGAAATGTGGTAACATTTTCTTGGCAGGCCAAGTGGGTAAGAGTGCCAAAAGACTTTTTAAAGTGGTATGACTAATCTCCTGCTAAAGACTTTCAGGATAATCTCACAGAGAAAAAGAGCTCCTCAGCGTATCAGTGTCTCATCCTTGCTTCAAATGGGTCATGTTTAAGGCATATTTCCAGGGACTGCTGGAAAGTGTGTGGATCTATCATTCAAAATGGAATACATTGAAATAAAGAGTATAATTAAAGAAAGGCTTACCAACAGTATAGATTATTGAGTTAATAGAGTGAATCATTCTTGTGGAAGTCTATTGAGATACATTTTAACTCTCCCCAGCTGTTTTTCAGTCAGTCAAAATCACTTTATTCGGTTAAATAAAACCATAAAAGTAAACTACAAAAATTCTGATAAAAACATATACACAATACTTTTATGGCATGATCTTTCGCGACATAAACGTCAGGATAGAATATTTTCAACAAAACACAACAAAAAGGTCAAATAGGTACAGATTTTATTAATGACTTAATTGTGAGCCCAAAAAAATCATACTAAAAACTATGTCTTCATAACTGAATTAATAAACAGATATGTATTACATTAGATAAACCATCTTTTGTTTTTTTAATATTCCTGTTACAGTGTGAAGAGATCAATGAGCTACAAATGTCATTAAAAACGTGGTCTTCTGCACCAAAAACATCACGCTAAAGACACTTAAAACATAACCATATAAAAGAAATATGTACCCCATCAGAGAAGCCTTTTTTTTCTTTCCCTAACCGCCACCACTAAAAAACTAGCAATTTCATAGCATTCCCAAGGGTTGTTCAGCATCTGTAAGTATATTTATGCAGACCTTACCTGCATAAAATGTTTATCTTTCAGTATGGGAATTAAAAAGCATTTGCGAATGTGGTGAATGGCCCCAGCTATTTATCCTTAGGATGTTTGGGATCGTGGACCCGGGGACCATACATTTAGGGCCTGATTTAGATTTTGGCAGACAAGTTACTTTGTCACAGCATTGATGGATATTCCATCCACCCAAATATAAATCCCATAATGGGAATTATATTTCAGTGGATGGGATATATGTCACAGTTATGATGGAGTAAACCATACCCCAAGATCTAAATCAGACCCTTAGTTATTAACATGGTGAACTTGTGTCCCCTTAAAACTTGTTTAAAAGGATTTGAGAAACTTCAGTTGTTATCGTAGTAGAAGCCCAATAACTAATGTCACCAGTCCTAAGTACTTGGACAGGGGTGCAATGTTTATGATGACTCAAAGCACATTCATAACTTCTTAACCTCTTCGGTGCTGAGGACGGCCCCCGGTCGTCCGACGTCATGGTGGGTGTGTGCTAAGGACTGCCGGGGGTCGTCCGAATCCCGCCCACTTATTAATTCTCCCGCACAGCGGGAGAATTCACGCAGCGCTGTAGGGGTTAAAGCCAGAATTCATGCACTGGCCATATACATACACTGCAGCATAAATGAGTACCACAAGTTGGAGGAGTCGACGGCTTCAGGTAGTCTTCAGAGACAAATATGTGGAGTCCATAGTCTCATCCTAGCATCATTATTGTTTCTGCACAAGCAGCCACATAAATTTGGTAATGGGGATTATGCTGTTCCTAGACAACTTGCACTGGTAGCCAGAGCAAAATATACCACATGGGTAAAAATTAACCTTAAGTAAAGATGCACACTCAAGGGATTGTATTATTTAAAGCCAAATTGTTTGCTACTATTGAAGCTGACCGAAATGGCCCATATAATAAACCATTTAGCAAAACGGTGAGGTTATTTTTCACTTTTTTTGGGAGGATATTGTTTTGCCTTCCTAAAGGATAGCACATCCCACTGGCAATCATTTGGCAAATATCTCGGTTGCATGACTTCCTTTTAGGGTGTTTTGCAAGCTTCCTATTTCAATCTGTTCTGGACCTGTTATGGCAAGCATCACGTTTCTACTGATTCAATCCAAAATATAAAATATGTTTATGAAATGGTATTCTAAGAGCACATATCTGGTGTCATATCTTAAAACAGATATAGTAATGAAACTGAGATGTGGATTAACAAGATTTATCTGTACTTTCTTCACTTCCAATCTAGTTACAGTTAGGTGGACATGAAGAAATAAATGTAATTACATAAAACAGAAATGTTTATATGTTTCATTTTCTGCAGGTTTCCAAACCAGCTGAATGAAATCTCTAGAGGGAGGGTCGAAAAAATAAATTGAAGAAAATATCCTTCAAAGAAGATAATTCACCTAGTAAAAGATATACTTATTAATTCATGTTTGTTTGTTTGTTGTAGCATAGGTTTCTTTTGACTAAATAAAATGTGCCTGTTTTGTGAAAGTGCCATTTGCTTCAACTTCTTCAGAAATCTTTTTGAAAACATATTTTTTAACTTTGGAGATGTTGAGGTAGTTTGATAATGTATAGATTGTGTTGCTATATAATTCTCTTTTCTCATTTCGATGTGTTTGACAAATTGTCATGGTGCCTGGTATTTAAAGAAAGACATATACAAGTTTAGTGTTACACATTTCCTCAGGGTGAAAAAGACCCAAAAGCTATTTTCATCACACCAAGAATGGCTGCTACTTTGGAAAATTATCTACAAAAGACAGCTGCAACACAAATCTCACTGCTCTACCCTATTGGTGTTTAATTGCCATAGAATGTAGGTGCTGCTACATCCCAACGCATTATCTGTCTACAATCCTTTTATTTTTGCAAGCACATACATCCAATGTTATCATATCACCAGGAGAAGCACTCCAATGTCCAGTGTTCACTTGTTATCCAGATAGGAGTCCAATTTGTAATCTTATTTTCCAAAGTACAGCGGGCCAAACTAATAAAAAGATTCACCACACATGATTTTATTGTATCCAAAAACCTTTATTCTTTCAATCATCCAGTAGATAAAATTCAGACCGCAAAAGCAAGAAGGGCAGAGAACTACGCACATAAAAAAGATAGGGCCTGTCCTATCTCCACGTACAGGGGCTGAAAACTCTACACATGAAAAGCTATGCCTGCTGTGGCTTTTTATGTGTGAAGTTCTGTTATATTATGTTATAGCGATCTATAAAGAGCATGGCTTCCTCACATAGCTTTCCACCACTAGCACAACAGAACAAAACGGAAATGGGTGTGTTAAATAACCAGTTATTCAATTGCCTGTGGAAACTCTCAAGAAAAGCACAGAGCCTTAACAGGTAGGCAACATTGATCAGTTTAGGGCCAAGGTTTTTGAAGGAGCTATCTCTTTAGCTTATCAAATGTACTCATGGGATCAAAGCTAGGTTCTGATTATACAAGCATAGAAGACATTTGGGGAAATATGAATGTACTAAATTCCTTAGATGTTTGGGTCCCACCATAGTAATGGTTTTGTTCATGAAGCTAAACACTTTAAACTTGTTGCGCATGTCGATAGTAATCCGATAAAGGTTCAAAAGCTGGATGGAGACTGAAACATGCCTTGGAGCATGATGGAGATGATCTGCTACATTCTGAATAATCTGAAGCATCTTAGAGACTTAGAGGCCTCCAAGTAGAGCACATTGTCATATTGTAGGTGAGAGTTGATAAGTGCATGGACACCTGCCCTCTGAGTGGACGTGGGGAGAATCCAAAGAATCTTCCTCAAGCACCCCAGAAGGCTGAACCAGCTATCAGAGACCCTATTAATTTGATAGTCCATCGAGAACTTCCTGTCCAGCCAGACTCTGAGAACCTTGATAGCCTTTTCCAGAATAGAAAGCGGCTCCAACTGCTCTGGCCCCCATTGCAGGCCTCAGAGATGCGTCTGGTTTCCCACAACCAGAAATTCAGTTTTTCTGCGTGTTAGAAATGGGGTTTCTGCTTGGCAGAGGTATGCAGCCATTTTTTACTTCTATCCTGTGCAGCTATGGATTGTATGGTAGTACAAATCCAGTCAGGTAACCCCAACATCTCCACAGAGTCTTGAGCTCCACTTCCTTCCAGGCAGTCTGCTGAAGGTCATTACATGGCAAACAGTCCATCGGCATTACGGAGCTTACACCAGCCTCCAGAAGACCTGAAACTCTCCGTCCCCCAATTCAAATGGCGCAAGGACAACTGTTGTCAGTGATCACAACTTGGTGAAATGCATTGAGAATCCCCTGCTCGGGGAACATCAGCTGACATCCTTAATATAGTCATGCTGATACCTGTATCCCTCAGACCCTCAATACCATGCCCATTGATGTGAGCCATTGCTTATACTTTACAGTATTATAGGGCACATGGATCTTAGGAACCATCTCACTGTCACCCAGGGAAACTATGGTAATCCCACTAAACCCTCCCCCATTAACTGGGACAAACTCCTCCATTAGCACTACACTAGCCACTCCTGGCATCATTCCTCCAGTGGGGGGGGGGGGGGGGTGCTCGTTTTGGTTACTTGGGATCTTTTTTATTATGTCCATACACACTAATAGCACTTGGGAGTCTTAAGCTGCTGAATTTCATTACCATGGATTTACTTCTGGTGGCCAGATTGGGAATGAGAACCATACCCCTTCTATTGTGAGTTGTGTTGGGGACTCCAAGAGAACTCCTTCTTTTTATCCCCCCCCTTTCTCCTGGTGGGAACCCTGACCACCATTTTGGCATTTCCCCCGAATGCCTTGCTGGACACTCTACAGCTGACCCAGATATCTACCTCCTCAGCAAGTTTCCTGAGGTCTGTTAACTTGCTATCAACCAGATGTTGGCACAGCTCTAGAAAACAAACATCAGGCATGTGCTGCTTTGAAATAAAGTTGTACAGCCCTGAATAATAATCGACCTTCCTGCCACTCACCCAGCCCTTTAGTGCCTTGCTGGCATAATCCAAGAAATCCACCCATGTTTGTGATTAGATCTTGAGGCTGCCCTGAATCTGAACCTATATCTCTCAGCGATCATTCCAGACCTACTGACTATGATGGCCTTCATAGTAGTGTACGATGTCTGATCCTCTACATCTAGTGTAAGGAGTGTGCCTCTTCCCACTATGGGCATGTACCTCCATATATTACCACCCCAGAGTTCCTTCTGCACTTTTAAAGCCACTTCATAGCCTGTAAACCATTTTTCTCTGTCATTCCCCACCACATACCTGGGAACTAAATCCTTGGGTACCCAGACTCTGGACTCACCAGTGGGCAATGCAAGTATGCTGCCACCATTGCTGTCACTGGACCCCACGTATAGGGCACTTATGTCCATCTCTCATGCTGAGCTCATATGCTATTTTTCTTTCTTCCATGGCCAGCTCTTTCTTCTCTAGAAGTTGCTCTTGTTCCATTTTAGCAAGGGCTTACTGGTTCACTGGATTGGCGACGGCCTGCTCCATCACCAATTTAAATTTTGCGAGCTCTAGCTTCAGCTTCCTCACTTCCCTCCTCTCCTGCAGCTCCTCTGAGGACAGTTTATTTGCTTAGGGACACACTATTGCCTGTTCTGTTACCCCCCCCCCCCACATCAATAGGCTACATGACCAGACCCCCAGACTGGTCCTGCTCCAGTTCCACTTCAGTCTCTGTTCTCTCATCCTCTGTGTTGATCTAGTGGACAGCTGCCCATGATTTTAAGGCTTTTTGAAGCTCTGCCTTCCTGGCATTTCCCTTGGTGACCACACTTCTTTCTCAGCTGAACCCCTTGATCTGGGCCCCTGTGTAGGTCTCCAGAATGGCCAACTCAAATTCCATATTGCCAGATGAGGCCACAGACATTGCTGAAAAAAAGCATTGGACAAAAGACTTTTGGAACACATCAAAGATGCCAATTTAGGGAGAATTGAAAAAGGTTTCAACTGGTCTGAGCATAGAGTGGAAGTGAAAAATGAGTTACTATTTGGAATTGAACAAACTCAAGTTCTATTCTCACTGCCAATTGCCAATGTTGGAAATGGGGTTTCTGGTTGGCAGAAGTATGCAACCTGTCCACGCTGGAACTACCACTCTAGTCAGGGTAAGCTAGATACACATTAAAAAAATAACCTGTGGACACCCTCTAGTACCTTGTTACAGAGCAGTCTGTCTTATCAAAAGAGGCAATGGGTAAAGTATTTGTGGAAGACACACACACACGCACACACAACCACACACACTGCCCATGTACCTTAAATATTTACGATATATGCCCAAGCATGCACAGGTGAGCATATCCAGACAGTTAAAGAAATGTGTGCGAAATCTGCCCTCAGAGTAGAATGTTGCCATATATCTATGCTATCTTGTATAGCATAACTTTCTGGATGAGTCTCAATTTGGATTCAGAGTAGAACATAGCACCAAAACAGCCCTAATAAAGGCCATCAATGAAATAGGAGCAATACAGAACACAGCTCGACTTGTCGGCTGCCTTTTACACGGTAGACCATAAGATGCAGCTTTACCATCTGAATTCTGTTGGCATTTCTGAAAACGCATTGGCATTATCTGTTTTATTTAGCTGATAGGAGACAACCAGTTGCCCTGGGCAACTACACTTCCCTGTCCTTCACTCTCCCATATGGAGTTCCACAGAGTTCCTCTTTGAGCCCTACGCTCTTCAATATATATGTATCTGAACTGGCAACATTAATAAGATCTTTTAGGATGTCACTAACATCCAACGCGGATGACACCCAAATCATTGTATCCATCTGTAAAAATACCCAACTACCAGTTAAAAGATTTAGGGACTGCATGATAGCAGTCAGCTCATGGATAAGATTGCACTGCCTTAAGTTGAATTCAGGGAAGACTGAGGTAATACTGTTTGGTAATTACTCCCCCTTCTGGTCTCAGATTTTGTGGCCGGATGACCTGGGAACAGCACCGATCTTATCCCTAAAGCCCAAAATCTGGGTGTGGTGATAGATGAGAGACTGGACTTTGAAGTTCAAGTGAAAGCAGTTCCATCATCCAGCTTCTTTATGCTCAAAGCAATTAAGAAAATCCTACCTCTGATTCTAACAGAAAGCAGGAAAACTGTAGTTACATCCTTAGTTATTTCCAAACTGGATTATTGCAACAGGCTTTATCTCAGTATACCCATGAAGCAACTACACAGGCTTCAGATGATCCAAAATGCGGCTGCAAGTCTCCTCCTAGGGATTCCTAACTTTCAGTCAGTGGGAAAGCACCTTTAGAGTCTGCATTGGCTACTGATCAAAAGTCGTATTAAGGTTAAGACCCTGTGCATCACATATAAGGTTCTGTACGGGACCGGTCCTCAGTTTCTGAGGCGGTCACTGTACTAGTACTCTCCAAACAGATGCCTTTGATCACATGGGGCAAAACTGATACATTCTCAGAGATTTATTAAATCAAACTGGGGCGGTAGAAGTTTTGTGATGGGAGCTACGAAGCTCTGGAACACCTTCCCTCTTACCATCAGAAATCTTCCCTCCTTGACATTGTTCAGGAAAGCCATTAATACCTGGTTGTTCGTTGAATAGTGCTCCAGCTCGCTTCTTGATTGCTGGCGCCAAGACACCATTTGGGATTTGTGGGCTGTATACATTGATGACATAACATGACATAACATATCCTTCTCTCGGGAACAGAGAGCAGGTACAATCAGAGCACCAGCATTATAAACTTTCCTCAGTCTGAAAGTATTCAGAATAAAAATATTATCATTCAGTGCTTCATTCTGTACTTTACATAACTGTACATAACAGATGTTTCTAGCACTCAATTTATTGGAAGTAAATGCACCCTCCTCAGAGGATGGAAGGCTGAGTTGTTCTTGCTAGGATTCAAACTTCCGCACTTTTCAGAGATGAACATCTAGCTCTCTGCACCATCCTGCCATCTGTGTACAAGGAGTATTACTACTACCATTAAATGATAACTGATATGGCCATAACATTATATTCTCCAAGTCTGAAAGTGCCTTAAAGCCAGCTTAGGGCCTTATTTAAATTTTGGCAGTCAGGGTACTCCATCAAATAGTGCCAGATATCCCATTCACCCATTTACAAGTGCATTATAGTCAATACTACTCTAGATATGTTGGACTGCGCATAATGCACTGTTTGACCCTGTCCACTAAATCCTACACAGAGACCTTTGTTATAGTTGTTATGTAACTCTGAAAACAATGTAATATTTCACCAATTAACTCAGGTTAAAACTTGCAGATCAACAGTGAACTAAATGTTGATTATCCATATAATAACACTTTTAAGGATGTATTAAAATGTACATCTTTATACTATTCACGTCTTGCTTATCTTCTGCCTGCTCTCTTTTGGCCTTACCGGGACCTCTTGCAACTGCTTGCCCTGCTGATCCAGTCCAAGGTGGGACTGCAACGGACCTCTGCGACCACTCCACGGCGCCAGACGAGGACAGGGACTACATCCCCCAGAATCCTCTAATGGCCCCGAACACCGCGTCAGTGCCAAGCTCCAGGAGGCGCTTAAAAACATCAGAGGCCTCGCGCAGCGCAGGACGCCTGCTCTCTTTTGGCCTTACCGGGACGTCTTGTAACTGCTTGCCCTGCTGATCCAGTCCAAGGTGGGATTGCAACGGACCTCTGCTACCACTCCACCGTGCCAAATGAGGATGGGACTACATCCTCCAGAATCCTCTAGTGGCGCGGAACACCGCGTCAGTGCCCAGTGCCAAGAGGTGCTTAAAAACATCAGAGGTAAGAGGAGGAGCTTCGCGCGCATCCGAGATGGCCGCGTGAGCGCAGGGCTCCCGAGACCCTCGCCACCTCCCGCATCTATCCTGAATTTTATCCTGATTACGACGACGGTTTATTGAAGACGCAACCCAGCTGATATAATAGCTGCTTTCAGAAATCGAATTGGACTCAGGGAACTGTAACTACGATACTTTGAACTTGTGTGGCCCACTCCATGGAGCTGCCCGGGGCTCGAGTCATCATGGTGCTCAGGCAGTAGTTGAACAACATCGGCCTGCGGGGCTCTGTCCACAACCTTGGAGTTAACTTTCGGTTTCGTTTTTGGTTCCTTGGCCTCCTCTTATCTCAAGACCGCTCTGGTAGCCCGGGGTACAGCCGGACCCGCAACCCCACCATGGGCCAACTGCTGAGTGTTTATGGTTGTGGTGATATCCTGCTGAAATTTGCTTTTGGAAGATCCCGGTGGGTGAATTGTGTGGAGCCATTTTCACCAGGTCTCAAAGGCCCCTCCGGGTTGCAACATCTACTATGACGGGCAAACCCGATAGTGAGAAACGAAAGACCAAGACCATTCACCGGGGGGGGGGGGACTATTCAATCGAATGTTATGGACCGCTATACCCATCCTAAGGGGTCCCCTGGTGGTGTGAGTAGGTCTCCGAAAGTGGCGGGTGATGGCTCAGCTGCGCCGGATGATTTGACTCTACAGAATGTCATGGGCGCCATTGCTAGTATGAAGACCTCCATTGGCCAGCAATATGAGGCTCTGGCCCTCAAGCTCGACACTGTGGCAATCAATGTCAACCTGATCAGGGTGGACTTATCAAAGACTAACGAAAAGGTCAAATCCTTAGATATGAGGACCTCCAGCCTTACGACTGATGTGTCCGATTTACAGACAGAGGTTCGCAACCTACCATCCTCCAACAATCTCTTTGCTTGTCGGCTGGAGGATTTTGAAAGTCGGGCCAGACGCAATAATGTACGTATTATTGGGGTCCCTGAAAAATCGGAAGAACCAGCTGCGGATCTCCTTGTCGAGGACCTCATCCTGAACCACCTCGCCCCCAGAGGCCTGAGCAACTTCTTTGCGGTGGAACGTGCACAAAGAGTGCCGGGTGGGAAGCCGAAGCAGGGTGCCCCTCCACGGCCTATCATCGCCAGAATTTTCAACTTCAGAGATAGAGACGCTATCCTGCAGGCATCTCGGGTGGGTGGCCCCACGAAGTTCGAAAACACAATGGTGAGCTTCTACCCAGACTTCACCCAGTTCGTTCAGAAGCAAAGAATGGGGTTTCAGGGGGTGAAGCGACGACTGAGGGACATGGGTATGAAATATGCGATGCTTTTCCCGACTCGGCTACATGTTAAATACGAGGATCGGACATTTTTCTTTGATCGCCCTGAGAGTGTGAGTGACTGGCTTGATACACTGCCTACGCAGCGTGATCGCACGGAACAATCTGGAGGAGCTGAAGGTGGCCCGATGGAGCAAGAATGAGAAGTGGTTTCTGGTTTCCAGACTTTGAGTATAACTTGCAGCTGTGGTTCGATGACTTTTACATTTGCGTAATTTATGGTGGGATACCCAGGGGTGGCGGGGAGTGGGACTCTTTCCTCCTCCGGGTTTCTTTTTGTAGACTAGTTTAATGTTAGGGCGACAGGCACACTGCAAGTTGGGGTGGCTTTTGAGTCTAACGCAGGGGTGCAGGGTGGGGGGAGTTGTATCGAGTACTGGTTGGGGGTGGGGGAGGGGGTTTGGGTGTGTTTCATGTTTTCTCAAGGCAACGTATTGTTCTATTTCTGGATCTGGCTTTTGTGTTCGCTATGGGTGGGTTCTGCATTCACCTCTGGGATGGGGGTAGGGGGTTGAAGTTACTGTGTTGGAATGTTAACGGGTTGGGGGATAGGATAAAACGTGGGGTAGTGTTGCAGCTACTGAGACGCCTCTCCCCTGATATAGTGTTATTGTAAGAGACACATCTGGTTGGAAACACATGCCATGCTATGAATCGACGTGGATATCGTCTTGTTGCACACTCCGGATTCACTACTGGTTCTAGGGGGGTGGGTATTCTAGTTAGGAGCTCCCTCCCCCTGGAGATAGATGACATCATCCTCGATGACAGGGGGTGCTATGCTGCTCTCACTGGTAGGTGGGAGGGAAAAACTGTCTCATTGCTTTCTGTATATGTCCCACCTGGTCTGCAAACCACGACTTTCGCTGATTTGGGGAGAGTAGTTCTGGGACTTCCAGAAGGCATTCTGGTGATGGGTAGAGATTTTAATTCTGTCATCTCTGGCAGGGAAGACCGCTACCCCGCTAGGGACCTCACGAGATCACAATATTGGCTGAGTGGCTTTCTGGATATGCTGGGACTAGTAGATTGTTGGAGGCTGCTGCATCCGGGTCAGGCGCAATACACCTTCCACTCTGGTGCTCATGGTAGTCACTCTAGACTTGACTATGTCTTGATGCCAGCAGCACAGGGCTTGTCAGTTAAGGAAGTTATACACCTGGCTCGGGGTATTTCCGATCACTCCCCACTGTGGCTTTTGCTGGATACGAGGTCGGGGGCTGAGGGTCGAGTGGCCCCGATTAATCCTTGGTATCTCCGTAACCCCAAAACCCGGGCAGAGTTGGTCAAATCTCTGGATCAGTATTTTACTGAGAATGTGGGATCTGTGTCCTCCTCTGTTTCACTGTGGGAGGCTTTTAAGACGGTCATCCATGGACAGGCGCTATCATTAATCGCTGGTGCCAAGAAAAGCAAAAATGAAGCGGTGGTCCGCCTCGAGACCGAAATAGCTGAGCTGGAAGGGGATTTGGAGTTGGGTATCACACATCATAGGGTTCATGTCCTCAGTCTCAAAGAGCTTGATTATAGGGCGTTGGTAACAGACGCTGCTAGAGTTATGAGTAGAGAGCAGCAGGGACGGCTATATGATGTGGGAGACAAGGCTGGGAAACGGATTGCTTGGTTAGACAGAAAGGAGAGGGCGAGTCGTGTGGTTCCTGTAATTGAGGGAACAGATGGAGTGCGAGTGACTGACCCTGTTGAGATTGTTGAGTGTTTTGCTGAACATTTTCATAAAGTGTATTCCCCAGTTTCCGATAGACCATAGGACGATTCACATCAGCTGCTACGAGACATTGCGTTGCCTTGCTTGTCGGATTCAGACAGGGACCTGATGGACGCAGCACTCTCAGTTGACGAGGTGGCTCTCGCTATTCGTTCCGTCCGTTCGGGAAAAGCTATGGGCCCTAATGGTCTCCCCATTGAGCTTTACAAGCTGCGTCCTGACAAAATGGCGCCGTATCTTCGGGGTATGTTTCTGGAATCGCGAGAAGTCGTCTCCCTCCCCCATGATCAGCGACTTGCGACCATTGTGGTGATTCACAACGAAGGTAAGCCACGCTGTGCTTCTTATAGGCCTATTTCACTGCTAAATGCGGAGCCCAAGATCCTCGCAAAGTTGCTTGCTAATCGCTTGATAAAAGTAATCAGTGACCTGATCCATCCGGATCAATCTGGTTTCATTCCACATCGTAATACAAATCAAATCAAATCAAAGATAGCTTTATTCTGTATTTTGAAAAAGACCATAAAAGCACAAAAGAAATACAGAAACATAATATAAATTACAGACATTTGCTTTGAGTTAATAAACCCATAACGGGTTGTGTAGATAAAAACAGAGCATATAAAAAGCAGTTTTTAAAATACATTTAGGTGAGGAAAATTCATACAATTCATACAGTTCATAGGGTGTCGAGAGACACATATACGGCCGTTAAGGAGTGTAAGTACTATTTGATGTAATTATGCACAAAATAATACAGATCATACTCATTTATCATTATCATTAGGCCAATGTCCCTCTGCATTTTACGGCAAATTTCAGGAATTTAATCGCGGCGGTGATGGTGGGTTCGTCTTGCAGCATATACAGTCTGATCAATGCTGGTTTACATTTTCTCAGACCCCAGGACTTTGGTATCAAATGCCTTTTTCTACCCCACTGATAAAACTTACAAAAAAGATACAATGGATGTTTGACTGGGTAGATGTATCATCGCAAGGACAGTTTATCAATTTTACAGACCAGTCATTTGGGGCAGGAAATGATATTAACCTATAAAAACAATCGGTCCTCATTCGTGTAAGAAGCATTCTGTGATAGCATGAGAAAGCTGGAGCCAAATAGGGATGAAGGCCCGGACCATAAAGGATACGACGGTGTGCTATGATTGTAGACTTGTTCCCATCTAAGTACCACCGCCTCTCCTCTAATAGGTCGAGGCATGTTATTTTTAGAGCTTTTTTGGTCATTTGTGTACATGAAGTGGGATTTAAATAAAAATCTGGATGACCAATGGAGTTCAAATTTTTTTTAACATAGGCTAACCATGCAAACTTACTGGGATCTGGTTGATTCAAACAGTCTTGAATTACTTCTCTGCTAAAAATTGTATCATCGCAGGTCCATATCTTGTGCCACATCATAATACAGCATTGAACTTGCGGCGCTTGCATAGCGTTCTCGCGAGAGCAGCGTCAATGCGTGAACCGGCCATCTTGGCTTCCTTAGATGCTACGATGGCCTTTGATACAGTGGAATGGCCGTATCTTTGGGCTGCCCTTGCAAAGTTTGGTTTTGGTCCTGGTATCATTGGCTGGGTCAAACTTTTGTACACGGAATCATTGGCTCAGATTGTGGTGAATGGTCGAGTTTCTGAGTCCTTTGTTCTTGGGAGGGGTACACGGCAGGGATGTCCGTTGTCCTGGCTTCTTTTTGCCCTCGCCATGGAACCTCTGGCGGCTTGGCTGCGGTGGGAGCCATCGATGAGGGGTATTCAGTGGACCCCAGACTTTGAGGATCGAATATCACTCTATGCAGACGACATCTTGTTGTATCTCACGTCGCCTCGAAAGTCTCTGATTGTACTGTTTGATGCGCTGAACTCATTCGGGAGGAACTCCGGCCTTGTGATTAATTGGACCAAGTCCTGTGTCTACGTACTCTCTAGTGACGCTCCCTCTTTGCCGCGCGGTTGCCCCATGCAGGTGACACAGATGGGATTTAACTAAGTATGTGGGGGTCTTTATTACATTAGACCCGGGGGTCCGTTATGATCGTAATCAGCTTCCTCCGCTCCGACGGTTAAAATCTGACGTTGTGGCCTGGCGCAAACTGCCATTGTCCCCCCTCGGGCGTGCAGCTCTTTTTTTTATATGATGTCCTTGCCGCGGTTTTTATACGCACTTCAGAACACTTTTGATGTCATTCAGGCGAGCTATTTCCGGGAGGTGGAGAGTCTGCAGAGGCGGCTGATATGGGATGGGCGTTTGCGTATCGCCCTCGCCAAACTGACGCTTCCCTGGTATGACAGCGGTATCGCACTTCCGGATATTAGGCGATACTATTGGGCCTCACAGCTGGGGGCGATTAATCATGCAATGTACGGTCCTGCGTTAAATCCTGCGTTTGCGATTAATAAGTGGCTGCTACCGGGTGGTAATTATAACAGGGCGCTCTATTCCAAATCTGCTGGGCGGATGCTTTCGGGACCCACTAAAATAGCGGTGAAAGTGTGGCAATGTGCTAATGCGGCAATGGGATGGAGAGATCGACTGACCCGGGCGACTCCGCTCTATGCGTCTTACAGACTGGGCTGCTTGTGGCGGACGAAAGGTTTTGAGAAGTGGGATATGATCGGTATTTGCAGGGTGAGTGATCTCTGGGCTAAGGGTAGGATTAAGACATTTGAGGAGTTGAAGGTAGAATACGAGCTGAGTGACAAGGAGTTCTTCCGCTATTTACAGATACGCCACACGTTAAGTTCGGTTTTTCCTGAAGGTATTGTTATCCCGGAATCATCTCCGCTCGAAGATCGGGTGCTTGACGGATATGTTCCCGACAGTACTATTTCTTTGATATATAAGAAATTGATTAACGATCGAGTTGACCTATTGGCACACCTCAGAGAGGTCTGGACCAGGGACGGTCTAGAGTTGGATGACGAGGACTGGCAATCGGCGATATCCTCACCTAAGGAGGTCGCGATCCCGCCCCGTCTCCGACTCGTACAGCTTAAGATCCTGCATCGGATTTATGTGACTGGCCCTCGCCTGATTCGTATGGGTTATTCTGTTGATGGGTTGTGTAAGCGTGGATGCGGTTTACTTGGTAAACTTGGTAATTTGGGAGTGTCCGGAAGTGGTAGTCTTTTGGAATCGAGTGCATGCTGTGATAGAGGAGGTCACGGGTGTTGCGCTGTTGCCTGAAGCCAGGCGTTGTTTGTTGAATGTTTGGGGACCGACTGACTATGATGTTGCGCAGACTCAGTGGGCGACCCTTGGGAATATGGTTGCCAAGAGAGATTTTGCGCAGTTGTGGGGTTCCCAGAGACCGCCCACGGTCTCGGCATGGAAGGAGAACATGGACTGGTGTATGTTTAGAGAGAAGACGGCGTATTTGGCACGGGGCAGACCTAAGAAGGTGGGGAAAATCTGGGGTCAATGGAACTCCTACCGGGGTGATATATGCACACCTCCCCTCACGGATATTCCGGATGTTCCTCTTTCCCCCTGACCCGACATTCCTAGTGTTGTTTAAGCCTCAAGGTGTTATGACTCTGATTTCCCCTCCGCCCCCCCGCATTGATGATTTGTATTAAATTGTAATGCACTTTCCTTCCTCCCTGAACGCATATCCAGCTGTATTGCTTTTTATTGCCTTGTTTGTTTATGTTTTCTTAATAATAAAAAGAGTTATAAAAAAAAAACATCAGAGGCCTTGCGCAGCGCGGGACGCGCGCGGGATGCTGCCCGGGCCAAGGGCGGGCTCGTCCGCGCCCGTCAGAGCCCAGAGGAGGCCGGGCTGGGCCACGCTTTTGACATTAATCCTGGCAAACTGTAAGCATTACACTTATGCCTAGTGGCTTTTGATTAGTTACCTGTTCATTGCGTGGCACTAAGGTCACTTAAATATGAGTAAAAGAAAGGTTGGGGATAGGGTGGTGGGCACATTAAATGCATTTTTAAACAGAGCAGAATCCGTTCTGATGCATGAGATCCAGGCAACAGAACGAAGGCTCTATTTAGAACCTGTTCCACCTCGGGGCGGCCCTATGTTTAGAGCCCTGTCAATCCAATCATTGCCAGGTATTGAACCAGAACCCACTTGTAATAAGACACCGCATAGCTTGACGTGTGAGGAGATTCCGTCTCCTACCTCAGGAGCCTCCCAAGTACGGAGTAGTGCACATAGCCCTGTAATGTTAAAAATGAGGGGTAATAAAGCTATGGGGGGAATAGGGGCTGAACCACCTACCAAAAAAAGGAAAGGCCGAAGTGCAGCAAAACATAATCCATTGGCTGTTATCAATGAACCTAGTGGGCTTTATATTTTTGGGAAGCCAGGTGTTATCGCCCCGGTTGTTAATCCTGCTGTAAAATCATCATCTACCTCAATAGCTTCCGAATCCAGGCAGGCTGATGATAACGATAGGCCAACCAGCCCAAGTATCCAGTTTAATTCAGAGAAACTGTGCTCACTATTGAGAGAACAAATAGTAGCCATTATTGAACCATTGTTTAAAAGATTAGATTCAGTGGATGAAAGGTTAACTAATATAGAACGATGATTATCAAGTAGTATCCAACCCACTTTACATGATAATGGGGGGCTGCATGTAGCAGTTTGGGAGCTGAAATCAATAAGCAGCATGAAAATCTGGTAAATGCTCACCAAATTCTGACTTCGCACCACCTGTGTTAAATACAGCTTGTACTTCTAACCCAAGTACAAATAATGGTACCTCCGCAATACTGATGCAGCAACGTGGGGGTGTAGGCAATAGAAGGAGGCAGGTGGATCAGGGTACTGAAGGCGATATCAATATGCTACCTAGTCTCCATCTCCCCCCAGAAGCCACGCCCTATACGGTTGTCCTAGCCAATGTGCCCCCTCTGTCTTCAGGTACTCGGGAGCATTGGTCTAAACTTAAAAATAAGGCCCTCCATTTAGTAAGTCAAAAGACAGGTATTAAAAACCAATTATTCAATGAATTTAAAAAGGTGAGAAGAATCAACTGGGTAGGCCATTCACATAAATCCATGGCTGGTGACTGTGTGGTTTTGAGTTTTAGGTCACCTCTCTTGGTACAACATATCTTAGAATTAGCTGATCAACATCCCCCAGCACCAGAGGAAATCAAGGAAATCAAATTACTCCCCCTAGGTTTTTTTTAAAATCCTCGGAAGATGCATAGATATAAGGAAGTGTGGATCCCTAACAGGGTTCACAACCCATTTGATTATCCTGTACAAACCAGCAATCGCTTTGCGTTATTGTCAATTCTCGAAGATATTGACTGACTAAGAGGGAATGACACTTTAATGTAGTGTGTGGGAGGTAGTGGCACATATGAGGTTGACTGCAATTGGAAATCTTGTTTAATAACACGTTGGGCAGTGAGGATACTCCTCCATGCATTACCCTGATAATGGTACAAGGCGTGTTCGCATGGGAAGCGAACCACGTGCTAACCCCATTATAACTGACTCCGGGGCAATACAGGTTAACCCAGATAGAACGAGCGTCCGCGTCCCACCCCTTTTAAAAACCCACAGTGAAGGACACCTTCCACTAGCAAATGGCAACATAAAGGTCGCCCTGACTAGCAACACGATTGTAGAAACTAGTCCCCCTAAGTCGTTTATGACTCTATCCTCCTGGAATATAGCAGGACTAGTAACAAAAACAAAGTCTCCAGATTGGTTATCATACATTGAGGCAACTGATGTGTGGTTATTTCAGGAGACGAGGTCTGTCAAAGGAGTCTATCACCCAGGCTACCTTAACTTTTTTAAGGCTGCGACCAGGGGAACTAGGGGAAGACCAGTTAGTAGGCTGACTTGTTGGGTGAGACAACTAGAGGGGATAAGGGTGGAGGAGCTAACTATCGAGTGCCCGGATATTATAGCCATAAGGGTTAGCTCATTAGCAGGTTTAGACGTAACAATATATAATGTCTATTCATGGGGACAGCTGGGTGACAGGTGTTCAAATGTCATTACAACTATGGAAAGCTACTTGGTACAAGACCCAGGAACTAGTAACCTGACTATTGCTGATGACTTTATTTCTTGCTTCGAGCCTCTGGATTTTGGAGACGGTAGGCTTAGTGAAGATGTGGATGCATTATGGGGCGACCCACACCTAGACCTTCAACCAATAAGGAAATGGTCTGAGGCCGCCCTTCAATTGAAGGGGCTCTGCTTGGAAAGGGGTTTGAGGGCGGTTAATGGGAGGACGCAGTCTGATAGGCAATGTTCAAAGACATTTGATAATGGAAGAACTAGTAGTCGCATAGACTATATTCTTGTCAACGTGGAACTATGGCCCTTGGTTCTAGATATGGGGGTTCAGACTAGGCTGGAAAGTGATCACATCCCCCTGGTCTTGACAATTAAGGACAGAAGCTTTTGTAGTACACTAAAGAGGGAAGGAGTCTTAACCCCTGAAATGGTCATTCTTACCAACGACTTAAGAAGGGTACGGTGGGAGGAGGAGCTTCGCGGGCATCCAAGATGGTCGCGTGAGCACAGAGCTCCCCGGACCCGTGCCACCCCTCACGACTATCCTGGCAACATCCTGATTTCGAAGACGGGCTTTTGTTCGCATATCCTCGCTGATCATTGAACACTTCGAAAAATCGAATTCGGACACCGGGGTCCACTTTTGCATCGTCTCTGCTTTTTGAGGCCCACCCCGAGGCGGACCCGGAGATTCGGATGCGGAGCAGGCCGTGAAGTAGTTGATCAACAACGGCTGCAAGGGTCCCCTTCGAGTCGACCCCTTCTGACTTTCGGTTTCGATTCTGCTCCCGGCTTTGACTGGCAGGGGTGCAGCCTCTCACCACCATATGCTGGCCCGCTGTTTTCCTTTCTGCATGGTACTGACCCGACTGCCTGTGTACAACCCGGCTCTTTTGTGCCCGAATTACTCGGCACCGGTCTTGTTGGCTATCTGGACACTTTGCGCCCGGCCATTTTCACCAGGTCGCAGGGAACCCTTTGGGGTCCCCTCTCCAAAATGGCTACCGGGCAGCCTCTCAAGAAGCGCAAGACCAAAGCACCTCTTCGTGGCGGCCAGAACCAGACCAACATCATGGATCACTACTCGCAGGTCAAGGGATCGCCTGGCGTTGCTGGCCGTGTTTCGGATGCCGGTAAGACCCTCTTTCCAGCGTCTACGGATCCATCTTTGCAGGACGTCATGGGAGCCATAACCAACATGCAGGCCTCTATGGGACAGCAATACAAAGCTCTAGCTTCTAAGATTGACATGGTGGCCATCGATATCACGCTGATTAGAGCGGATCTCTCGAAGACCAACGAAAGGGTCGAGTCACTGGGCTTGAAGACCTCTAGTCTTATTGCGGATGTCACGGAAGTCCAGACTGAGATCGGAAATCTACGATCCTCGCATGATCAAATGGCTCGTCGTCTCAAGGATTACGAAAACAGGGCCCGCCGCAACAATGTGCGCCTTATTGGTGTTCCGGAGACTTCAGAGAGTATGAGGGTTGACCTCCTGGTTGAGGACCTGATTGCCAATCACCTGTCTCCCGCTGGACTCAGCAAGTTTTTCGCTGTTGAACGTGCTCATCGTGTTCCCGGCGGGAAGGCTAAGCCGGGTGCTCCTCCCAGACCTATCATTGCTAGGTTGTTCCATTTTCGAGACCGGGATGCGGTTCTACAGGCTTTGCGGGATAAAGGCCCAGTAGATTTTGAAAACGCTTCCGTTTCTTTTTATCCTGACTTTTCGCCGCTCGTACAGAAGCAGAGACTTGGATTTCAGGGGGTTAAGAAGCAACTGCGAGACTTGGGTCTTAAGTAATCCTTAATATTCCCAACCAGACTACGGATTGAATATCGGGAACGAGTGTTCTTTTTTGACCGCCCTGAAAGTATTGGTGACTGGCTGGACTCCCTGCCTACGAGGCATGAACATACTGGGCACCCTGGAGGTGCTGACGGAGGTGTGGCTGAATGAGGACTTTGCCTGTGGATCCCGGCGCCTGAACTTTCTTACTGTATCAGCTGAGTTTGGACTTGGGTCCTCGTGGGCCTAGCTCTGCCCGGGGGTGGCGGGGGGGTGAATGGGGACTCTACCTCCTCCTGGGTTCTTAGCGTAGTTTAGTTTAGTTATGGGGCAACAGGCACACTGCAAGTTGGGGTGGCTTTTTAGTCTCACGCAGGGGTGCAGGCTGGGGGGAGTAACGTGGTTACGTTGGGGGGTGGAGGGGAGGTGTTTGTGTGTTTTTGTTTTTTCACGAGGCAACATATTGTTTTTTCCATTCGTATTGATTGTGGTGTTCTGTGTGGGTACTGCTCTTTCTAATTTTCGGGGATGGGGGCGGCGAGTTGAAAGTTTTATCCTGGAATGTCAATGGACTAGGGGACAGGATAAAGCGGACTATTGTTTTGCGATTCCTTAAGCGCCATTCCCCCGACATTGTCCTCCTACAGGAAACACACTTAATAGGCAACGCTTGTCAGGCGCTCAATAGGCGTGGCTACCGCCTAGTGGCCCACGCGGGGTTTACTTGTGGGTCTAGGGGGGCTGGTATTCTTGTTCGGGCCTCTCTCCCTTTCGCAGTTGACAACGTTAAACTAGACGACAGGGGGCGATATGCGGTGCTCACTGGTAGATGGGAGGGGAAGACCTTGTCCGTACTTTCGGTTTATGTTCCCCCGGGCCTGCAGACTTTAACCTACGCTGACCTCTGTAAAGTCCTACTGGATCTTCCTGAGGGACTTTTGATCTTGGGTGGGGATCTTAATTCGGTTGTCTTCAGCACCCTTGATCGTCATCCTCCCAGGGACCTACCCAGGGCGCAAGGGTGGCTGAGTGATCTGTTAGAGACCTTCGGGCTGATTGATGTCTGGAGGATGCTACACCCTACACAGCTGCAGTACACCTTCCACTCTGGGGCACATGGCAGTCTGTCTAGATTGGACTATATTTTAATGCCAGCGGTCCAGTCTTCCTCTGTCAGAGAAATTTGTCAGCTCCCTAGGGGAATCTCGGATCACTCCCCCCTGTGGCTTCGATATGAGGTGGGGGCGGGCGGTGAGGGTAGAGTAGCTCCTATTAACCCGTGGTACTTCCAGAATCCTAAGACCCGCTCGAGCCTCGTTAAAGCCATCGAGAATTACTTTGATGATAATGTAGGGTCTGTTTCCTCTGCTGTTTCATTGTGGGAGGCGTTTAAAACTGTTGTACGTGGTCAGTCATTATCTCTTATTGTTGCTGCTAAAAAGGCTGCCAATGCGGAGGTTGTGCACTTAGAGTCCGAGATCGCTGATTTGGAGGCTGACCTCCGACTAGGTGTAACCGGTGCCAAGCTGCACTCCCTTGCTTTGAAACAGGCGGACTATAAGGCTCTTGTTACGGATGCGGCGAAAGTGATGTATAGGGAGCAGCAGGGACGACTGTATGATGTGGGTGATAAGGCGGGTAAATTACTGGCGTGGTTGGATAAGAAGGAGAGAGTAAATCGTGTGGTCCCCGTGATTGAGAGGCTTGATGGTGAGTGCGTCACTGACCCTGTTGGGATCGTTCAGTGCTTTGCGGATCACTTTGTGACTGTGTACACCTCAGTTTGTGATAGGGATGAGGAGGATTCCCATTTGCTGTTGCGTGATATCGCTTTGCCTCGCCTCTCTGACGTTGACAGAGACCTCATGGATGCTCCGCTCGCAATCGATGAAATCGCGGTAGCCATCCGCTCGCTCTGTTCGGGCAAGGCGCTGGGCCCCAATGGTTTACCCATTGAACTATACAAGCTGCGACCCGACAAAATGGCTCCCTATTTGCGAGACATGTTTCTCGAGGCCCTGGAGTTTGGCTCCCTCCCTCCCGACCAACGACTTGCTACCATTGTTGTTATACCCAAGGAGGGTAAGCCTCTGGATCGTTGTACATCCTATAGACCTATCTCCTTGCTCAATGCCGAACCCAAAATTTTAGCTAAAACGCTGGCGAATCGTCTAGTCGCTGTGATCCGGGACCTGATTCATCCGGATCAATCCAGTTTTATCCCGCACCGCAACACTGCTTTGAACTTGCGCAGACTCCACGGGGTTCTTGCGAGAGCTGAAACGCTTACTGAGCCGGCCATTTTGGCTTCACTCGACGCTACCACGGCCTTTGACACTATCGAGTGGCCCTACTTATGGGTGGCCCTCTCAAAATTCGGGTTTGGGCCGGGCTTTATAGCCTGGGTGAAACTTCTTTATGGGAGTCCCCTGGCCCAGGTAGTTGTTAACGGACGAGTGTCTTGTGTTTTTGCGCTGGGACGGGGCACCCGATAGGGCTGTCCGCTGTCTCCTTTGCTCTTCGCCCTTGCTCTCGAACCACTGGCGGAGTGGCTCCGTTGGGAACCTTCTATACGGGGTATCCGATGGTCCCCTGACTTTGAGGATCGAGTCTCGCTATACGCGGACAACATCCTCCTATATCTCACCTCTCCTAAAAAGTCCCTCAATGTGCTATTTGATGTTCTTACTTCCTTTGGTAAGAACTCCGGTCTTGTCATTAATTGGGCCAAATCATGCGTCTACTTTTTGGCTGGAGATCTCCCTCCACTTCCGCGTAGATTTCCGATTCAAGTGACAGAGACCGGTTTCAAGTACTTGGGGATTTATGTTTCCTTGGACGCCTCCAGGCGTTATGAGCTTAATTTGTTACCCCCCCTTCAGCGGCTCAAGCTCGATGTGGCTCGCTGGCGTAAGTTGCCGTTATCGCCCCTCGGTAGAGCGGCGCTCTTTAAAATGATGTCTTTGCCCCGCTTTTTGTATGCGCTTCAGAATTCTTTTGACCCGATTGCCTCCGGCTTTTTCCGTGAAGTGGAAAGCCTACAGAGACAGCTTGTCTGGGATGGGCGTGCTCGTATCGCCCTTTCCAAACTCACGCATCCCTGGTACGATGGTGGAATAGCCCTCCCGGACATCAGACGTTATTATTGGGCATCTCAGTTAGGTGCGATCAATCATGCGGCTTACGCCCCTGGTCCCTCCCCGGCGTTCTCCATGGATAGATTTATCCTTCCAGGGGGGACCTTTAGCAGAGCGTTGTACTCCAGCGGTCTCCGCGGAGCACTGACTGGTTCCACCAAGATTGCTGTGAGAGTGTGGCGTGACGCGAATGCAGCCTTGGGCTGGTGCGGTAGATTTTCCCAGGCCACCCCCTTGTATGACTCGGAATGCTTGGGCCATCTCTGGAAGACAAAAGGCTTTGATAAATGGGATATGATTGGCATTAGTAGAGTGGGTGATTTGTGGTCGAAGGGTACTGTTAAGTCATTTGACGTGCTGCGTGTGGAGTATGAGCTTGGTGACTCTGAATTCTTTCGGTATGCCCAGATCCGCCACGCATTGTTGTCTGTATTTGCAGCGGGCTCCGACATTCCCGAGTCTTCCCCCTTGGAGGACCGCATTCTGGATGGCCCTGAGCCCGACAGCACGATCTCCCTAATTTACAAAAAACTCATTATTTAACAGGGCTGACTTGCTGATCCGCCTCCGGGCTGCGTGGTGTTCCGATGGGCTGGAATTAGACGATGAGGACTGGCAGTCGGCTCTGTCTTCACCTAAAGAGGTAGCCATTCCTGCTCGCTTGAGATTCGTCCAGCTCAAGATCCTTCATAGAGTGTATGTCACAGGGCCTGGTCTGGTTAGGATGGGGTTTTCCTTGGATGGGTTATGCAGGCGTGGCTGTGGTGTGTCTGGTTCCTTTCTTCACATATTGTGGGAATGTCCGGAGATGGTCAGGTTCTGGGCTCGAGTGCATGATGTCATGAAGAATGTCACGGGTGTGTCCCTGCTGCCCGAAGCCAGGCGCTGTCTGTTGAATGTTTGGGAACCTAACGATTACACTTCAGCTCAGGTTACGTGGGCGACCCTTGGGAACATGGTTGCTAAGAGGGACATTGCCCATCTCTGGGGCTCACATAGACCACCTACCCTGTCCACGTGGAAAGACAACATGGACTGGTGTATGCTCCGGGAGAAGACGGTATACCTTTCCCGGGGACGTCCCAAGAAATGGGGTCGAATTTGGTCCCAGTGGAACGCATATCGGGGCAATATATGCACTCCCCCTCATGATTTGAACATTGATGTGCCCTTGTCCCCCTAATTGTCATTCACTTGCTGTTTACTGGTATTTAGTCGTTTGTCTCCTTGCCTACCCCTCAATCCCGCTTTATTTGATTGTAATGTTTCAGCTGTAACCTTGAGCTACGCCTGCACGGACCCATGACATGGTATTATTTTTCTTTGCCTTGTGAAGTTTAGTTTTGTTTGTATTTTTGTTTTTCTTTCAATAAAAAAATTTTTATAAAAAAAAAGAAGGGTACGGTGGGCTTGGATAGCTAATAATGACAGCGATGTTGCGCAGATTAGGGTCATGGTTCTGGGTTCTTTGTCGACTCTTTCTGATTGTGAGTCCCAGGAGGCGCTAATCGCCTCCCTACCGGGTGTTCATGACGAACTTTTCAAGGGACTGAAAAAGTTTTTCACTAAAGAAAGTTCCCGTAAAAAGATTAGACCCTCGAAGCCAAGTACGTGGTATTATAGCACCTGTAGAAAGGCTTACAATGCTCTTGTGGAAGCCATTAGATCAAGAGCACAGGGTAATATCAAACAGTCTAGAGCTACTTATAAAGTCGTACAGAGACAAGTGAAGAGAGAATGGGACGAAGAAAGATGGAAGAATTTGTTACAGGCATGCAATGGGAGAAACATGATCCAGTTTTGGCACCTAGTCAAATGGGGCAACAGCCCGCAGTCACAGACCCCAAGCAATCATGTACAACCAGAACACTGGGTGACGTATTTTGAAGCACAGTTCAAGGCAGCACACAGTAGTGAGGAGTTTGTCCTGCCTATCTTTCCTAATGAACCATTACATTTTACATCTAAAGAGGTTGAGGATGTGTTAAAAATAGTCCCCAGTGGCAGGGCTCCGGGGCCTGACTGCATCCCTAGACAACAACAAGATCAGTGGGTTCCATATGTATTGCTCTTAGCAAACGCCATAGCAAGCGGAGCCCTGTTTCTGGAATCTTGGTCTGGTGCTGAAATCATACCAATCTATAAGAAGGGGGATCGCTCAGCACCGGCAAATTATAGACCCATCAGTCTTATTGATGCTGAACAAAAGATTGTAGCCAGACTGGTACTCGGACGGATTCAGGGATGGATGACCGAAACCAAGATCTTAACTCCCTTACAGGCAGGGTTTCGGACACATACCAGTACACTTGATCAGGCCTTTAGATTTGCGTTAATATATTGGAAGGAGGTGGTTTTAGGCGGGGGTGTGCTTTTAGTGGCATTTGTGGATTTAAAATCCGCATTTGACCTTGTTCCTTGGGTGAAATTGTGGAAGGCACTATTGAAAATGGGGATGCCTCAAAGCCTGGTTGCTATCCTGGTCAAACTTCATGAACACACCTATGCGCAGGTACGCTGGGGCAAACCATGTGAGACCACTGATAGGTTTGAGGTCTGTAAAGGGGTTCGACAGGGGTGTATGCTGGCCCCCACCTTGTTTTCTTTATTTATAAATGGCAGGGCCAGACTGGCTACCGGGCAGTTGTGTGTGCTGCCGAGCAGGGGGATGATTTCTCCGTGGTGTGGGCCTATTTCGTTGATGGGGACGTGCGTGCGCTTTGAAATAAAAAAAGCCAAACAAATTTTGGTTTGCACACACAGGTCCCCATCAACGAAATCATCCCCCTGCTCGGCAGCACACACAACTGCCCGGTAGCCAGTCCGGCCCTGATAAATGGTGTGGTCCAGTATTTCGCAACACACCCAACCGATGCGCCAATGTTAGCTGGCATAAAAGTACCACTGCTCATGTTCGCCGACGACATCTTACTTATATCCAAAACTAGACAGGGGCTGCAGATGACACTGTCTCGTTTTGAGGTGTTTTGCCGCGAACATGAGCTAGTGGTCAATGTAGGGAAGACAAAGTTTATGGTGCTCCACAGGACAAAGCCAGTTAAAGCACGTGTTTATATGGATGGTGCTTTACTGGAGCAAACAGACATCTTTACCTATTTGGGTGTCACATTTAATGACAAACTAAGTTGGAAGCCCCAAGTCGATTTGCTCATGTTAAAGCATGCCCAGTTGGCCGGTGCCCTGATTAAGGAGCATAGGATGTCTCAAAATAAACCCATTGCCCCCATTTTAAAAATATACACATCTAAAATCAGCCCAGCTATTCTTTACGGTGCAGAAATTTTGGGGTTTTGTAATTTATCCCGACTCTCTCTTGCCCAAAACAAGTTCATGAAGTGTAGTAGGCCTACCGCAATCGTCCCCCCATTTACCATTGCTGCTTGACCTGGGCTGCTACGCTCTTGAAGACGTAGCACGTTATAGACCATTGGCATTCTGGAGGCGCTTCTGGATTACTCCGGAAATCTCCTTGTATGCCAATGCCCTACTGGAAGTGAGGGGGTTGAGCCGATCACATAAGATCCCATGGTTGACTGCAGTTAGGTCCTGGTTGACTGAAATGGGGATGAGTAATCTATTGGAACACCCAGAGGCTGCGAAATTTCCATCGAAAAAGTCTTTTGGAGCAGCATACTGGGAGATGGTTAAAATTAAGAGATTCTCTTCCCACATTACTCAGTCATTGTTGAGGGATTTCCTCGACAATAAGGATGAACCAGTCTTGGAAAGTTATTGGGATCTTATCACTAAACCTCATGATCGGAAGCACTACCACCAGTTCAGAATAGGCAATCTACCCTTACGATGTAAATGGAATCCTGTCAGTAGTGACAAGTGTGTATTCTGTCAAGTTCTTGCTGAGAATATAGATCACTTCCTATTTGTATGTCCCGCATACCACCATCCTAGGAGAATCTGGCTTAAACCGGTATGCTTGCCTATGAATTCAAGATCGGCGATGGTTGCAAGGAGAATTTTAAAATCAGACACTTCCAACATTGTGGTAACTGGTGTAACCAGGCCATACACAATAAAAACGGGGGGTACATAGCAGCTATATAGTGATCAAAGATGGGTCCTTTTAAGAAGGGGTTGAGTGGCATGGTAATACCCTGCTCTGGCTTAGACGACCACTCCCCCTTGGTAAAAATTTGATGTAGAATTAAGTATTTATGCTGGTCTATCTATTTAATCTCTTTTTAACTGTTTTAACATGTATAATTACTTATATTTATTACTAACTTATGATGATGTGTTTTAGTATGAAGTTTTATATTTTTGAATATGATAGTGTATTTTAAGTGAAGGAATGTTGGTATTAATCCTGGACGTGATGTCTTTGATGATGAATAATCGCAATAAAGACTTATGAAATGAAATGCTTATCTCCTTCACTCTCAGTATAAGTTATGCTGTATATAGTTCTGTCCTCAGCTTAAGAGTGCATGCATTTATTCTTCAAGCAAACCCTTGTTGCATCCTTCCGTCAAAACACTTTCCTCTTGAGTTACTATGTTTAACATCAATCAGTGCTTAATGTGTACGTTTTTTTTGCTCTGTGTCTCATACTGGTGTAAGAGTGACTTCCATCTCCCCTCATGTACGTTAGCTAATGAATTTACCTTTATTTTGATTTTTTTATTAGAACATTGAGGGCTAGCTCTCATTTCTTTTGTGATTGCGCTTATGAGTCCATTTCACAACGTTTTACCCTTTGCCAAGTTACATATTTTCACCTTGTGCGAAAGTTGCTAAATGTTGCCCGATTTTCTTCCACAATGCAAATATTTTTATACCAATAGTAAGTCAAGTCAAACACGACCAGTACATTGAAAGTCACAATACTTTCGTATTTGCGTCATAATAGCTTCCTGGAAAATAAATGTCAATTTTTTTTTCTCCAACTTTACATTTTGCAGAGCAGAACATTTCTTGGTGCAATTCCATTGCACAGTGGCAGAACATGTACATAATAATAAATCGTCTGTTTGGTATTACGTAAATGTCCTACACATCAACCATTTTAATGATTGAACAAGACTATATGCAATATAAAGTGTTGCTGAATTCACGATCTTCACATGAATGTACCAAAGGCAAAAACAAATTCAAACTAGACGAAGGTATGTCGTTTTCCATGGACTGTCATGAAGGTGGTAAAAAACAAAAACACTGCACGCCGCTGTAGAATAAGTTTAAACTTGTGGTTTTAAGTGGATGCTCTTGTGATCCTGTAAATCAATGACAACTCATGAATCAAAGTGTTTAGGATGCAGACGTCTATGATACCTAGATTGGTACATTTTTAATAGACTACTACCATTTTAAGTCTAGTGTTAGCCTAGATCTTTTGACTTTAATAAAATATGTATAATATACTTCCAAATCAGGGCTTTCAGCGAACTCTCTACATCCATTGGACTCTTGTTGTGTCATTCACATTTGATTCCACCCACTACAGCATACAGTGAGGGGCAGTGGGTCAGCCTACTTAAGTCACTGGTTAACTTCACTTTGAGTCTCTGCATTTTGCCTCCGACAAGCAGTACATCCGCACACAGCTAGTTACCTTCAGCGCCAGTGTTTTTATTTCTGCTTTATAAATACTTGAGTGTTTCCTTTATGTTTGTAGCCTGATGTGATAACAGGGTGCTTCTGATGAACACTCCATCTTTATCAGATTCCATCTCTTGCCAATTATGTTGTGAATTCCTTTTGGAGTGTTTTGCTTTTCGGACTGTTTCTATTTCACAGCATAGAAAACGGTGTCCATTTCAATCTGGTCTGTGTTAAGTTATCCTCTTCTAACTTTTTTCTTTCCCCTTGCCTTCTTTTTTCATTTCCTTTTTTTATCTTTTTTCATTTCTTTCTTTCTTTTTTCATTTCTTTCTTTCTTTCTTTCTTTCTTTCTTTCTTTCCTTCCTTACCCCTCATATTACCTCCTCGTTCCAGCCCTTACAAAAGTTAGGTGATCCCGCCTCCCAAGAGGCCATGGAAAACGCTAGTCTTTCTTTTGTTATTACTATATAAACCCCTCACACCCACCTCCATGCCTGTTTTCTTATCTGTTGGACTGACGGGCTGTCAGAACTCGATGTGCCTTAAGTTCTCATGTCAGAAAGTGACTTTTCTTTCTGTACCATATGCGGTATTTGTGTATCTGTGCTAGATTTTGTTTGTGTAACGCGCTCTGACCTTTCTGTAGAGGCGGTAGGCCGCGTCCTTTTTCTGCTCCCACTGCAGTCCCCCGCATATGTACTTGGGCTGGGGCGGGGAGCTTTCTATGTGGTTGGGGGCAGTCCATTCAGGTGCTGAGGTGGTCCCTTCAGTGTTCGGCTGCCGCGGCCATGTCCTTCAGGTATGTGGCTGTGGGGAAAGCGACAAGGCTGTCTTTTGGCTTTCAAAGTCTTGTGAGCTTTGGGACTTGGTTGCTAAGAGACAGGAATATATATAGGACGTACAGCCACATGCATCAAGCTAAAAACCGGTCGCAAACGGGCAGATTCTCAGAATCTGCCCCTTTGTGACCGTTATTTTTGCATTTAGGATGCATCATCCCAAATGCAAAAATCGCAATTTAAGGAATCTCTAAATTGAGATTCCTTAAATTGTGATTGAATTTAAGGAATTCCAAATTTAGATTCCTTAAATGCAATGCATCAAAGTCAAAAAGTAGCAAATTACCATGAAGTTGAACTTCAGGGTAATTTGCAAAAACTTTGAAAAATGCTCTTTTGTGCATTTTTCAAAGTTTCATGTTGCGCACACACACGCCCTTAGGGCATGTGTGTGCGCAACATATGTGCACAGATCAATTTCAGGGGTTCAACAGGGTGTCCTTTTGACACCCTGGCACCCTTGAAATTGCATTCTCAATTTGCGATTCTCTAATTGAGAAACGCAATTTGAGAATGACTTCCCATTCATTCCTATGGGCCTCTAGGCCCATAGGAATGAATGGGGAGGTATTCCTTAATTGCGATTCGCAATTTTCGAGTCGCAATTAACGAATGTTTAGAAATCGCTATTTTTTAAGCGATTTCTACATGCAAAGGCTTTTGCGATTCCTTAATTGCGATTCCCTAAAAATCGCAATTAAGGAATCGCAAAAGCCAACATTGATGCATGTGCCTGGTAGTCCCTGGGTACTTCCTTTTTGGCATTCTTCTCCTGTTTGCTGTCATGGGGGTGAGGTGTTGTGCCTGTGTCTGGCAAGTCGGTTTCTAAGTGGAAACATGTGCAGAAGCTGCAGGAGGATGACCTGTTGCAGATCTCCAGGGCAGACTTTCAGATTTTAATTAGTTCTGCGGTTCAGGCTGCAACAATTCCCTAAAAGTCAAGTATGTCCAAGGTAAAGATTTTCCAACATGTCCCATATTCATGAGGTCCTGGGATTTGATCCTGAATCTTTGGTGGATGATGGCTCCTATTTCTAGTATAGTACCTTGGTGGTGGTTAATTTGCTCTTGCAAGATATCATTAAGGAGCTTCTGGCTAAAGAATGGCATGATGTTGACAAGCAAGGGTTTCCTCGTTTTCTGGGCAAGAGGTATAACTTGGCACATTTTGATGACCAGTTTCCCCGAGTTCCTAAAGAGGATTACATTTTTTCCTTGATGGCTTCTTCCTCTTTCTTGTCTTTGGACGAGGATTTCCTTTCTGACCCTGTTAAAAGGAAGGTAGGCGCAGTCTTTAAACAGACAAATGCCGCTAAGCATTTTGGGGACAGGGCAAGCACATACTCTGCATATGCCTCCCAGGTCCTTATTAAGGATTTTGAGACGGTATTTGATTGTCTTCAGGATCAAGGGGATTCCACTCCTATCTTGGTGCAGTTGGAGTTATTGGTGCAATTTCTGTCTGATGTCACACTTGATATCCTGTGGGCCTTCTCCTCAGGGCCCGGGGCTGCAGTGGCTGGTAGGTGGTCACTGTGGACAAAACCTTTGCATCTGGAGGCTGCGCAGAAGGCGTGAATTCATAAGCTGCCTTTTCAGGGTCCAAGAGTATTTGGGAATGAATTAAACATAATGGTGCTGAGTTCTGCAGAGCATAAGAAGTTGCTAAAACCTTTCCAGTGAATGCAGAGGAAGAAGTCTCTTTTACATAAGCAGAACGTTCAAGACAGTCTCTCCTCTTTTCAGCCCTTTTGTTGATGGGCTCATCGTCGGGGGCTGCGTTTTCCAACAAGTCCCAACCTCAGCAGCAGCATCCACGGGGAGCTGCCCAGAAGTAACTATGCTGGGGTTGGGTCCCGGCTCCGTTTGTTCCTGGATCATTGGTCCCACCTGCTTTCAAACCAGTGAGTGCTATCAGTTATCAGTCAGGGGTATCAGATTCCCTTCCGGGGGCCTCCCCCTCTGCTTTCTGTTTACTCCATTGTCAAATCACCCTTTGAAGAAAACTACAATGTTCTCTGGAGTGGAAAAGTTCCTCACGAAAGGCACTATTTTCAAAGTACAAGAGGCAGGAAGGAGCTTGGGCTTCTATTTGACAATCTTCTTGATCCCAAAACCAGATGGTTCTTACTGCTTGATTCTGAATCTCAAGGCTCTGAACAGAATGGTAAAGCTGGATCACTTTCGGATTATCACATTGCAGTCCATATTTTCCCTCATCCAAGAGGGTGCTTTTCTGGCTTCCCTGTACTTGGGTGACACCTAATAGTGTGGGCTACAACTCTCCCTTTTTATTTCTTGAGTACAATGGGAGAAATACGCTGATGCATTTTATTTCCCTGTAGGTACCTGCATTGAGACAAAGGACCCATGTACGGCAGAGGCAGAATCTTTTCTGCTTAAGGGTGAGAATATTGATTTTCTCATGTTTCTCACTGTTTGGTCACAATGGTGGTGTGTGGTCACGTACACTTGGGAATTGACCATGTGGGTATATGTATGATTACATTATTAATTCAGGAATATTTTGTTGTTACAGAGACTAGACCAGACGGACGATGGTCAAGATAGAATTCACATAAGTATGTTTTTTTGTGTATCAGGATTTACAGCAGAGTGACATGATAATGGTCCTGATGAATGCCTCAAATTGTACCTGGCAAAAACATGTTGACCTAGTCTGATGAGGAAAATCTATATCCAGATCGTTACACTGTTTTTTGTTTTTTATTTCATCCAATGGGGATACTGAGTAAAGAACATTTTCCCTAGATGAGATGATTTTAATACACTTTTTGTTATAATTTTTTGCACTCTGCCCCTCACTCACTTATGACATTGGAGTGAAAAACACCTCACCTCATGCTCCTCTCTTGAGGGAGAGTTGTAGCCCACACAGTGCACCTCACAGGCACTGTGTGTAAGAAGGAACCCAATGATGAAGCATGTCACCCGAGTGGTGAGTGAGGGTTCTAGTCTTTAAGAAGCAAATGCCCAATTCCTTATTAAATAGTTAGGTCTCTCTGTACACACTGATTCATGTTTTAGTACTTTACCATTAGGTCACTTTTTTGTGAGAATCATACAGTGGAGTGGTAGCATGAATGGTTATAATTTCTCCAATTGAGACCCTGTTGTGAGGTATTACCTAATTTCATGTGCCTGTCCATCCCGAAAGTCAACAGTTCCTGAGGTTTGCAGTGGACCAGGATCATTACCAGCTTCAGGTCTTGGCCTTTGGACTCTCTACCGCTCCTGGACTTTTACCAAGGTATTGGTTCCAGCTGTCAGGGTTTTGCAGCTGTGGAGTTTCTCTGTCTTCCCCTACCTTGATGATTTTGTTTGGTTTCTGCTTCCTTTCTTCCCAAGGCTCTTCTAGCAGTGGATGCAACCATGGACATGTTCCAATACCTGGCCTTCTAGTTGAATCAGGTGAAGTCTCACCTGGTCCCTGTTCAGAGACTGCAGTTGGAGCTCTTTTCGACACGCGCTGGCGAATGTGTTCCTCCCACCTGCTGGCATAACTACGCTGCAGCATCTTCTGTCGGATCTCCTGACTCAGGAGCCAGCTTCGTCTCAGACTTGGTTGCAGGACAATGGGATGAATGGCTGCCACCATGGCTGTGGTTCCTTGGGTTTGTCTGCACCACACGCCTTTGGTGAATCATCTGTTGCTTCGCTGGGACCCCTCTTGTGTGATTTATAATGCTCTGGAATTGGCAGGAGTTAGCAGCCATTTAGCAGGTGATACAGTTATTTCAGCTTCACCGGCAAGGGTACAAATCTGTTTTTTCATACCAACAATCAGGTGGCTCGCTGTTACTTAAATCGCCTAGGAGGGATCAGGTGCGAGTCTCTGAATTATCTGACTTCCCTAATTTGTTCCTGGGGAGAATCTCACCTCACAGCTTTCAGGGCTGTTTACATTCAGGTTCACATGAAGTTTGATGCAGACAGCCTGAGCCGATACCTTCCTTCTTAAGTTATGTGCTATTTGTCAGTCCCCTGTTCAGAGACATTTGTCTTTAGTTCGGGGACCCTTGGGTCGACCTCTCTGCATATCCTCACAATGCCCTCCTTCCTTGTGATCTCCTCCCCTCTTCGGTTTCCTTTCCTCTCATGAACTAGTCTCTGTCAACCGAAATTGATGGTCTGGCTCTCATACTTTTGACATTGAAGCCTTTGGGTTGTTCTTCTTTGGTGACGATGTATATGCAGAATTCTTGATGTAGTGCTAGAGGCACTCTTGCGGTTTGAGACCGTGTGATGACCTTTGACTAGCATTATTTTAACTGACTTTAGTGTGTTATTTCATCCTAGCCTGGATGTCCTGCATATGCCTGCTTCTCTTAAAAGTTTTGTTCTTGTAATCTTGCTGTCTTTCAGTGGGAGCTGTCAAGGAGTAGAATAGCCTTGCCAAGAGCAGAGAGTGTGTGATGTGCATTTGAAAGCATGAAAGGGAGAGAGGTGTGCAATGTACTCTTTGGATTCAAAGTGCAGTGTTGTGGGCAGTGGTGCATACATGTGCTCAGTGTTCCACTATTGGCTTTGACATGGCCTCATGTCATCTTGTTTTCTGACTTTTCATTGCTTCAGCTTCTGCATGCACAGCAGCGCTTGCAAGTTGTTTGGGTTATGAGAACTATGAAGTGCTTACAATTGGCTTTGACATGGCCTCATGCCATCCTTTTTTACCTGGTTTTGCCTTGCTTCAGCTTTCAAAACACTTGTAAGCCTTCTACCTCTATTAGTTACAATAGGCATTGGGGCTCTTTTGTCACATGGTAAGCTCTCATTAGGTGGATCCTGTTGTTGAGGCGGCAAAAATGTTTGAGTTTCTCAGGGATTGGTTTTTTAGGAATCTTTTCCCCTTTACTTTGGCTGCATAGTGGGATGCTATCCAGGCATGTATGGATTTGGATGCTGCATTGCATGGTGTTGCTCCTTTGGAGGATCTGCCCTATGAACTTTTAGGCTTCGTTGTCTAGACACTCCAGTGATTGTGCCCTCTTGGGATCCAATTAATGTTTTCCAGGATCTTCAAATGCACCAATTTGAGACATTGTTGAAGGCCATGTTGCTGTGGTTGTCTGCTATATCAGCCTTTCTGTTGGCCATTACCTTTACTCAGAGGTTGTGTGAATTAGGGGTTTTGTTTATTTATTTTTCCTATTTGCAGTTACTGCCTGACAGGGCGGTGTTGAGGCTGGACCTGTCTTTCTCCCTAAAGTCTCCTCAAAGAATCAAGTTTAGCATTAGATTGTTCTTTTGTGATATTCCAGGGGAGGAGGGTGCTCTGGTTCCTTCTGTACTGGATGTTAGGAGGGCCTTTCAGATTTACATCCAGCATACCCAGGGCTTTCGTCTTTCCCCTACTCTGTTTGTGTCATGTGGAAGGGGGGGGTGGCTCCGGGTAAGAAGGTGTACACATCCACCATCATTCGATGGGTGCACTAGGCAGGTGGGTCTGGCTCCTCCAACTCAGGTTGAGGGGCACTGCCCTAGGCCTGTGTCTGCCTCCTGGGCTGAGGCGGCTGGTGTCTCTAATCTGAAAATTTGCAGGGTGCCTACCTGGCAGTTGCATCATAATTTTATCAAACATTATTGCCTCGCATACATGCCATTGTAGACAATTTTGATGTTGATGTTCTGTTCGCAGCTTTGTCTTAAACTTTGTTTTAATCAAACATTGTATTCAGCATGGGTCCTTGGTGTCCTGCTTTTTCTTGGTGGTTTGGCTTGTGAGATCCTCACTTTGGTAAGGACTGGGACTTGTTCCAGTTCTGTTCCCCCTCTCCCTCCAAATGTGATTGTGTATGGTCTTGTTACTAACAGGCACGGCAGTGGGTGGGAGGAGTTTTATAGTAATAATAAAATAAACACTAGCGATTTAGATGACCTGGCACCATACCTTTGAATATTTACCCAAGCAATACCAACCCTGATTGGGGCTTTATGAAAAGTTTAAACTAGGAAGTCCTGCAAAACCACCCGGCGAAATGCCCGTCCATGTGGACCCGACTGTCCAGGCAGTATTGCTTGGTAAACGTGTGCAGGGAGGCCGGTGTTGCTGCCTGGCAGATGTCAAGGACTACGACTCCAAGTGCTAACACAGTGGTCACAGTTTTAACTACAGTTGAATGACCCTTAAGCCTTCAGGAGGCTGCTTCCTCGTCAGTGCGTAGCAGATCTTAATGCAGAGATCGACCCCTTGAGAGATAGTCTGTTTCTATACCGCCAGACCTTTCTTCACACCAACATAACCCAGAACTTTTCTGTGCAGTCAAGATAGAATGGCAATGCTCTTTTTGAGTACAGACAGTGGAGTTAATCCTCTTCTTTTTTAGAGGGATGTGGAAGAGCGTTGAAGGTGGGCAAGGTGACAGATTGTCCCGCATGAAATGGGATCATCATTCTCAGCAGGAAAGAGGCCCTGGTGCAAAGAACCAGATTGACCGGATAAACCAATAGGAATGGAGACTGTAAGATAAGGCTTGCAGCTCACACTCACCCTACTGGCCGATCTATTTGCCTCACGAAAGGCTGTTTTACATGCTCAGTCATGCAGATAGTCTGCAATGCGCACTATTTTAAGTTTTATTTGATCTTAAGTAATACAAAACATTTTCGAGTATCTTCAAAAAACAGTAACTGCACTACCATTCTATTTAATGGACAAGTCCCTGGAGAAAGGGCATAGCTTGGTTATGAAATTCTATTATATGCTATTTTGCACATGGTACTTCGCTGCTTGGCTAGATTTTAAATATTTTATCTAAAGTGATGGACTATTTTATAAAAATGAAATGTTTTATTGAGTTTATGTGTTATGGAATGTAATTTCTGAAATAATCATTTACTAATGCTATAGTTTACATTAGGTTGTTAAATCTGTTGGTGGATTGAGTGGGTAGTTTTTGATATTAATTGATTAATTATTTTCATTATTACATTGTAAGTAATTGGTTTTTATGCACTTTTCATTTATAATTAATTAACAAAAATATTTTAATGGGCTGTGTGATGTTTTGCATAGTTTTAATGTTATCAATTTAAACTCTTTTGTATAAAAGTTGTTTTATGGTAAAACGATTTCTTTTAATGTGTGTGTGTGTTTTATGAGCACGTTTCTGCAACATTTTTGCATCACAATATTTTTTAGGTCAATATGTTGTCAATATGTTGTCATAGAAGCAAAATATCATGGTTGAAGCATTATTGGCAATGTATGAACCTAAATAAAATAATAAAATAAATTTTCATTGAAAACAAGGAAAAAAGGAGCAAAATGTACTCTTGGATTGCCATTTCAATTTTAGAACAACATATAAACTGTCTGAAACTAGTTGTCTATATTTCTGTCATAATGTTACTAGAATCTGAAACCAAAGGATCAGTAAGAGGCAAAGAAGGGAAAAGTCTTGCATGGAATCACGAGCAAAAATATGGGGAAAGCTTGTCAAGTGGATGATAAGACTGCCAGTTATCTTGAGTAGGGTATGCAGAAATAAAATCAAGTTTAGTTTTAAATATCGATATGCCATAATATCGATGTTTAAATTTCGCTGTGACAGAAAATCGACCTGCAAGAATATCGTCAACAAGAATATCGACCGGTAAGAAATATCGTTTTACTTAATATCGAACTTAATAATATCGTAAATAAAAATTTCGTTGTTTATAATATCGGAAGTTTTTGGGGTGTTCTGTATATTAGTATGTGTGTTAAAACTATAGCTTATTTCTCTAATGTATGAATTTTTTACACGTAATTCATTTTATGTTATTTTAGTTCTGTTGCAGGTTGTAGGTTTATAAAGGAATAGAGTGGGATGCAATTTAATTATAATATATTAATTAAATAAGTTTTTTAGAAGTTATTAATTTAAAAAAAAAATTGTTCTAGTTCCTTAGCGGGTTATGGGTTTATAGGGAATAGAGTTGGAAGTAATTTAATTGAAATTAATTAATTAATAATTGTATTCATTAATATGTTTGTATTTAATAATTTATATTGTTAATAGTGATAATTAATTTTTTCTTAATTGTAAATTGGTTATTAATAATTAAGAATTAATTGGTAAATATGTTAATTGTGTAATTCTTTCAGGAGCAGGCTGTGGTTTTATAGGGCGGAAAGTAATTTAATTATAATTATTTAATTAATAATTGTATTAATTAATATGTATATAGTTAATATTTTATATTGTTAATTGTGTTAAACATTTTTGTTAATTAGTTATTAGTTGGATATTAATTATTAATAATTAATTGGTAAATATGTTGCTTGTGTAATTTGTTTAGGAGTGGGTTGTGGGTTGATAGGGGAGTAGGGTGGGAAGTAATTTAATTTTAATAAAAATTTTATTATTTTTTTATATAATATTTATTTAAAGTTACTTTATAGTGTTAATTGTGTGATAAAATAGATTCTCGATGGTTTTTAGATTGCTTGTTTATTGTTATTAATTAATTGTTAATTAATTGTGTTAATTGTGTATTATTTTACAATAATGGTCGTGTCGTTTATAGGGAAATATGGTGGGAGGTAAAGTATTTTTGACCTATTAATTATTCCTTAACCAATGTTCATTATTTTGCAGGAGTGGGAATACTAAATGATTCCCCTCCGCTATCCAATACTTTCCCTACAGTTGCACTTGTTGGAGTGGGAACAGTAAAGTATTCCCCTATGCTATCCAACACTTTCCCTACTGTTACACTTGGTGGAGTGGGAATAGTATATTATTCCCACCGGCTATCCAACACTTTCCCTACTGTTGCACTCACTGTAGTGGGAATAGTAATTATTACCCCTCCCCCACGCCATCCAATGCTTGCCCTACTGTTACACTCGCTGGAGTAGGAATAGTAATTTTTACCTACTCGCTATCCAACACTTTCCCTACTGTTTCCATTACTGGAGTGGGAATAGTCAATTTGACCCCTCTGCTATCCAACACTTTCCCTACTGTTGCACTCACTGGAGTGGGAATAGTAACTTTTACCCACCTGCTATCCAACACTTTCCCTACTGTTGCACTCACTGGAGTAGGAATATTACATTTTACCCCTCCACTATCCAACACTTTCCCTACTCTTACACTTGTTGGAGTGGGAATATTAATGTATACCTCTCATCTATCCAACACTTTTACTACTGTTGCACTCACCGGAGTGGGAATAGTAATTTTTACCCACCCTCTATCCAACACTTTCCCTACTGTTGCATTTTCTGGAGTGGGAATAGTCATTTTTACCCACCCGCTATCCAACACTTTCCCTACTGTTGCACTCACTGGAGTAGGAATAGTAAATGTTACCCCTCCACTATCCAACACTTTCCCTACGGTTACACTTGTTGGAGTGGAAATATTAATTTATACCTCCCCGCTATCCAACACTTTCCCTACTGTTGCACTCACTGGAGTGGGAATAGTATTTTTTGCCTACCGGCTACCCAACACTTTCCCTACTGTTGCATTTGCTGGAGTGGGAATAGTAATTTTTACCGACCCGGTATCCAACACTTTTCCTACTGATGCACTCACTGGAGTGGGAATAGTAATTTTTGCTCTCCTGCTATCTAACACTTTCCCTACTGTTGCAAGTACTGGAGAACTGTTACACTCAGTGGAGTGGGAATAATAAATTATTCCCCTCCGCTATCCAACACATTCCCTACTGTTGCACTCTCTGGAGTGGGAATTGTAATTGTATCCCGTATGCTATCCAACTTTTTCCCTCCTGTTATAGGTAATGTAGTGTAAAATATTTTTTTACAACTAAATATTACTTTTAACATTTTAATTTATTATATATATAAGTACATTTTTATATTTATATTACAGGTTTATGTATATATAGCAAGGTGGCTCATTCATGGAAAACGTCATAGAGTGGTGGCGGTTCATTGACGACGTCTGTGTAGTTTGGAAGGGATCTGTTGAATCTGCACAGGAGTTTGTTAATGTCATCAATGATAATACACTTAACTTGGAGTTCACAGCCCACATTAGCAGGGAGAGGATAGAATTCCTAGATGTGGAAGTTTTATATCAATGACAATAACATTCACACTAGACTTCATAAGAAGGCAACCGCTGGGAATTCAACTCTGCACGCTACCAGCACACACCCCAGACACCTCATCAAGAGCATCCCATATGGGGAATTTTTAAGAATGAATTATTTACGTGCTTAAATTAATCTGTATAGAGATTACTAGTTAGAGGCTACCAAATGGCAGATTTAAAATCAGCTCTATCCAAAATAAGTAACCAACACGACTCAGCAGTAACTTCTAGTGTAGATAGATTAAGGACGTCTATCGCACAGGGTGAGCCTACTAGAGAAAAAGCTCCAGTCAGATTAATAACTACCTACAGTTGTCACCATAGATGTATTATCAGTAAGAACTGGCCCATTCTTAAATCTGACATTACAGTAGCAGCTGAATTAAGGGTTTCACCAGCAATTACATTTAGACGGGCTCCCTCCATGAGGGATGCCTTGATTAAATCTAGTCTTGAAGTGCGTGATAAAGGAAATTGGCTGTCTAACAGGACTGGATTCTTTAAGGGGTCGATTCCGATCCGTTAAAAATCTCCGTCCGTATGACTCGCATCCGGAGCCGTTTCCGTACGACTCGTACGGATGCCGTACGACCGGACAATTCCGATTCCGACCGGGCAACCCGGACGCGATTCGTACGGTCCACGTCGATTTGTACGGAAAAGCACACGATCACCTACACACCGTACGGCGCGTACCGCCCATGATCGCAGGGGTACGCGCCATACCCCTGCGATCATGGGGGTACGTGTCGTACACCCAGCGTACATGGGGGGTACGTGCCGAACACCCAGCGTACATGGGGTACGGCACGTACCCCATGTACGCTGGGTGTACGGCACGTACCCCCATGATCGCTGGGGTACGGCGCGTACCCCTGCGATCATGGGGTGTACGCGGCGTACCCGGGGGGGGCGTTCCGTACCTGTTTCGGGGCGAACTCTGACTGTATGACAGTTTCCAGCTCCCGTAAAAAAAGGGTCGTACGGAGCGTACACAACACGGATCGTACTTGCCGGGTCGTAAAAAGCAGCCGCGAAACGTATAGACGTCGTGTACAGCGGCTTCCGAGGGCAATTCGTACGGGGGTTTCATTCGTACGGTCCCTGGTACGATTCGGATGGATAGCTGCATCGGGTGTGGATCGTACTACGTCGTTCGTACGGAGACGGTTACGGGTACGATTCGTAAGGAAAAAAATGCTCCGTACGACGATTCGGAGCGCTTTTTCCAGGATCGGAATCGACCCCAAAATGTAGCTCCTGCAGAGCATGTAAATTTGGTGTTAAAAGGACAGAATTTTTGGATACCTTTTCCCCTGACGTGTAAAATCAAAGGATTTTTCACATGTAAAACTGACTTTGCTGTCTACATTTTAGAATGTACGTGCCAGTCACAATATGTAGGCAGCACAAAACTCCAGGTATACAATTGCATTCTGCAGTACCTACGTGCGATTGTCAACTCCGACTCTAGCTATCCAGTGGCACGACACTTCAAATTAGTACATCAAAACAATCTTAATGATTTGAAGTATTTTGTAATTGATGCCATGCCAAAGTCCATTAGAGGTGGCAATAGAGAAAGGAAGTTAAGACAACTGAAGAGTCAGTATATTGTTCAGCTAGATACTAAAATGCCAAATGGCTTGAACACAGGGGAGATTTACACAACTTTTTATGTTCTGTTTAAGAACTTTTTATGAATTGTTTATGAACTTTGTATGTACTTTTGTGGTCCCAGGAATCTTTATACCTGCTGCAATGCTCTTGTTGAAATGATACATTCCATGATACACTCTGTAATGATGAGTTTTTATGGATAAAGGTTTTAATTATGGGTGGATAGTTTTTTGCGTCTTTTTAGCTTTACTTGCACTGGATTCTAACCGGGTTCACTTATTGTTGGTTTTACTGGTTTTATCTGGTGTTTGTGGAGTGAGGGGGCCGTTAAATTCTATTTGCACATGGTTTTAGCCTTTGTCCTATGAAATCATTGGCTCTGTTCAGTTTTATCAATATTCGTACCTGAGACATGTCAATCAACTGTACATATACTGATCCAAGAGGTAGATAAGATTTGAATAATTCTGCTGATCCTGATATGTTTGAAATATTAGCACTTTAATTATTCAATGTCTGCTGGCTTTGCACATAGTTTGCACTGAGCACTTTAGTTTTGTGCAATATCTTTGGAATCAATGTGGTCCATCAGGATCACTGACATAATATCGAGGGACATAATATCGAGTAGCGAAAATATCGTTGACAAAATATCGACAGACAGAATATTGAGTTTGTATCTACAAACAGGTAAGTACAAAACTATCGAGTAAAAAATATCGTTTACAAAAATATAGTTTATAAAAATATTGACTTTATTAAAAACAGTGTTAAATTAAATTAATATTAAAAATTAATTACTAAAATATACTTATAAATACTTACATTAACTTATAATAATTAAATAATTAATGAAAGTTTAAAAAAAAATTTTTACAATCATATTTGATAAAACATATATATATAGTAACATAATATAATTAAATAATATCCAATATTATTACCGTACAATAGCGGAAGTGTAAAAATTACTATTCACCCTCCAGAGAGTGCAACAGTAGGGAAAGCGTTGGATAGCGTAGGGATCAAAATGACTATTCCCACTCCAGTGAGTACAACAGTAGGGAAAGCGTTGGATAGCATAGGGTTAAAAATTACTATTCCCACTCCAGTGGGTGCAACAGTGGGGAAAGCGTTGGATAGCATAGGGGTAAAAATGACTATTCCCACTCCAGTGAGTGCAACAGTAGGGAAAGCGTTGGATAGCGTAGAGGTAAAAATTACTATTCCCACTCCAGTGGGTGCAACAGTGGGGAAAGCGTTGGATAGCGTAGGGGTAAAAATTACTATTCTCACTCCAGTGAGTGCAACAGTAGGGAAAGCGTTGGATAGCGCAGGGGTAAAAATTACTATTCCCACTCCAAAGAGTGCAACAGTAGGGAAAGCGTTGGATAGAGTAGAGGTAAAAATTACTATTCCCACTCCAGTGGGTGCAACAGTGAGGAAACCGTTGGATAGCGTAGGGGTAAACATTACTATTCCCACTCCAGTGAGTGCAACAGTAGGGAAAGCGTTGGATAGCGTAGGGGTAAAAATTGCTATTCTCACTCCAGTGAGTTCAACAGTAGGGAAAGCGTTGGATAGCGTAGAGGTAAAAATTACTATTCCCACTCCAGTGGGTGCAACAGTAGGGAAAGCGTTGGATAGCGTAGGGGTAAAAATTACTATTCCAACTCCAAAGAGTGCAACAGTAGGGAAAGCGTTGGATAGCGTAGGGGTTAAAATTACTATTCCCACTCCAAAGAGTGCAACAGTAGGGAAAGCGTTGGATAGCGTAGAGGTAAAAATTACTATTCCCACTCCAGTGGGTGCAACAGTGGGGAAAGCGTTGGATAGCGTAGGGGTAAAAATTACTATTCCCTCTCCAGTAAGTGCAACAGTAGGGAAAAGCGTTGGATAGCGTAGAGGTAAAAATTACTATTCCCACTCCAAAGAGTGCAACAGTAGGGAAAGCGTTGGATAGCGTAGGGGTTAAAATTAGTATTCCCATTCCAAAGAGTGCAACAGTAGAGAAAGCATTGAATAGCGTAGGGGTTAAAATTACTATTCCCACTCCAAAGAGTGCAACAGTAGGGAAAGTAAATACTTCATATATTATTTAAAAAAATATAAATTAATATCTATAAAAAACTTATTTAAAAGGAATTACCAATTTAATATAATATAATATTTAATCAATTAAAATTACAAATTAAAATTAATTATTACAATGAATTACCTATTAATACAAATTAATTACAAATTAACAATTAATAATTTAACATTAAAAAATGAATTAACAATTAATTCAAATTAAATACAATTAAATAAATTGATTTATTTAATTAATTATAAATAAATTACTTCCCACCGTATTCCCCTATAAACTCACAACCCGCTACAGAAAATAAATTAGTAAAATTGACATAATTAGCAATTAATCAATTAAATAAAATTAATTGGCAATTCAAATTTAATTAATTACCCATTAATAATTAATTAACAATTAATTCTAAATAAATACCAATACATAATTTTACATATTAAATTAATAATAAATAAATTACTTCCCACCCAATTCCCCTATAAACCCACAACCCGCTACAATAAATAAATTAGTAAAATTAATATAATTAGCAATTAATCAATTAATTAAAATTAATTGCCTATCAAAATTTAATTAATGACCAAATATAAATTAATTAACAGTTATTTAAAAATGAATACCAATAAATAAATTTACATATTTAATTAATTATAATTAAATTACTTCCCACCCTATTCCCCTATACACCCACAACCCGCTACAGAAAATAAATTAGTAAAATTAACATAATTAGCAATTAATCAATTTTTTAAAATTAATTGCCAATTAAAATTTAATTAATTACCAAATATGAATTAATTAACAATTAATTAAAAATTAATGCCAATAAATACATTTACATATTTAATTAATTATAATTAAATTGCTTCCCACCCTATTCCCCTATAAACCCACAACCGGCTACAGAATTAAATTATGCAAAAATTAAAAAAACAAAATTCATTAATTAAAATGAATTATAACATAAATACACACTTTTCACACATATAATAACATAAAAAACACTATAAAAAATTCGATATTATTAAAAATTTGATAATTTTGATAACCTATATTATATATTTCGATATTTTAACTTTCTATATTTTTAACATTTGATATTACATTACTTACCTTAAAAACGATATTTTTGATGTCTATATTCTGTCCATTCGATATTTGGTCCATTCTATATTTTAAACTCGATATTATGTCCATTCGATATTTTGTAGTCGATATTTTGACTGTTTACCGGTCCATCACTATTACCTTATGTTTTCATTATTGTGAATATATATATTTTTGTTTTTCCAAAAATAATGGCAAGCTAGTCATGAATTTAATGATGGAATTGCTTTTATGTTAGATCATTTTAGCGTGCACTGTTTTTTTAAATTAATGTAATTTAATTTTATTTATAATACTGTTGAGAGCACACAACACTTTTTGCATTATCATCAGATCTATCAATATATGTTGTTGTTTTATTGAGTTTATCATTGATTTTTCATTGGTTAGATTTCATAAGGGCACTTGCCCATTATTCTGTATATAACTATATTCATTGAAAGGTCAGTCAAGGTTTTTACTCCAGCAATGTATTCATTTAAATTTAAGCAACAACATTTATCTACAATAGGGTTTTATAACTTGTTTTCAATGAGTTATTATGTATATACTCACCACACTGCATAGTCTGTTATCCACCTCCATGACTGTGGGGGAGGAGTATATGCTCTTATATTCAGTATAAATTCACTTCATGGGTTGGGGCCTGTCATGTGATCAAGACAGGGGTTTCCCTGTCCAAAAGTGTCATGTCTGCTTTGGTGGAAGGATAAAGCACTGAATACTTCATCTGCTGTGTGGTGGTCCGTTTCCTGGTGTCGCTTTCCTGAAAGTAATGAGGATTTGGAGCTTGACAAATATCAGGACTGTGTTTATAACATATATATATATATATATATATATATATATATATATATATATATATATATATATATATATATATATATATATATATATATATATATATATATATATATATATATATATATATATATATATATATATATATATTCACTGAAAAAACCATAGGTTATAAACCATATATAGTTAGGAATTAGCATTTACAAAACCTTGAAAATTCACTGAAAAAACCATAGGTTATAGACCATATATAGTTAGGAATTAGCATTTAAAAAACCTTATTTTACTCACACAAAACCAATGAAATTCCATATATAGTTAGTTGTACTAACTATATATCACGCACCCGCAATCCACTGCTGATCATGTCACATATTACATCATTCATGACATGGTCAGTGACATCACTGATGACATCTCAAATGACATCACTGATGACATCACTGATGACATCTCAAATGACATCACTGATGACATCACTGATGACATCTCAAATGACATCACTGATGACATCACTGATGACATCTCAAATGACATCACTGATGACATCACTGATGACATCTCATTTGACATTACTGATCACATCACTGATGACATCATTCATGTGATAATACGATGAACCTCTTCAGACTCTAATATAACCTTAGATACACTCAGTGTAAACAGACACTCACAGACTGTCACTCATCCATGGAGTTACTTACACACCTAGTCAGTCATGCAAAGAATCAATCACACCTCCATTTTCACAACTATACAGTTATACACATCTTACTTATTCAAACATATACTAAAACATATTTACTCACTTATACAATCCTGGATACAAGAGCACAATGATCCATACAGCCACTCACACATTCACTGGCTCTTATGCACAGTTATTTATATATGTCAACTCTCACATGTACTGTATTTTACATATGTACTTACTTTGACATGTAGCACTGAGATATCCATTCACTCACCAATACAGTCATGCACACAGTCAACCGCCCATACAGCTGTTTCCACATGCACTTTTGAACCCATACATCTATGCACAGAGTCATACACCCCCCAGCCACCCACACACACACTCAGTCTCCCATACAAATGCTTGGGCAACCAATCAATAACCCATATAGTTACTCATATAGCTACTGATCAACACATGCAGCAGTTTACAGAACAACAGACATAATGATGCACAAATTAAGACAGTTTAGTCACTAACCCATGCACTCAGTGAGACACATTTAACCACTCACTCATACAGTCAGTCATGCACATACTAAATCCTTCATCCAGATACTTATACATCCACTCATTCTTAAATATGTAAGACATATTTTAACTTTACAGAAAAATACAGTCACTGTATGATGTCATCAGTGATGTCATCAGTGATGTCATTTGAGATGTCATCAGTGATGTCATCAGTGATGTCATTTGAGATGTCATCAGTGATGTCATCAGTGATGTCACTGACCATGTCATGAATGATGTAATATGTGACATGATCAGCAGTGGATTGCGGGTGCGTGATATATAGTTAGTACAACTAACTATATATGGAATTTCATTGGTTTTGTGTGAGTAAAATAAGGTTTTTTAAATGCTAATTCCTAACTATATATGGTCTATAACCTATGGTTTTTTCAGTGAATTTTCAAGGTTTTGTAAATGCTAATTCCTAACTAGATATGGTTTATAACCTATGGTTTTTTCAGTGAATTTCAATGGTTTTTTAATAGCAAATATCTATAGCTGTAAAATGTATTCTTATTTAAATCCCAAAATATATTTTATATGTTTATTAATAATTTTTTTTAAATATTTTTTTTGTTTCGCTCCCGGTCCGCGAACCGGGAAGCTTCCCGTTAGCTCAATTTGATGCCGCGACCCGGTCCGCGAACCGGTAAAAAATCAACTTAGTGACGGTATTGCGTTGCCGCGTAATGCGTCTTATGACGTACTGCGTTAGCGCACCCGGAAGTGCCCCGGGGCGCGGACCGAGGCGCGAAGCTCAGCGACCCGGAAGCTAACCGGGGCGCGTCGTGAAAGCGCGACGTATCGCGTTGCCGCGTAATGCGTCTTGTGACGTACCGCGTTAGCGCACCCGGAAGTGTCCCGGGGCGCGGACCGAGGCGCGAAGCTCAGCGACCCGGAAGCTAACCGGGGCGCGTTCCGCAGCGCGTAACATGAGCGTGAGAGGTCATGTGACTTGTTAATAAAACTTTTCATTGGTTCATTTCACTTTTGGTTTCATAATGATGTAAGGCTAGGTCAGGTGACCTAAAAATAACACTTTTCATTGGTTGAGAAGTATTGTTTTTCCCAAATGATGAAAACCCCTCCTTCTTTCCTCACTCTGACTTTCATCATTGTGAGAGGAAGACCTATTTTGCTTGTTGGAAAATGGCTTCATTGGTAGCTTCAGCTGGTGGACCCCCACCACCACCTCCACCTCCTCATGGGAAGAGAGGACCACCTCCCCAGGTCATTACCAACACTGAGGAGGAAGATGAAGAAATGGATGAGGAGGGAGAAGAACCACAGTTCTTAGAAGAGTTGCCCCGGGTTTCCAGAAAGAAAGCCAGTTTCATCTGGCAGTTTTATTCGATCCCTCCTGGCCAAAAAAAAGTCAATGCGAGGTATGTCACCTGCCGCATATGCAAAGAACAATTGTCCAGAGGGACGGACAAAAAATATAGCTATGGAAATCACACAATGCACAGGCACATGACAAGGAAGCATCCACTAAATTACAGCCGGGCGGAAATAAGGGATATGCAGGACAATCCAAGACCAACTCCTGTGGCCAGACCAACAATACCGATTTCTCTAACACCAGAAGAGGCACGGGAAACTGTGCCAAATATTCAAGAAAATTTTGGGCACATGATTCACTTATGTATGCACTGTCGTGCATTATTAGCTTGTGGCAACATGAGCATCAATGCACTCAACCTGGCGTATGAACACCATGATTGCCCTAACCGCCCCCAGTAATTTTTTTTTGCTCCTGTTGAGCCCTTTTCAACGCCTGTTTTTTGTTGTTTACCCCCCCCCCAAAAAAAAACCAAAAAAAATATAAAATCGTTCAAAAAATACAAAAAAAACAAAAAATGTTCAAAAAATAAAAAAAATATATAAAACAACAAAAATATAAAAAAAAAAGTTCTTTTCAGAACTACCTTCCCTTTTAAAAAAAATTGCTAGAATGTTTAGCACTCTGGCAAGCTCTATTTCTTTTGGTTCGCTCCCGGGTTAGCTTCCCGGTACGCGGACCGGGAGCTAACCAAAAAAAAAAAAAAAAAAAAAAAAAGTGTAAGTATAAGGAAAGTAAACAGAGAGTGATGTTAAAAGAAAGACAGCTATAGGGAGTAAAGAAGAGATACTGTTTAATAGATCTATTTACCGAAGAAAAGACAGAAGAGGGTATAATTGTGAAAAACAAAATAGATAACGAAGTGAAAGAAAAAAAAAGAGAGTATAACATTAACAAAGAAGAGTTTCTTGGAGAATGTGAGTGAATTTTTAAATAAGATTAAAACATGAGGAATAACAGAGAGAAAAAATAGAAAACAGAAAACAAAAAATAACAGAAAAAGATTAATTGAAACAGCAAAGAAATGTAAGTAACATAGAGCCATATCATCAACATAGGCAATAAAAGTTTTGCAGCTTTTATTGGCAGAAATGTGTCGCTAAAGCTGCTTTTGTGGCAGAAAACTGCCGCTAAAACCACTTTTGCACCAGTTTTCTGCCAATAAAAAGAGCAATAATTTTATTGGCTGTGTTCATAATATTCCCCTTAGTGTGCTTCAACTACACAGAGAAAGCATTATGAACAAGTAGTGATAGAGTGATCAGTCAAAGACACTAAGAGTAATAGAGACGGAGTGAGTGAACAAGAGTGAGGAACTATGAGAAGAGAGGGACTGAGAAAAAGAGTGGAAGGAGTTGAGTAAGTAGGTAATAGAGAAAGGAATGAGGGAAGTAGCAAAGGCAGGAAACTGAGGGTTAAAGAAATGAAGCAGTGGAACTAATAGTAGTTAAATGTGATAGAAATGTAACGAAAAGAGTACAAAATATTTACCTTATAATTGTCGTTAAATTACTCACTTTTTATTTTTATACTTTCAATCTGTGAAAGAGAGAACAAACATTTGAAAAATATTAAAACATGTATTTAAAAATTAGAAAAGACAAGGGAAAAGATTGAAGGACAAACAGTTTTTCAACAACTTTGACACTTACAGAAGCTTCTGCTTCTCCAGGCCCCCTACACAGTCCTAAAGATATACATTTTAAACTAACAGTATCTTGATGCAGATGAAGTGAGGCCTATCTTAAAACATGGTGCATCTTTTGCATTGCTGTTGTTTCAGAAAAGTGTCGCAAGACACTAAAATTTTAAATAATTGCTTCAGGATGCCAATACGATGTCTACTATCCAGAGGTTTGTTTGAGGTGAGGCCTACTCAGGGTTGCAGATGAGATTTACACTTGTTGAAGAGTACAGAGGAGATAATACATGTGAAGGTCTACCAATGAAGTGAGTCATGTCCACTGCACTCTTCAACAAAGTCCAAACCTCCTATGTTTCCCTGGACAGACCTAAACTTGATCTGCACAATGTGATTCGTAATGATAGGAAACACAGGTGATGTAATTGAAATACGTGCAATTTATTTTGCTCATTTCACAATCACATCACTTGTGTTTCCTTTGCTTAGGTATCTCATTGTGCAGATGTAGTCTAGCATATGAAAGAATACGCAGAAGTGCAGCACTGCATGCAACAACTTTGACACTTACAGAAGCCTCACCTTCTCCATGCCTCCTACACAGTTCTACATATACATCATAAATGCAAACAGTACAGAATTAATTATACATGTTAAATGGTTTATTTTTGCTGTTCTCAGAATGTATCAAAATTCACTAAAAACAGTGACTTGAAGGTATTCATCATATAACAGCGGGGAAAAAAAAACACAATCAAAATGATTGTGTTTAAAAAACCCATACAACATAAGAAATCAAAATTCAGAACTCCTTAAAGTTAACTTACTTTCCATGACGTCCAAGGATGTCCTATGAACAGCTTACACTCTTTTGTGCTGTTATTACTTTCAGCCCGCCACTTTCTGAAAGAAAATCTCCATCGTTTTTAAAAACACGTTACATGCAATAAATGACTTCTTGCTCTCTACCACAAGTTTCCACAATGCCAAATCTGGTCAGAGCCATTTATAACTCTTGGATTTCTTGTAAGCCAATCCCGTCATTTGGCATTTCCGCAACTTTCAGAATTAAAATGTTGAAGATCATTTTCACAATCCTGGAATAGTAATATCTTCCCCTTCTTGCTCAGTCATGTTCTACATTTCCTATGACACTGATACTGCTTACTATGAAGCAGACTTACACTACCTCTATGACTACTACAATTATTTAATTCTCTACATCACTTTTAATCACAAAGCAATGTAAAACAGTAGACAGCATTGCAGACTTACATTCCCTCTACTCCATGTTTTGATTGGCTGCTTCAATTAGCTTATTAAAAGAAACAGTTTTTCTGAACTCATTCAAAGTGCACGTATTTCTCCATGACGTCCAGTCCTATGGTTAGAAGTTATGTCTCTGAACTACACTTATCCTCAAGGCCAAATTGTGTAGGAGCCATTAGAACTTCTTGAAATTCCACAGAGCACATCCCGAGATTATTTCCCTAAAATTTTGGTTTTAAAAACACCAGGTAAGAGTTTTTAAGGTCATACGGCAATTTTTTTGTGAAAATTAAAACAGAATCATTGCAGAATGACCAGCCATTTCTAGACTTTAAATAAGCTGTGTAATGTCCTGATGTTATTGAAGGGCCGTCATGATATATAATTGCTGCAGTTACAAAAGTCCTTCCTGATATTGACAACTGCGAAGCTACAAAATTTTTAATTAAAGTTGTCAATTTTGTTCCATCAGGCCTAAATCGTTGGAACATTAAAATGACATACTGGCCATATGTTCGTATAAATAATGTGGACATCATTTCAGATTTACATTGGCTACACTCCATGTTGTGATCAGCTGCTTTTACTAGCTTATTAAAGGAGACTGATTTACTGTCTGGCAAAGTTAAATATATAAATCTTTCTGAGTCTACACTAGTAGTACTTGATACCATACAGTTCTCGCAGTCATGCTGCCATTGATAAGAAAGCCCAAACAGCTGATCTACATCTACACCTTCAGCATGTAATACATCAAGCATATACATTAAAAACTCCTGACAATCTTGCTGAATATTTTGAGAGAATTGTGTTTGGCCTGAACATCTGTCTAACAGATTTCGAATTTCAGACACACTTTCTATGTTTCTTCTATCAGTGCTACATTTCTCTAACACAGAATTTAACAAACTGCAAAATCTTTGATCAGAATTGACCACAATCTCTTCTTTTACATTTTCTAGAGAAAACAAAACATTAACCACTACATTAGCATAGCAGTTGACACCAGAACTGTTTTCAAATTGAAAACCAACAACATCTTCAACAGAATCCTTTTTGTTTCTGCTTGTAATTTTAGGTTCATCGACTTTTCGTCTTTTTGCTACAACCTCCCCTGTATTGGTCACATTTCTTCGTTTCCGGCCTACCACACGTTTCTCAAACAAAGGATACTGAGGCAAATGTGGCGCATACTCTCTTCTTAACCTATTGTATTCCTTAACACAATCTAGATCAGCACAAATGTTTGTGACATCACACTCAATCAAGTACAATCCCGATAAAGTTCTAACTCGTGACAATGCCACATATGCCATACCCTCCTTGAACACAGAACTGCCAATATTCACCAATGCACTGTCTACACTTAAACCTTGCGATTTATGGATTGTCACCGCATATGCCAAGCAAACAGGAAACTGCTTACGGCGAACATATAAGTCTTTTACAAGCAATTTTTAAAAATTCAATTCCATCTCTATTTCTGTATTTTACAAAATCAACAACATTACCCATTGATCCATTTACCAGACCTCTTTCAACATGTAAATTCCTTCTTAAAATTATACGGCAGTTCAAGCACACATTCAGAGTCTTTTCAAAACCTGCAGTTTTAGATATACTCTTCTCTAATGAATCCAATTTTGTTTTCAGATTCTCAGACAAAATAATTGTTGATCCCATATGCTCTACTCTGTCAATAGCTTCCAGTTTCACAATCTCTTGCTTTTCTAAATGCAACATTTTGTAGTTGAATTTGGCACATTCTGCAAGAGTTGGCATCAAACATATTCCAGATTTCTTATCAGTAATTTTCTGAAAAATATTCTCAGGCACAACATCTTGTTCTGGATATAAATTTGACAGTAATCGTGCATGTAAAGCTTCTTTCCCATGCTCGGTCACTTTTCCAATTCTAACATCTTGTAGAATAGTCTTGTAAACTTCATCCTTCGCCTGACGCATATTTTCATGCAGTTCAGCATAATTGAAGTTTAACCATATATTGACGTTGCCAATGCTGCCTAGGCACTTCCTGGTATCTTCATGCGTGAGCATTTTGAACACAGGTTGCCCTTTCACTGGTGTCAGCTGCAGAAGATCTCCGAAAACAATGATGTGTTTGCCACCAAATAACACATCATACTCTGTTTTGAGAACTTCTTGCATTCTCAAATGCACAAAGGCAAGCATGACATTGGAAACCATGCTTACTTCGTCAATGATAAGAAGTTTCATTTTCCTCAAGATTCTTGAAACTTCAAAACAAGCATCTCCAGATAGCTTGTGATATTGTAATTTGTTGTCATGCTCCACTGGCAGCATCAGTAAACGATGTAAAGTAATCCCTTTAATGTTATGTGCTGCCAGTCCAGTTGGAGCGGTGACAACACAAGACAGCGATGACTCTGTCCTTTCCTGCAAATAGCATGAAATTGCTTTAATGAGGAAACTTTTTCCAGTTCCCGCTTCTCCACTCACGTACAGTCGGACAGGCTTCAACGACGTACATGAGCACTCTTTCTTGTCATGACTTAATCCATGATCAATTTGCATGGTAACTTCGTCATATATTTTCCTCTGCTCAACGTTGAGTTGTCTTTCCAACTCTTCTAAGTTAACCGCATCCTCCTGAGCATTCATGGCAGTGGCAGCTTCATTTTCGATAACAGGTCCTCCTAGTGGATCCTGACTCAATGAAGCAGAACTCTGACTGTCCTGAGAACTGTCTCTGGCAATCTCGGCTGCAATCGTTGCTTCCTGCTCAATTTCCGCATTCAACATTTCTACATATTTGGGAAAAGCAGGACATTCTATGGTCTCCTTGGCGGCATTGAAAGAGTCTTCGTAACAGAGGAAATCTCCAAGCAGTTCCTCTTCTGCACGCCAAGGCTTGAAAAGTTGCAAAAGTGCTAAATAGAAAAACTCCTTTTTTTCAGGAGATTCGCCACTCAATTTTCGATGGTTTACCAAGTGGCATTTTCTTTGCTTGACCAGACATCCCTCACTTCCTATTACAGCATACACTCCTTTCTCAGTATCTTCTTTGATGTTCCTCTTGAATATGTAATTTTGAAGAACCTCATACAGACAAACATTGTCGAGGTGACTGCTTCTATTTGGATAATATGTATCCAACATGTTGGTCTTCAAAATGTCGGTACTGTTTGGCTCCTTTTCCGCCAAATACTCAATTTCCCGCACAGGTTTCAGAACTCGATTACGCGTTGCAGCAAGACCAAGACTCGCCCAAACGATACTCCTGGACTTGGCATAGAGACTTGCTGAAGACAACCGGTCAGAGCATTCGTAAGCTCCAATTTCTCGATGCGACAACATCTTCAGACTGAAACTGTACAACTTCTTGCTGAGGCTCTTTTCATGGGAAATGTCCTCCCACATATCCTTCAATTCTGTCTTCTCTTTTTTGGTGATGTAAGACGTCACATACCGAGCCACAGCCATACAGTTATCAGCCACAAACTGTATATCCATGTTAGCATTCCACATGGACAAAATCACCGGGTTGTAGTCGTTGATGTACTTGGACTCTTCGTTCCTCTTCAAATTGTATGTGTTTTTAGGTGATTTCTTCATCACATCATGTCGCAGCGAAGACATCAAACTGTTTACTCTTCCTTTAGAAATCACCGGTCGTGGAAAACCGAAACGACATTTGGTGTAGAACTTGTCCTTGTTTCGGAATTTACGACGGCAGTACTTTCCACATCGATGGCTTTGGAAACGCAGAACTTTTTCTCTTAGGCTTTTCTTCTCCTTTGCGTTTGGAACAGCACACGTAGAATACTGTTGGATGAAACTCATCACTGAGTCTTCTGGATCCGTTCCAAATTTAGGTGCATCCTTGATCCACAGCAACATATGTATATGAGGAGCACCTCTTGCTTGGTACTCCTTTCTCCAGAAGAAATCCAACACCTCTCCAAGAGGTGGATTCTTCTTATTCATGATGAAAGACATCATAGCTTCAAATCTATGATTGAAGTACCTACATACATTGACTGGATCCAAAGAGCACAGTTCTCCGGGTGTCTTGAATTCGATGTTATCTACGTTAGCATTTGCCTCTCGTAGAAATTCAAGTAAGTCTTCCCAGCCATACTCGGCACAGCTCAGAGTGAGGAACCATGTGGGAGTACCTAAGTTCCTCAGCATACATTTTAAATCACCATGACGACGGTACCAGTACTCATTAGTACCACGCTGACACGCCATGAGATTAATCAGGTGAGAATCCAGAATACTGTCTTGGACATTGACTTTATCCATAAAGTCACTTGCCGAGATGTTTTGCATGTGTATACCACTTTTCAAGATGTGGTTCACTGCATATGACAGTCCAGATAGATCGCTTTCAAACAGGAGATGAAACAAATAGGGAATGCATTGTCGAAACCTAGCATCTCCTGCATACAATCGCAAAGTCCGGTATTCAGAAGCAGAAATTTGATGAGGTCGCTCATCATATCTTCCTCCCTGACCTGTTGGAAAAAGCTGTGGGAAACACCGAGCTTCCAAACTTTCCTCCCAAACACTAATGGGACTCCCTTTGGCTTGTTTCATTTGAAACAACTCAATAGCATTCCCCATGACTTCCTTGGAATGCAAAGGATGAACACTATAATGTTCATATATTTCTTCACTAGTAGAGGGTTCTACTTTCTCAATTTGACCAGTACACAAATCGCTATCCTCTTCCTCACTTACTTCCTCTTCTGCAACATATACATTCTTATAGTATTTATTATTTTTTTTCAAATACAATGTTGCCTTTTTAACTTTCCTAACATCTACTAAATCTTGCCATATTTTCTTATTCTTTGTCGGAACCCCATTAACTAAGATAACCAGAGGTTCCTCTTCCACTTTTTCTACTCCAATTGTGTTAATGTTTTTCTTCAAATCTAGAGGCAAATAAACAACTCTTCCCTTAATCCTCTCTGTAAATCTGATGGAGGAAATTTCCCTGTCTTTGGCTCCATTCTTACAATAGCCTGAAAGGGATGGATACTTTGAATCAAAATAGATTCATAAGTATTTAAATCCTTCAATTCAGAAGGAATCTCAACCAATTCCAGATTATTATGAACTGCTCTAGCAGGCATCTGGTTTTGATTTAATTTGCAACAACAATAACTACACACACGTTGATCCAATCCCAAATCAAAACAATTTTCTACCATCAAGTATGTTGCGAAATCCTTCCATTCACTATTATCTTCCCTTTCACTTTTTGCATATAAATCCACTAACTTAGTCTGATTCTTATAATAAGTGCGTCGACAACACACACAAGTGAAATTAGGCCTCTCACTTGATTTCACCTCAAACGTCGCAATTTCCCTCTGGAAATTATCTGTACTGGAAACCTGTACACTATCTTCCACATGACCCTCTTCTTCTTGCTCAATTTCAACATTCTCCTCTTTACTTCCAAAGTAACAAAACTCAATTTCTTCACATATATTCTTCACATCTATTTCAGAACCATGCAAAAGAGCAGCGCATAATTGTTTAAGCATAATTGCTGGACTCTTAGCATAATACAACATTCTAACTAATTTCCTCACTTTATTATCATGCACTGCTAGCATCCTGAAATGATGAAAAACACTCTGGCATACTCTCCTGGAAAGACAAGCCAGTGAATGACCATGCAACCCTGTCACTTCTCTTACTCTGCAAGGATCTAATTCTTGCAACAACCTTATTTTCTGCTTCAAACTTTTCTTATTAAATGACCGTACAAAATCACAAAGCAAATTGATGGAATCCTGTCGCACACTGCAAATACTACTACACTTCCAGGTGTACACAGGACCCTTAGCACGTCTTCCTAAAACCTCATTACCTAACACCTCTTCTGCCTCTGTTGTCACAAGTTTTTCTTTTTCAACTGGACAACCATCTTTCACTTCATAAGCACGACCACTGGTGTCAACTGCATGCACCAAATCATTATCCTGGAAATAACTCTCCTCATTAAAAAATGCCTCACAGCTTGAACTATGCATCCATTCTCCAGAAAAAACTTCACAAAAATTACTACGATTAACTATTCTCTTCCATCTACTATTTCTTTTGAAATCATAAATTGCCTTGTTTAGCTTCCTAATTCTATTGATTATCAAAATAAATAACTTACGTTTAATTTCAAATGCCTGATCAATAACTTTCTCAACTTTTTTTTTTCTCTTATAAAAAACCAGTTTCTGTTGACCTTTCTTAATATTTTTTAACAAATTGCCAATTATCCTGTTGCGGAACATTCGTTTACGAATCTCCCTAAACTGTTGTTTCCTTCTACTATCATGCACAGAGTTATCTCTTGCTCTAGCAGTAACATTTTTGATTGGCCTTTCCTTTCCATTTGAATTCCTTCTCGTTTTATGGACTGAAACATTTTCTGTAGTAATATTTTTTTTACTACACATATTTCTTATGAAATATTTTGTGCTCTTACCCGGTGCTTTCTTCGTGACTTGACAAATCTTTTTGTTAGAGGACTGCTGCTTATTTTCTTTCACCTGCTGTCTTTGACGTTTTGCAGCCTTTCTCTGTCTTTCTATTGTTGGCATGGTGAAATCTTGAAATGATCTGCAGTTGAATCTGTGGTAAAATATAATAAAAAATGTTATTAACCATTATTACCAAACAGTAAAACAATAACAGTGATCAAAAACTTAACACACTACTTCACATTTTAAATAGAAGATTTTTTAGTCCTTGCAAATTTACAATACAGAAATAGCAGAAAAGAAATGACATTTATATTTATGTTACCTGTGCTATTTTATATGTGAATCTGATCTAATTTTATGAGCATATTTTAATATTTTATTGAAGACACTACACATAACCTGCTTTTGAAGGTGTCTTTATTTTTAAATTAAACGGTTTACCTTTTTACTTTTTATTAATTATAAATTTTAAAAATAAATGTTTATATTTCCATAGGCTCAAGCAGGTCAGCTTCCCATCCTATGTCATATAATTCGGACAAATCTGCATCCTCATCACGCTCTTCTTCATCCTCAGGATTTAAATCATCCAAGGGATCAACATCCACTGATGTTTCAATTACAAGTTCAATGATGAGGTCAAAATCAACTGATTGCAGATTGTCGCTCATGTTGAGGTTGTCTTTATCTTTAAAGAAAGATAACAACAATGAGATGTTGCAGAGTAAGAGACAAATCTCAGAGATTATAATAGTAAAATTGTTTAACAAGAGTAATATTTTGCAGCTATTATTTAGCCATGTCCAGCAATGCTGAGCAGGTGAAGACTATGTCTAAATTTTCAGTGAACAGGACTCATCTCTTCTTAACCTTGGATAAGCCTCACCGACTCTGTGTGTCCTGCACATACTTAAATGTAAAGGGGCAGATTTATGTTAAATGGCACATCCCCAGGCATGCACCAGTTAACGTGCACCACTACTCTGCCACCCATGGTGTGCCGTATTTACAATCAGATAGGAGAAAGCTTCGTCAAAACCCTGCGCCTGCTTTAAGCAGGCATAGGTCTTGACGCAACATTGTGGAGATGGGGCACCCCTGAGCCTTGCTTGAGCTGCATCGCACTTGCGATACAACTCCAGCAATCACTACCTTTACAGCACAGATACGTCACGCATCTGTGCCATTTTTGCCCCATGATGCCCCGTATTCTAAATGCAGCATACCATGGGTGGCGGAACAGCGGCGCAGGATGACTGACACATCCCTGGTGATGCACCAGCCATCATAAATCTATCCCTAAGCTTCTTATCTTGTTACAGATGAACCGCCATATGTAGCATGAAACTATTTTGCATTTCCTAAATAGCGAATTTTAAGGAATAAATAGCAATTCTTTACCATTCCTAATTTGCAATGAGCAAATTGCTAATTGCAAGTTACCCATTCATTTCCATGGGCTAGGAGGCTCATAGGAATGAAGGTTTAATTTGCGATTAGCAATTTGCTCATCACAAATTAGGAATTTTTCCAAGGGTGCAGGGGTGTCTCAAGAACACCCTGCTGCACCCCTGAAAAAGAAATTTGGGGGCATATGGCACACATACATGCCCTAAGGGCATGTGTTGGCGTCATATGGCACCTTTTGTTTTTTTGAAAAAAAGCTTTTTGAAAAGAATTCACAAATTACCACCAATTTACCACAATAGTTTCCAAATCCTTAATGTCATTTTTTACATATTTTTTGTTTGATACATTGCATTTAAGTAGTCACAAAATTTGCAAATCCTTCAGTGCAATTGCAAAATAAGGAATAGCAAATTTTGCTACTCCTTATTTTGCATCAAACTTGTTTGATACATACCATTTGTCTAATTAACATTCGCAAAGGCCGAAATTCGTAGAATTTTGATCTTTGCGAATGCTAATTAGCTTGATACATATGGCCCCAAGTGAGGCCTGTCTTGCGGCATGGTGCATCTTTTGCATCACTGCTGCATCGGTTTCATGTGGTACGTTTTTTTTACACCATGACATATCTGCCTAAATGCATCAATTTGTAATGTTGTCGCCTCTTGGCAAATCTTTTGCATCGCCGCTGCATCATAAAAGTGACGCACAGTGGCACAAAAGAGGCATACACCTATCATAAATCTGTCCCTAGCATTTTAAAAGATTAATCCAGGATGACGATAAGGTGTGGCCTATCCAGAGGTTTGTTTAAGGTGAGGCCTACTCAGGATTGCAGATTAAAGTTACGCTTGATGAAGAATACAGAGGAGATAATACATGTAAAGGCCTACCAATGAAGTAAGTAATGTGCACTTTATTGCGCCAGTCATCATAAATGTATCCCTAAGCTTCTTATCTTGTTACAGATGAACCACCATATGTACCATCAAACTATTTTGCATTTCCTAAATAGCAAATTTTAAGGAATAAATAGCAATTCTTTACCATTCCTAATTTGCAATGAGCAAATTGCTAATTGCAAGTTACCCATTCACTTCCATGGGCTAGGAGGCTCATAGGAATGAAGGTTGCAATTTGCGATTAGCAATTAGCTCATCACAAAATAGGAATTTTTTCAAGCGTGCAGGGGTATCTCAAGAACACCCTGCTACACCCCTGAAAAAGAAATTTGGGGGCATATGGCACACATACATGCCCTAAGGACATGTATAGGCGTCATATGGCACCTTTTGTTTTTTGGAAAAAAATGCTTTTTGAAAAGAATTCGCAAATTACCACAAACTAGAAGTTGGTGGTAGTTTCCAAATCCTTAATATAATTTTTTACATATTTTTTGTTTGATACATTGCATTTAAGGAATCGCAAAATTTGCAAATCCTTCAGTGCAATCGCAAAATAAGGAATAGCAAATTTTGAATTAAGGACATTTTAAGTAATTTCCACATGTGCAGTGTTTTCAAATTATGATTTGAAAATCGTTTTTGGGGAAAAGTAATGGTTTGCAAATTTATGACAAGGACATAATGGTGTATGCTTCTCTATAAGGCATTTCAGTGTCTCTGATGTCATTTTTCCCATATTACATTATAAGACCTTTCCCCATGGAGCACATTCCTTGTAAATATGCTCCCACCTGTGCATGGTGAATTTAGATTTTGACTGTTTGAGTCACATACCCATGTTAAAAGTCACCCCAAAAAATTGCAAACGCTTTAAAAAAACACATTCATGTGTCTTAAGGACATTTTAAGTCATTTCCCCGTGGACAGTGTTTTGTAAGTGGCGCAAAAGAGGCATACACCTATCATAAATCTGTCCCTAGCATTTTAAATGATTAATTCAGGATGACGATAAGGTGTGGCCTATCCAGAGGTTTGTTTAAGGTGAGGCCTACTCAGGATTGCAGATTAAAGTTACGCTTGATGAAGAATACAGAGGACATAATACATGTAAAGCTCTACCAATGAAGTAAGTGATGTCCACTTCATTGCGCCAGTCATCATAAATGTATCCCTAAGCTTCTTATCTTGTTAGACATCAACCGCCATATGTATCATATAACTATTTTGCATTTCCAAAATAGCGAATTTTAAGGAATAAATAGCGATTCTTTACCATTCCTAATTTGCGATGAGCAAATTGCTAATTGCAAATTACCCATTCATTTCCATGGAGCAGGAGGCCCATAGGAATGAAGGTGCAATTTGCGATTAGCAATTAGCTCATCGCAAATTAGGAATTTTTCCAAAGGTGCAGGGGTGTCTCAAGAACACCCTGCTGCACCCCTGAAAACGACATTTGTGGACATATGGCGCACATAAATTTTAACAACATTCCTTTACCTCAAAAACGATTTTCAATTCATAATTTGAAAACACTGCCCACAGGGAAATTACTTAAAATGTCCTTAAGACACATGAAAGTGTTTTTTTATTGCCTTTCCAGCATGGTTGGGTCACTTTTAACATGGCTATGTAACACAAACATTTAAAATCTAAATTTCCCATGCACAGGTCGGAGCATATTTACAAGCAACTTGCGCCACAGAGAAAGGTCTTACATTAAAATGGGAAAAATAACATCAGGGACAGTCAATTGCCGTATAAAGAAGCATACACCATTATGTCCTTGTCATAAATTTAAAAACAATTCCTTTTCCCCAAAAACGATTTTCAAATCATAATTTCAAAACACTGCACATGGGAAAATTACTTAAAATGTCCTTAAGACACATAAAAGCGTTTTTTGATTGCCTTTGCAGCATGTTTGTATCACTTTTAACATGGCTATGTAACACAAACATTCAAAATCTAAATTTTCCATGCACATGTGGGAGCATATTTACAAGCAATTTGCACCACATAATTCATAATTTTCTCCTAAAAGCACACTATTCTCTATCTAAATTAAAGAAATATTTTCTCACCTTAGCAAATACTTTGAGTTTGAAAACAGTCTCAGAAACACACCAATTTGTCTTCAGCAGAGCAAAAGGTATGCACTCCAGAGTCTGCAGCTATCAAAAGCACAGAAATGCTGTAATTCTTCACACATATCTCTCATGTCACCCAATCAAAACTCTTCCCTCACTTTTTTTCAAATGAAAACCCTTCCCCCCTCTGCCCTTTCTGCCTTTTCTGCATGGCAACCACCTCTTGGAAGACTTCTGGTGTTTGCAAGTTCACACAACTTTGTTGCAATTGAACTCTGAACTCTCAGTGCACCTGCATATCCAGTGCATTCTTTCATTTAATGATTTTTTATTGACCATTCAAAATACATCTTTCAAAGAACACATCCGTGCACCCTAACTTTCTGTTTTCAGCAATCAAAATCCACCAATCACTGTTACTGCTTCATGAACACAGAAACTCCACAGTTTTTTTCATTTTAAACTCTCATTTTTTCAACTGCCATTTCATTGCCACACTTCATCTGACTGCAGGAGAACCTTCTCTCACCATGTTTTCTGTCTGGATTGTTGGACATAGTTATATTCACTGGGCTCAAAGGTACGTTGAAAACAGGAAATTACCTAACCTCAATTTACAAGATGTGGAAATTAAGTGGTTTGGCCACAGAGGATTAAAATGTCACCAATTGATACCATTGGTGAAAACCTTTATGCATTTGCCCAAACCTGACCTGTTAATTGTGCACTGTGGAGGTAATGACTTGGGCACTTTGACTGGTGTAGGTCTGGAAATGCTTTTAAAGGACACCTTTGAGCAATTAATGGCACTTTTTCCTCAGACTGCCTTGGTATATTCAAATATATGCCAAAGACAGAAATGGAGGTGGTCAAACCAATTTTGTCCACAAATTGAGAAGTTGAGGAAGCATGTAAACAAATCTGTTTCAGCTTACATGAGAGACCATGGAATGGGCTCCCTGTACAACAATAACTTGCGTTACTACATGCAAGATATCTACAGAGGAGATGGAGTTCACTTCTCAGATGAGGGCAACAGAGTTTTCACTCTGAATTTAAGAATGTGCATTGGTACCTACTTATAAGTACCTAAATGTACCATAAACCCAAAAGCTCTTCTCAGAGCTACCCTACATCTGATCACTCACAATTATTATTTTACTCTAACATTTTTCACTAATTTCCAACAAAGTACGCTCCCTGGGGCGCTACCCGGTACGCGAACCGGGAGCTAACCTCGCGAAATTTTTTTTTTAAATGTTTTTTTTTCGCACATATAAGCCTCCTCAGCCACCCTCAGAAAACCTAGGGGGTCAAGATAACTCTACCGTGCCCCCTTCTACCCATTCTGAACATTATTTGCCCTCCATCTTGTATCTTAATTCGACCGAAACACAAAATGGTGGACTCCCGGAACGCTTAAGGTTCGCGAACCGGGGCGCTCAACGGTTCGCGTACCGGGTCGCTCTCTGGGAAGCGCACCATCAAAAAAGGTGGGAAAGTAGTTCACAGAAAAGCCACTGGAGACAATTTCACCAAATATAGATTAGCTCATACTACATACCAATCCCTACCATTTTCACAAATTTGATTGGAATTCCATTTAGTCATTTAGCCTGTAGACCTCTCTAAATACCGTGAGGTAAATTACTTCACAAAACACATCTGAAGTGTTGGAATTGACAACCAATGAAAATGTTACTTTCATTTTCTACTTTTTTTACCTGACATTTCATTGGTTATATACCTGAATATATATAAAGGAAGAGAAGAAAACACCGCCATTTTGACTACTACTTCTTGCTGTACATTTCAATAGTATTTTCACTAATTCCTTCAACTTCTTTCTAAAGGTAAGTTTTTATTTTTAAAACTGAAGTATATTGTGCACTATAAGTTAATATGGTAAACTTTTTCTGATAGATATATACTATCCCTCTGTAGTAGTTATAGATTTAGAGAGACTTCTCTGTTATAGTTATGGATGGAGTTAGGCTTCTCTTGTATAATTATGAATTTACTTACGTTAAATCACATACACTTTTTTATATTCCTACTTCCACTCTGATACTATACACTGCCCAAAGATAAATTCACTGATAAAAAATGCCTATCTAAAATTATTCCCAACATTGCCCTATCTCTACTAATATATATTTTTTTAATCCAAATTTCAGGCAAAATGGAAGGCGAAAACCAAGTTTCTTTTGAAATGGACCTGCAAGAGAGCAGCCAAGAATTGATTGATACAATTGATCAAATTGACATTGAATTTTTCGATGAAACTTGGGACAATGAACTACTGCAATGTGTACAAGCAGTAGATAACCTCCTTGCAAATGAGGACATTTTACACCCTCAGAGACTACAATGTATATTCCATGATAATTATGAAATTTCTGACAATGAAATGTTAGAAAGTTTAATAAATTATGAAACACAATCACAATAAAAAAAAATGCTTAAAAAATAAAGAAAATAAAAAATAATCAACAAAAACAACAATCAATTAACATACAGCATTTGAAAAGTCTATCATTCATTTTTCATTGCAGTACGCTGCCCAGAACGCTTCCCGGTTCGCGGACCGGGCGCTCCCCACGCAAAAAAAACAAAAAAATGTTTTTGTTTTTTTTGCCCCGCGGGGCCCTTTTAAAACCTCCACATTAAACCTAGGGGGTCAGGGAGGATCTAGTATGCCCCCTTATGGTCATTTTCGCCTTTGTTTTGGCCTCCTCTTGTCTCTCAATCCTACCGAGAGACAAGATGGCGGCCGCTCCGGACTGTTTAGAATGTTGACAGACACCGGAGAGCCAATCAGCTTAGCTACGCGAAGTTCCGGTACGCTTAAGGTCCGCGGACCGGAGCGCTGCCCGGTCCGCTGTTACAGATATATATCTTTTTTTAAACGTTAATTTCTCAAAATCCACTGGAGCACATATATTGAGACCTAGAAAAGGCACATCGGGCTACCAGTCCCTACAATTTTGCCAAGTTTCATGCAAATCCATTCAGCCGTTCGGGCTAAAAGTGAGGCCAACCGCCCTATGGAAAACTCAATGTTAAAAACACGTTTTGGGACCCCCCTTTTTTCTCGGCCCCCCCTTGACGAAACCCCCCCAAATTTCCAAGGGCTGCTCAGAAACGAAATGTTCAATTTTCCAGAAAATTTCAGCCAATTCCGTCCACAAACGCCAAAGTTATTAGACATAGAATTTTCAAAAATCCCATAGGGAAAAAATCCTAACTATATATACCTACTGGCGACCGCCAGTAGGTAATATATATATATATATATATATATATATATATATATATATATATATATATATATATATATATATATATATATATATATATATATATATATTATGAAAAAAGAAAAAAAAGGGGTGCCCCAAAGAGAGGGTCTCACCATCACGAGTTGCCGCACACCAATGCCGGTAGTTGATCACCAACACACTCTTTCACCTCTTGCGCTAGATCAGCATCGCGCAGCCAAACGCGTTTCGAGTGAATACTCTTCGTCAGTGGCTATTAATGAACACAAGAGTGGCGGTGATTGTTACTAATTTATTAATCAAAGTCCCGCCCCAGTGGGCGCATGGCATCCTGGTACTCGTAGTCCATAGAATGGTTGCCTGGGCTTTATACGTAACTCTTTCCCCAGTAGGCCACGCCCACTCTTGTGATGTCAAATCCAATGGAAAAATAAAATATAGTCAATCATATTCCAAGTGGGTAAAAGGTGTTAAAGGATGCTGGTAACCTCCTCAATACTCGTCCAGCACCGAGGCCTCGTGAAGTCTTGTGGTGCCTGTGGTTACCTGCACCAAGATCTGCTTTGAATGCAGCGGGACCCCCTCGCGGCCGGACCAGCCGCTAAACAAGAAAAACAAGGGGTCCCCCAATGAGAGGGTCTCACCATCACGAGTTGCCGCACACCAATGCCGGTAGTTGATCACCAACACACTCTTTCACCTCATGCGCTAGATCAGCATCGCGCAGCCAAACACGTTTCGAGTGAATACTCTTCGTCAGTGGCAATTAATGAACACAAGAGTGGCGGTGATTGTTACTCATTTATTAATCAAAGTCCCGTCCCAGTGGGCGCATGGCATCCTGGTACTCGTAGTCCATAGAATGGTTGCCTGGGCTTTATATGTAACTCTTTCCCCAGTGGGCCACGCCCACTCTTGTGATGTCAAATCCAATGGAAAAATAAAATATAGTCAATCATATTCCAAGTGGGTAAAAGGTGTTGAAGGATGCTGGTAACCTCCTCAATACTCGTCCAGCACCGAGGCCTCGTGAAGTCTTGTGGTGCCTGTGGTTACCTGCACCAAGATCTGCTTTGAATGCAGCGGGACCCCCTCGCGGCCGGACCAGCCGCTAAACAAGAAAAACAAGGGGTGCCCCAATGAGAGGGTCTCACCATCACGAGTTGCCGCACACCAATGCCGGTAGTTGATCACCAACACACACTTTCACCTCATGCGCTAGATCAGCATCGCGCAGCCAAACGCGTTTCGAGTGAATACTCTTCGTCAGTGGCAATTAATGAACACAAGGGTGGCGGTGATTGTTACTAATTTATTCATCAAAGTCCCGCCCCAGTGGGCTCATGGCATCCTGGTACTCGTAGTCCATAGAATGGTTGCCTGGGCTTTATACGTAACTCTTTCCCCAGTGGGCCACGCCCACTCTTGTGATGTCAAATCCAATGGAAAAATAAAATATAGTCAATCATATTCCAAGTGGGTAAAAGGTGTTGAAGGATGCTGGTAACCTCCTCAATACTCGTCCAGCACCGAGGCCTCGTGAAGTTTTGTGGTGCCTGTGGTTACCTGCACCAAGATCTGCTTTGAATGCAGCGGGACCCCCTCGCGGCCGGACCAGCCGCTAAACAAGAAAAACAAGGGGTGCCCCAATGAGAGGGTCTCACCATCACGAGTTGCCGCACACCAATGCCGGTAGTTGATCACCAACACACTCTTTCACCTCATGCGCTAGATCAGCATCGCGCAGCCAAACGCGTTTCGAGTGAATACTCTTCGTCAGTGGCAATTAATGAACACAAGAGTGGCGGTGATTGTTACTAATTTATTAATCAAAGTCCCGCCCCAGGGGGCGCATGGCATCCTGGTACTCGTAGTCCATAGAATGGTTGCCTGGGCTTTATAAGTAACTCTTTCCCCAGTGGGCCACGCCCACTCTTGTGATGTCAAATCCAATGGAAAAATAAACTATAGTCAATCATATTCCAAGTGGGTAAAAGGTGTTGAAGGATGTTGGTAACCTCCTCAATACTCGTCCAGCACCGAGGCCTCGTGAAGTCTTGTGGTGCCTGTGGTTACCTGCACCAAGATCTGCTTTGAATGCAGCGGGACCCCCTCGCGGCTGGACCAGCCGCTAAACAAGAAAAACAAGGGGTGCCCCAATGAGAGGGTCTCACCATCACGAGTTGCCGCACACCAATGCCGGTAGTTGATCACCAACACACTCTTTCACCTCATGCGCTAGATCAGCATCACGCAGCCAAACGCGTTTCGAGTGTATACTCTTCGTCAGTGGCACTTAATGAACACAAGGGTGGCGGTGATTGTTACTAATTTTTTAATCAAAGTCCCGCCCCAGTGGGCGCATGGCATCCTGGTACTCGTAGTCCATAGAATGGTTGCCTGGGCTTTATACGTAACTCTTTCCCCAGTGGGCCACGCCCACTCTTGTGATGTCAAATCCAATGGAAAAATAAAATATAGTCAATCATATTCCAAATGGGTAAAAGGTGTTGAAGGATGATGGTAACCTCCTCAATACTCGTCCACCACCGAGGCCTCGTGAAGTCTTGTGGTGCCTGTGGTTACCTGCACCAAGATCTGCTTTGAATGCAGCGGGACCCCCTCGCGGCCGGACCAGCCGCTAAACAAGAAAAACAAGGGGTGCCCCAATGAGAGGGTCTCACCATCACGAGTTGCCGCACACCAATGCCGGTAGTTGATCACCAACACACTCTCTCACCTCATGCGCTAGATCAGCATCGCGCAGCCAAACGCGTTTCGAGTGAATACTCTTCGTCAGTGGCAATTAATAAACACAAGAGTGGCGGTGATTGTTACTAATTTATTAATCAAAGTCCCGCCCCAGGGGGCGCCTGGCATCCTGGTACTCATAGTCCATAGAATGGTTGCCTGGGCTTTATACGTAACTCTTTCCCCAGTGGGCCACGCCCACTCTTGTGATGTCAAATCCAATGGAAAAATAAACTATAGTCAGTCATATTCCAAGTGGGTAAAAGGTGTTGAAGGATGTTGGTAACCTCCTCAATACTCGTCCAGCACCGAGGCCTCGTGAAGTCTTGTGGTGCCTGTGGTTACCTGCACCAAGATCTACTTTGAATGCAGCGGGACCCCCTCGCGTCCAGACCAGCCGCTAAACAAGAAAAACAAGGGGTGCCCCAATGAGAGGGTCTTACCATCACGAGATGCCGCACACCAATGCCGGTAGTTGATCACCAACACACTCTTTCACCTCATGTGCTAAATCAGCATCGCGCAGCCAAATGCGTTTCGAGTGAATACTCTTCGTCAGTGGAAATTAATGAACACAAGAGTGGCGGTGATTGTTACTAATTTATTAATCAAAGTCCCGCCCCAGGGGGCGCATGGCATCCTGGTACTCGTAGTCCATAGAATGTTTGCCTGGGCTTTATACGTAACTCTTTCCCCAGTGGGCCACACCCACTCTTGTGATGTCAAATCCAATGGAAAAATAAACTATAGTCAATCATATTCCAAGTGGGTAAAAGGTGTTGAAGGATGTTGGTAACCTCCTCAATACTCGTCCACCACCGAGGCCTCGTGAAGTCTTGTGGTGCCTGTGGTTACCTGCACCAAGATCTGCTTTGAATGCAGCGGGACCCCCTCGCGGCCGGACCAGCCGCTAAACAAGAAAAACAAGGGGTGCCCCAATGAGAGGGTCTCACCATCATGAGTTGCGGCACACCAATGCCGGTAGTTGATCACCAACACACTCTTTCACCTCATGCGCTAGATCAGCATCGCGCAGCCAAACGCGTTTCGAGTGAATACTCTTCGTCAGTGGCACTTAATGAACACAAGGGTGGCGGTGATTGTTACTAATTTATTAATCAAAGTCCCGCCCCAGTGGGCGCATGGCATCCTGGTACTCGTAGTCCATAGAATGGTTGCCTGGGCTTTATACGTAACTCTTTCCCCAGTGGGCCACACCCACTCTTGTGATGTCAAATCCAATGGAAAAATAAAATATAGTCAATCATATTCCAAATGGGTAAAAGGTGTTGAAGGATGATGGTAACCTCCTCAATACTCGTCCACCACCGAGGCCTCGTGAAGTCTTGTGGTGCCTGTGGTTACCTGCACCAAGATCTGCTTTGAATGCAGCGGGACCCCCTCGCGGCCGGACCAGCCGCTAAACAAGAAAAACAAGGGGTGCCCCAATGAGAGGGTCTCACCATCACGAGTTGCCGCACACCAATGCCGGTAGTTGATCACCAACACACTCTCTCACCTCATGCGCTAGATCAGCATCGCGCAGCCAAACGCGTTTCGAGTGAATACTCTTCGTCAGTGGCAATTAATGAACACTAGAGTGGCGGTGATTGTTACTAATTTATTAATCAAAGTCCCGCCCCAGGGGGCGCCTGGCATCCTGGTACTCATAGTCCATAGAATGGTTGCCTGGGCTTTATACGTAACTCTTTCCCCAGTGGGCCACGCCCACTCTTGTGATGTCAAATCCAATGGAAAAATAAACTATAGTCAATCATATTCCAAGTGGGTAAAAGGTGTTGAAGGATGTTGGTAACCTCCTCAATACTCGTCCAGCACCGAGGCCTCGTGAAGTCTTGTGGTGCCTGTGGTTACCTGCACCAAGATCTACTTTGAATGCAGCGGGACCCCCTCGCGTCCAGACCAGCCGCTAAACAAGAAAAACAAGGGGTGCCCCAATGAGAGGGTCTTACCATCACGAGATGCCGCACACCAATGCCGGTAGTTGATCACCAACACACTCTTTCACCTCATGTGCTAGATCAGCATCGCGCAGCCAAATGCGTTTCGAGTGAATACTCTTCGTCAGTGGCAATTAATGAACACAAGAGTGGCGGTGATTGTTACTAATTTATTAATCAAAGTCCCGCCCCAGGGGGCGCATGGCATCCTGGTACTCGTAGTCCATAGAATGGTTGCCTGGGCTTTATACGTAACTCTTTCCCCAGTGGGCCACACCCACTCTTGTGATGTCAAATCCAATGGAAAAATAAACTATAGTCAATCATATTCCAAGTGGGTAAAAGGTGTTGAAGGATGTTGGTAACCTCCTCAATACTCGTCCAGCACCGAGGCCTCGTGAAGTCTTGTGGTGCTTGTGGTTACCTGCACCAAGATCTGCTTTGAATGCAGCGGGACCCCCTCGCGGCCGGACCAGCCGCTAAACAAGAAAAACAAGGGGTGCCCCAATGAGAGGGTCTCACCATCATGAGTTGCCGCACACCAATGCCGGTAGTTGAACACCAACACACTCTTTCACCTCATGCGCTAGATCAGCATCGCGCAGCCAAACGCGTTTCGAGTGAATACTCTTCGTCAGTGGCACTTAATGAACACAAGGGTGGCGGTGATTGTTACTAATGTATTAATCAAAGTCCCGCCCCAGTGGGCGCATGGCATCCTGGTACTCGTAGTCCATAGAATGGTTGCCTGGGCTTTATACGTAACTCTTTCCCCAGTGGGCCACGCCCACTCTTGTGATGTCAAATCCAATGGAAAAATAAAATATAGTCAATCATATTCCAAATGGGTAAAAGGTGTTGAAGGATGCTGGTAACCTCCTCAATACTCGTCCACCACCGAGGCCTCGTGAAGTCTTGTGGTGCCTGTGGTTACCTGCACCAAGATCTGCTTTGAATGCAGCGGGACCCCCTCGCGGCCGGACCAGCCGCTAAACAAGAAAAACAAGGGGTGCCCCAATGAGAGGGTCTCACCATCACGAGTTGCCGCACACCAATGCCGGTAGTTGATCACCAACACACTCTCTCACCTCATGCGCTAGATCAGCATCGCGCAGCCAAACGCGTTTCGAGTGAATACTCTTTGTCAGTGGCAATTAATGAACACAAGAGTGGCGGTGATTGTTACTAATTTATTAATCAAAGTCCCGCCCCAGGGGGCGCATGGCATCCTGGTACTCGTAGTCCATAGAATGGTTGCCTGGGCTTTATACGTAACTCTTTCCCCAGTGGGCCACACCCACTCTTGTGATGTCAAATCCAATGGAAAAATAAACTATAGTCAATCATATTCCAAGTGGGTAAAAGGTGTTGAAGGATGTTGGTAACCTCCTCAATACTCGTCCAGCACCGAGGCCTCGTGAAGTCTTGTGGTGCTTGTGGTTACCTGCACCAAGATCTGCTTTGAATGCAGCGGGACCCCCTCGCGGCCGGACCAGCCGCTAAACAAGAAAAACAAGGGGTGCCCCAATGAGAGGGTCTCACCATCATGAGTTGCCGCACACCAATGCCGGTAGTTGAACACCAACACACTCTTTCACCTCATGCGCTAGATCAGCATCGCGCAGCCAAACGCGTTTCGAGTGAATACTCTTCGTCAGTGGCACTTAATGAACACAAGGGTGGCGGTGATTGTTACTAATGTATTAATCAAAGTCCCGCCCCAGTGGGCGCATGGCATCCTGGTACTCGTAGTCCATAGAATGGTTGCCTGGGCTTTATACGTAACTCTTTCCCCAGTGGGCCACGCCCACTCTTGTGATGTCAAATCCAATGGAAAAATAAAATATAGTCAATCATATTCCAAATGGGTAAAAGGTGTTGAAGGATGCTGGTAACCTCCTCAATACTCGTCCACCACCGAGGCCTCGTGAAGTCTTGTGGTGCCTGTGGTTACCTGCACCAAGATCTGCTTTGAATGCAGCGGGACCCCCTCGCGGCCGGACCAGCCGCTAAACAAGAAAAACAAGGGGTGCCCCAATGAGAGGGTCTCACCATCACGAGTTGCCGCACACCAATGCCGGTAGTTGATCACCAACACACTCTCTCACCTCATGCGCTAGATCAGCATCGCGCAGCCAAACGCGTTTCGAGTGAATACTCTTTGTCAGTGGCAATTAATGAACACAAGAGTGGCGGTGATTGTTACTAATTTATTAATCAAAGTCCCGCCCCAGGGGGCGCATGGCATCCTGGTACTCGTAGTCCATAGAATGGTTGCCTGGGCTTTATACGTAACTCTTTCCCCAGTGGGCCACGCCCACTCTTGTGATGTCAAATCCAATGGAAAAATAAACTATAGTCAATCATATTCCAAGTGGGTAAAAGGTGTTGAAGGATTTTGGTAACCTCCTCAATACTCGTCCAGCACCGAGGCCTCGTGAAGTCTTGTGGTGCCTGTGGTTACCTGCACCAAGATCTACTTTGAATGCAGCGGGACCCCCTCGCGTCCGGACCAGCCGCTAAACAAGAAAAACAAGGGGTGCCCCAATGAGAGGGTCTCACCATCACGAGTTGCCGCACACCAGTGCCGGTAGTTGATCACCAACACACTCTTTCACCTCATGCGCTAGATCAGCATCGCGCAGCCAAACGCGTTTCGAGTGAGTACTCTTCGTCAGTGGCAATTAATGAACCCAAGAGTGGCGGTGATTGTTACTAATTTAATACTCAAAGTCCCGCCCCAGTGGGCGCATGGCATCCTGGTACTCTTAGTCCATAGAATGGTTGCCTGGGCTTTATACGTAACTCTTTCCCCAGTGGGCCACGCCCACTCTTGTGATGTCAAATCCAATGGAAAAATAAAATATAGTCAATCATATTCCAAGTGGGTAAAAGGTGTTGAAGGATGCTGGTAACCTCCTCAATACTCGTCCAGCACCGAGGCCTCGTGAAGTCTTGTGGTGCCTGTGGTTACCTGCACCAAGATCTGCTTTGAATGCAGCGGGACCCCCTCGCGGCAGGACCAGCCGCTAAACAAGAAAAACAAGGGGTGCCCCAATGAGAGGGTCTCACCATCACGAGTTGCCACACACCAATGCCGGTAGTTGATCACCAACACACTCTTTCACCTCATGCGCTAGATCAGCATCGCGCAGCCAAATGCGTTTCGAGTGAATACTCTTCGTCAGTGGCAATTATTGAACACAAGGGTGGCGGTGATTGTTACTAATTTATTAATCAAGTCCCGCCCCAGTGGGCGCATGGCATCCTGGTACTCGTAGTCCATAGAATGGTTGCCTGGGCTTTATACGTAACTCTTTCCCCAGTGGGCCACGCCCACTCTTGTGATGTCAAATCCAATGGAAAAATAAAATATAGTCAATCATATTCCAAATGGGTAAAAGGTGTTGAAGGATGCTGGTAACCTCCTCAATACTCGTCCAGCACCGAGGCCTCGTGAAGTCCTGTGGTGCCTGTGGTTACCTGCACCAAGATCTGCTTTGAATGCAGCGGGACCCCCTCGCGGCCGGACCAGCCGCTAAACGAGAAAAACAAGGGGTGCCCCAATGAGAGGGTCTCACCATCACGAGTTGCCGCACACCAATGCCGGTAGTTGATCACCAACACACTCTTTCACCTCATGCGCTAGATCAGCATTGCGAAGTCAAACGCGTTTCGGGTGAATACTCTTCGTCAGTGGCAATTAATGAACACAAGAGTGGCGGTGATTGTTACTAATTTATTAATCAAAGTCCCGCCCCAGTGGGCGCATGGCATCCTGGTACTTGTAGTCCATAGAATGGTTGCCTGGGCTTTATACGTAACTCTTTCCCCAGTGGGCCACGCCCACTCTTGTGATGTCAAATCCAATGGAAAAATAAAATATAGTCAATCATATTCCAAGTGGGTAAACGGTGTTGAAGGATGCTGGTAACCTCCTCAATACTCGTCCAGCACCGAGGCCTCGTGAAGTCTTGTGGTGCCTGTGGTTACCTGCACCAAGATCTGCTTTGAATGCAGCGGGACCCCCTCGCGGCCGGACCAGCCGCTAAACAAGAAAAACAAGGGGTGCCCCAATGAGAGGGTCTCACCATCACGAGTTGCCGCACACCAATGCCGGTAGTTGATCACCAACACACTCTTTCACCTCATGCGACAGATCAGCATCGCGCAGCCAAACGCGTTTCGAGTGATTACTCTTCGTCAGTGGCAATTAATGAACACAAGAGTGGCGGTGACTGTTACTAATTTATTAATCAAAGTCCCGCCCCAGTGGGCGCATGGCATCCTGGTACTCGTAGTCCATAGAATGGTTGCCTGGGCTTTATACATAACTCTTTCCCCAGTGGGCCACGCCCACTCTTGTGATGTCATATCCAATGGAAAAATAAAATATAGTCAATCATATTCCTAGTGGGTAAAAGGTGTTGAAGGATGTTGGTAACCTCCTCAATACTCGTCCAGCACCGAGGCCTCTTGAAGTCTTGTGGTGCCTGTGGTTACCTGCACCAAGATCTGCTTTGAATGCAGCGGGACCCCCTCGCAGCCGGACCAGCCGCTAAACAAGAAAAACAAGCGGTGCCCCAATGAGAGGGTCTCACCATCACGAGTTGCTGCACACCAATGCCGGTAGTTGATCACCAACACACTCTTTCACCTCATGCGCTAGATCAGCATCGCGCAGCCAAACGCGTTTCAAGTGAATACTCTTCGTCAGTGGCAATTAATGAACACAAGGGTGGCGGTGATTGTTTTTTTTTTTTTTGTTTTTTTTTTTTGTTGTAAGACATTTATTGCACATTGTCATAGAAATAGTACAAACATATCGCCTACAACCTGATAAGGCCGGCTGCCCATGTAACCAGAGAACGTACTTAGGAGGTCGTCCATACACAGCCCATCAGCCGACAACCATAGGTCTGGCGGCGCAATTTTCTGTGTCAATGTAGGCTTAGTATTTGACAATGCTTCCGTATGGCATATATGTTCTTTCAGTCTCACATTTTCATTTTGTTTTTCAGTCAGAACCCCCGTAACCAAGGGGAGTGACATAACATAAAAAACAGTAACCCCCTTCAAACAAAACCCCAAAATACTGTGTCACAACATTCTCCCCCCCTCATTGCCCCAGCGTGTATCTCACAGAGTAATAGATGACCTGTAGTGCGTGTGTGCTCAGCACGGTTCAGTCTCAGAAGCCACCGACATCAGATATTGTCGGAAAGGTTCCCAATAGTCTCTGGGGCGGGACCCCATAGGCAGTTCCTCTTCATATGTGACTAAAGTATCTCTGCAATAGGTCAAGTCCTCTAGCCAGTTTTTTACCTTTGGTTTCCGCTTACTGTTCCAATGCAAGGATATTCTCCTCTTCGCCATCAGCAGTGCGACCATACATAGTTTACGTCGCCTCGCTCTCAGTTGTGGCACCAACCCCAGTAGGCAAAGTTTAGCTGTACATGGTAATGTGGCCCCCAAGATAGTGTTGATAGTCTGTACCACCTGACCCCAATATTGCACTACCGCATCACAATGCCAAGCCAAATGTGGGAAATCTGCGTGTTCCTGCCCGCACCGAATACAGTTGGAGTTGTCCCTCAGACCATATCTATGTAATCTTTCAGGTGTATGATACATGTGATGTAAATATTTATAATGGATCAGTCTAAGATTTCCATTTGGTGTCAACATCCCCGTTAGCATGCAGGAAGCCTCCCATTCCTCTTCTGTTAGGGTGTCCCCCAGTGCTGTGCTCCATTTTTCCCTGGCTTTTGTAGTGTTGCCCCCGAAGCTAGTTTGCGCACTGCGGTACAGTCGAGATACCAAGTGAGATGCCGAGGGGGTGGTGAGCATGAGTTGAAGCGGTGCAAATGTTTGTGGTTCTGCTGGGAATGTCGGAAAATGTTCTTTCACCGCCCTCTGCAATCTGTAATAGTTGAAACTAAATAATAGGGTTGGATTTTGGATATAAGTCAGTTTGTCTAGCGTTATAAATTGCCCGTCGCTATATAAATCGCCCAGGGTATCTATGCCTGCACTTTTGAGGAGATCCATTCCCACCCGTTCCTGTGTGACAGATAGTGCCGGATGGTGAGCCAAGGGGAGTGTTGGGGCGTAGATTGGTGTGCACTGCGCCTTCCTACTTAGTGTCCTCCATGCGTCCAACGTGTTGTTCACAGGGTTGATGTCGTGATCGTGTAACTTGGGACGTTTATGTGTTAAGATACACGACAGAGGGATGGGATCAGCGTCCCCTTTTTCTACCGCTACATGCGTCAGAAATGGGATCTCGTGAAACCAATAATGCGCGAACTGCGCCTGCGCGCATAAATAGTACAGGTAAATGTCTGGCACCTGGAAACCCCCTTTTATGTACGGTAGGGTCATAGTTTGCAGTTCTAGCCGAGCTTGTTTCCCCGCCCAGATTAAGGTGAGCATGAGGGATTTTATGTTACGAAACACCTCCGCCGGGGGCTTGATAGGTATGTTGTTGAAGAGATATAAGAATTTAGGCAGGAGTACCATTTTCACTATGGCAAGTCTGTCTGCTAGCGATAGCGGTAGCCTAATCCATCTCTTTACCTTATCCTCTAGCTCCGATATGACTCTCCCGTAATTGGTGCGGATGACCAGCTCCGGGTCTCTGTGGAACCAAATGCCTAACTATCTTGTCGGGTCTTCTTGCCATTCCAAGGGGTAGTCTAGCACCATGGGCTGGGTACCATCTGTCAGCGGGATTATGAGGGATTTGCTCCAATTGATGTGGAGACCTGAGTAGTGGCCGAATTTAATGTATTCCCGCAGTAGCGGGTTGAGATTCGTCTCTGGGTCTTTTACGTAGAGGACCATGTCGTTAGCGTATAATGCTATGTGTATGGGTCGCGAGGGTAGCTGGATAGCTGAGTGGTGGTAGTGTTGCCGTATCTTACATGCCAAAGGCTCAGGTATGAGGGCAAACAGCATTGGCGATAGAGGGCATCCCTGTCTAGTGCCACGCCTGATGTCTATCGGGGCTGATAGATGTTTGGTCACCCTTATGCGCGCTGTCAGGCCCGAGTACAGCATTGTGATCCAGCCAATAAACAATGGCGGGAATCCCATCCGGATTAAGACTGCGATGAGAAAGGGCCAGTCAATAGTATCGAACGCCTTGGCCGCGTCCAATAAAACTGCCACCGCCTTTACGGTTGGGGCCAAGTAGTGCGCCAGAGCAAAAAGAGTACGAGTGTTGTGGGTGGTCGACCTATCTGGAATGAAACCAGCCTGGTCCGGCCGTATTAGTAGCGGCATGAGCGGTTTTAGTCTGTCCGCTAATATGCTCGCTAGTATTTTAGTATCTACGTTGATTAACGAGAGGGGGCGGTAGGAATCACAGCTCTCTTCGTCTTTGCCTGGTTTCAGGAGGGCTATGATCAACGCCTCTCTCATTGACGGCGGAAGCGTTTGGGCTTCGTGCGCGGCTTCATATAAATTCACCAAATGTGGCGCCAGTGTGGTTGCATACATTTTGTAAAATTCTATGACGAAACCATCCGGGCCCGGCGCTTTGCCGTTAGGGAGTCTTTTGATGGTATCTATAACTTCTTGTGTCGTGATGGGCCGTGCTAAATAGTTCCTGTGACTGTCTGCCAGCCAGGCTATCTCCACATCTGCCATGTATTCCAATAGCTCCTCTCGCTGTAATTGTGTCCTTGCCTCGTATAATGCCCCATATGTATCTCTGAATTCCCCCATAATGGTTTGTATGTCGTGTGCGCGTGTGCCATCTTTAGTTCGTATTGCCGTTATATGCTGTGGTGCCCTACCTGAGCAGATCTTTTCCGCTAGTGCTTTGCCCGGCCGTCCCCCTTCCCCATATCTCCTAGCCGTTGTCCTCTTGAAGAGGTGCTTTAGCTCATCGTCAGCAAATGTGTTGTACTCCGATAGTAGTACCTGAATGTCGCTTAGTAATGTTGTGTTTCCAGTGTTTGTGTACCGCATCTCCAAGTCCTGGATCAACTACTCCCTCCTTTTCAGCTGGTGACGGATGTCTTTTAGTATTCCCGAGGATGTGCTAATGCAGACGCCCCGTATCGTTGCTTTAAAAGCTTCCCACAGGAGGCACGGGTCCTCCGTAGTGGGGGAATTTAGGTCAAAGTAGTCCGTAATCGCTTTCATGACAGTGTCAACATAGAGTGGATCCCGCAAGGCCTGTGCATTAAAGCGCCAGGCATATGGCGGGGGGACATAGTGTGGGATTCGTAACCCCAGGCACACCGGGGCGTGGTCCGATAGCGTTCTCGGGAGATGTGTTATCTGCTCTACCCAAGTGGTAATATCCTGCGTAGCCAACCAATAGTCCAACCTGGACCAACTCCTATTTGCCGCATTTACATGTGTGGCCACCTGTTCCCCTGGGTGCAGTATCCTCCACACGTCGCTTACATGCAGCTCAGTCATTGCATCCAGCAACATTTCCCTCGCTTTGGTATGTTGTTCAGGTGTGTGTGGGGCTCTGTCAAGCCCGTCGTGGAGTGTGACGTTAAAATCTCCCCCCCATATAATGTTGTCCGCCTGAATACCCGCTATTCTGTGCCATATCTTTTCAAAAAATCCCGCATCATCCACGTTCGGGCCATAGACATTCACTAGCGCCACTCTCTGCTGCCTTACCTCGCCCACCACTATGACATATCGTCCCCCCGTGTCGGTGTGCACGTCTGTGATTTTAAAGTGAGTCCCTTTCTTTATCAATATACTGACACCCCGTGAGTATGTCGAATAGTAGGAACCAGTGGTGGATTCCGCCCATTTGTTCCCCAACCTGGTAGTAGTATTAGGTGCCATGTGCGTTTCTTGCAGAAATACCACATCTACTTTATGCCTGTTGAAGTATGCAAACATTTGTCGTATCTTTTTCGGAGTCCCTAGTCCCCTGACATTCCATGTTAGGAAGTTGAGTGTGTCAAGACGGGCCATTACCAGGATGTCAGTTGAGATCTACTGCTGTGTGAGCTGTGCGGCCTTCTGTCTGATAGTGCTCTTTTAATATTCTCTTTACAGGCAACAAGTGAGGTCACAATGTTTCTCAGACACAGTGTGAACATGTGAACCATTCTCAGCATCCCCGCCCCCCCACCACCCACTTCAGCACCCAAACTTCGCCAAAGCCATTCCCCCCCGAACTGCAAAACTGTAATTGAACTCGAATTGGGGTACACCCTCCTGGGGGTGCCGCCCGTGGTGCACATCTCCATCCACATGGTGGATATGGACGGGCGCGGTTTTTAACAATAGCAGTGTCGAATTTGTTCTCCCTCTTCTACCCCTCCCATTCCCCACAAGCGTTTTGGACATTTCCCTACCCCCCCCCCGGCTTCCATGCGTGATTTCAAGCATTCATACACCCTGCCACCCGCCTTCATAGTCAGTGTCTCGAGGCTACATAATGGTGGCGCATTCAGTACAGTGGCTGTCCGCACGCCCCAAGTCAATCAGCTCATGAGCCTCGCGCTTGGGCCCCTCTACAAAGATCCCCAATTGTACTCACTGCGTTCCTTCCAGACATGGCCCCCTCCCAATGTCCGTTGGCAGCAATATCCGCACCCTTGCAGAGTGCAATCCAGAGTCCCGCGCCAAATGTATCTTCCGTTACCTGGGGCCATCTCTGAAGGAGCAGCGCAGTAATCCGCCCATGTCTGCCATTAGCGTTGTCAGTCGTTGTCGCTCATTCTGCTCGCATTTTCCCGTTCTTTCCGGCGTTTGGCAAGTGTTTTGACGTACTCCTGCGCAGCGTGCACCGTCGTGAGAACTACTGGCTTTCCGTCCGTTAGGATTTTAAGTTTTGCCGGGTATAGCATTGCATATCCGATGTCCAGTTCTCGAAGTTTCTTTTTCACGGGAGCGAACTCCTTTCTTGCCTGCTGCACCGCCATAGTATGATCTGGGTAAAACTCCAGCTTGTTGCCCTGATGGTTGATAGCGCCTTTTTCCCTTGCCATCTTAAGTATAGTGTCCCTGTCTCTGTAGTTAAGTACTCTGGCAATGATCATTCGAGGTGGAGCCCCGGGTTTTGGAACGGGGGCCAGGGAACGATGTGCGTGTTCGATCAGGAAAACCTCAGAAAAGCTCCCAGCGCCGAAAATATCCTTCAGCATGTTTTCTACGTTCGTCTCCATCCTGCCGGTGTTGGTGGATTCTGGCAGGCACAAGATGCGCACGTTGTTTCGGCGTGACCTCGCTTCCTGGTCCTCCACCTTTGCTTTCAGAGTGTCCAGGGTCTTTTCCATTGCACTGCATGCCGCCGTGGTATCCCTGGAGCGATCTTCCACCGTAGAGATCTGCTGTTCTGCTTCCACCAGTCTCTCCTCATGGTTTTCCAGTTTGGCCGTCAGAGTGTCCACTCGCGCCACTACGTTGTCCATTTTGTTATGTATGTCCTGCAGGCTTTGATGTATAGCCCGCAGTACCGTCTCCATGTTGGCGCCGTCCCCCATTGCCTGTTCTCCGTCAGCTTCTAAAGCAGCTCCTGTTTTCGTCGCTTGCTTCCTGGTCTCGAAAGGCAGTTTCGACTGCTGTTTGTCAGGTTTCCCCATTTCACCAGGAGACACAGCGTGGCCGATAACCTGCGGGCTCTTCGGGGTCGCTGGCTTGGCCGCCGTCCGTTTGCGCAGTAGTTGTGCACCCACCGCCTCCAGCGCCGTGGGTTTATGCATTTGATGGTGCTCCTAGCCTCATAGTTTCCCAGCTCGGCGCTTGATGCGGGTGTGCCCTGTGTGCCCTGCGGTTTTGTAGGTGTGGTGGGACCCTATCCCCGCTGGGGTACCCTCGCTGTGTGGGCTGGAACCCGTGAGAGACGGCGGTCCCGTTCGGCGCCCTGCGCATCAGCACGCAGTGGTGATTCGGAGCCCGTCACTCAGCCACACTTTCCTGTTCACCCCCAGCAACTGCTCTCTCTTTTGCCCTTTCGTTGTGATGAAGTACAACGTGTCTGCAGCCGGTCCCACGCTGCGCTAGTGATACAAGGCGCTGTCAGCGTTTTCCGCGGGTTCGCCGATTATGCGTGTCACCACCGCCGCCATTTTGGCAGCCCTGGAACGCATAAGTTCCGCTGCAATATCCCCACGTAGAGCAAGCATTCCGTACCTTATTGTTGCCGGTCCGCAGTCCACGCTGCTGTCTGGTTAGGGTGAGGTCCGCCCTGAGAGCACCTGGGGGTGGTTCCATTCATTTATGTCCGTGGTCGCTACGGAGGTTCTCCGCCATTTTGAGTAGCCTTTCAGCGCGGTATGAGTATCTGCCGTTTTCTCCTTCGCGCTTCACTCCATCCGGCTTATATCTCCACAACACGGAGCCGGGGCTTTTAGCCGTCCATGCAGCCGATTTGCGCAGTATTCGGGGCAAGTTAGGGGCCAAGGGCGACGATTTTACCGCTCCCGTCCGGCGGAGCCGACTCAGCAGCCAGCCATCCCGCAGTGCGCCCTCTAGCGCCCCCACCAAGGGTGGCGGTGATTGTTACTAATTTATTAATCAAAGTCCCGCCCCAGTGGGCGCATGGCATCCTGGTACTCGTAGTCCATAGAATGGTTGCCTGGGCTTTATACGTAACTCTTTCCCCAGTGGGCCACGCCCACTCTTGTGATGTCAAATCCAATGGAAAAATAAAATATAGTCAATCATATTCCAAATGGGTAAAAGGTGTTGAAGGATGCTGGTAACCTCCTCAATACTCGTCCAGCACCGAGGCCTCGTGAAGTCTTGTGGTGCCTGTGGTTACCTGCACCAAGATCTGCTTTGAATGCAGCGGGACCCCCTCGCGGCCGGACCAGCCGCTAAACAAGAAAAACAAGGGGTGCCCCAATGAGAGGGTCTCACCATCATGAGTTGCCGCACACCAATGCCGGTAGTTGATCACCAACACACTCTTTGACCTCATGCGCTAGATCAGCATTGCGCAGCCAAACGCGTTTCGAGTGAATACTCTTCGTCAGTGGCAATTAATGAACACAAGAGTGGCGGTGATTGTTACTAATTTATTAATCAAAGTCCCGTCCAAGTGGGCGCATGGCATCCTGGTACTCGTAGTCCATAGAATGGTTGCCTGGGATTTATACGTAACTCTTTCCCCAGTGGGCCACGCCCACTCTTGTGATGTCAAATCCAATGGAAAAATAAAATATAGTCAATCATATTCCAAGTGGGTAAAAGGTGTTGAAGGATGCTGGTAACCTCCTCAATACTCGTCCAGCACCGAGGCCTCGTGAAGTCTTGTGGTGCCTGTGGTTACCTGCACCAAGATCTGCTTTGAATGCAGCGGGACCCCCTCGCGGCCGGACCAGCCGCTAAACAAGAATAACATGGGGTGCCCCAATGAGAGGGTCTCACCATCACGAGTTGCCGCACACCAATGCCGGTTGTTGATCACCAACACACTCTTTCACCTCATGCGCTAGATCAGCATCGCGTAGCCAAACGCGTTTCGAGTGATTACTCTTCGTCAGTGGCAATTAATGAACACAAGAGTGGCGGTGATTGTTACTAATTTATTAATCAAAGTCCCGCCCCAGTGGGCGCATGGCATCCTGGTACTTGTAGTCCATAGAATGGTTGCCTGGGCTTTATACGTAACTCTTTCCCCAGTGGGCCACGCCCACTCTTGTGATGTCAAATCCAATGGAAAAATAAAATATTGTCAATCATATTCCAAATGGGTAAAAGGTGTTGAAGGATGCTGGTAACCTCCTCAATACTCGTCCAGCACCGAGGCCTCGTGAAGTCTTGTGGTGCCTGTGGTTACCTGCACCAAGATCTGCTTTGAATGCAGCGGGACCCCCTCGCGGCCGGACCAGCCGCTAAACAAGAAAAACAAGGGGTGCCCCAATGAGAGGGTCTCACCATCATGAGTTGCCGCACACCAATGCCGGTAGTTGATCACCAACACACTCTTTGACCTCATGCGCTAGATCAGCATTGCGCAGCCAAACACGTTTCGAGTGAATACTCTTCGTCAGTGGCAATTAATGAACACAAGAGTGGCGGTGATTGTTACTAATTTATTAATCAAAGTCCCGTCCCAGTGGGCGCATGGCATCCTGGTACTCGTAGTCCATAGAATGGTTGCCTGGGCTTTATACGTAACTCTTTCCCCAGTGGGCCACGCCCACTCTTGTGATGTCAAATCCAATGGAAAAATAAAATATAGTCAATCATATTCCAAGTGGGTAAAAGGTGTTGAAGGATGCTGGTAACCTCCTCAATACTCGTCCAGCACCGAGGCCTCGTGAAGTCTTGTGGTGCCTGTGGTTACCTGCACCAAGATCTGCTTTGAATGCAGCGGGACCCCCTCGCGGCCGGACCAGCCGCTAAACAAGAAAAACAAGGGGTGCCCCAATGAGAGGGTCTCACCATCATGAGTTGCCGCACACCAATGCCGGTAGTTGATCACCAACACACTCTTTCACCTCATGCGCTAGATCAGCATCCCGCAGCCAAACGCGTTTCGAGTGAATACTCTTCGTCAGTGGCAATTAATGAACACAAGAGTGGTGGTGACTGTTACTAATTTATTAATCAAAGTCCCGCCCCAGTGGGCGCATGGCATCCTGGTACTCGTAGTCCATAGAATGGTTGCCTGGGCTTTATACGTATCTCTTTCCCCAGTGGGCCACGCCCACTCTTGTGATGTCATATCCAATGGAAAAATAAAATATAGTCAATCATATTCCTAGTGGGTAAAAGGTGTTGAAGGATGTTGGTAACCTCCTCAATACTCGTCCAGCACCGAGGCCTCTTGAAGTCTTGTGGTGCCTGTGGTTACCTTCACCAAGATCTGCTTTGAATGCAGCGGGTCCCCCTCGCAGCCGGACCAGCCGCTAAACAAGAAAAACAAGCGGTGCCCCAATGAGAGGGTCTCACCATCACGAGTTGCTGCACACCAATGCCGGTAGTTGATCACCAACACACTCTTTTACCTCATGCGCTAGATCAGCATCGTGCAGCCAAACGCGTTTCAAGTGAATACTCTTCGTCAGTGGCAATTAATGAACACAAGGGTGGCGGTGATTCTTACTAATTTATTAATCAAAGTCCCGCCCCAGTGGGCGCATGGCATCCTGGTACTCGTAGTCCATAGAATGGTTGCCTGGGTTTTATACGTAACTCTTTCCCCAGTGGGCCACGCCCACTCTTGTGATGTCAAATCCAATGGAAAAATAAAATATAGTCAGTCATATTACAAATGGGTAAAAGGTGTTGAAGGATGCTGGTAACCTCCTCAATACTCGTCCAGCACCGAGGCCTCGTGAAGTCTTGTGGTGCCTGTGGTTACCTGCACCAAGATCTGCTTTGAATGCAGCAGGACCCCCACGCGGCCGGACCAGCCGCTAAACAAGAAAAACAAGGGGTGCCCCAATGAGAGGGTCTCACCATCACGAGTTGCCGCACACCAATGCCGGTAGTTGATCACCAACACACTCTTTCACCTCATGCGCTAGATCAGCATTGCGCAGCCAAACGCGTTTCGAGTGAATACTCTTCTTCAGTGGCAATTAATGAACACAAGAGTGGCGGTGATTGTTACTAATTTATTAATCAAAGTCCCGCCCCAGTGGGCGCATGGCATCCTGGTACTCGTAGTCCATAGAATGGTTGCCTGGGCTTTATACGTAACTCTTTCCCCAGTGGGCCACGCCCACTCTTGTGATGTCAAATCCAATGGAAAAATAAAATATAGTCAATCATATTCCAAGTGGGTAAAAGGTGTTGAAGGATGCTGGTAACCTCCTCAATACTCGTCCAGCACCGAGGCCTCGTGAAGTCTTGTGGTGCCTGTGGTTACCTGGACCAAGATCTGCTTTGAATGCAGCGGGACCCCCTCGCGGCCGGACCAGCCGCTAAACAAGAATAACAAGGGGTGCCCCAATGAGAGGGTCTCACCATCACGAGTTGCCGCACACCAATGCCGGTAGTTGATCACCAACACACTCTTTCACCTCATGCGCTAGATCAGCATCGCGCAGCCAAACGCGTTTCGAGTGATTACTCTTCGTCAGTGGCAATTAATGAACACAAGAGTGGCGGTGATTGTTACTAATTTATTAATCAAAGTACCGCCCCAGTGGGCGCATGGCATCCTGGTACTCGTAGTCCATAGAATGGTTGCCTGGGCTTTATACGTAACTCTTTCCCCAGTGGGCCACGCCCACTCTTGTGATGTCATATCCAATGGAAAAATAAAATATAGTCAATCATATTCCAAGTGGGTAAAAGGTGTTGAAGGATGTTGGTAACCTCCTCAATACTCGTCCAGCACCGAGGCCTCGTGAAGTCTTGTGGTGCCTGTGGTTACCTGCACCAAGATCTGCTTTGAATGCAGCGGGACCCCCTCGCGGCCGGACCAGCCGCTAAACAAGAAAAACAAGGGGTGCCCCAATGAGAGGGTCTCACCATCACGAGTTGCCGCACACCAATGCCGGTAGTTGATCACCAACACACTCTTTCACCTCATGCGCTAGATCAGCATTGCGCAGCCAAACGCGTTTCGAGTGAATACCTTTCGTCAGTGGCAATTAATGAACACAAGAGTGGCGGTGATTGTTACTAATTTATTAATCAAAGTCCCGCCCCAGTGGGCGCATGGCATCCTGATACTCGTAGTCCATAGAATGGTTGCCTGGGCTTTATACGTATCTCTTTCCCCAGTGGGCCACGCCCACTCTTGTGATATCATATCTAATGGAAAAATAAAATATAGTCAATCATATTCCTAGTGGGTAAAAGGTGTTGAAGGATGTTGGTAACCTCCTCAATACTCGTCCAGCACCGAGGCCTCTTGAAGTCTTGTGGTGCCTGTGGTTACCTGCACCAAGATCTGCTTTGAATGCAGCGGGACCCCCTCACAGCCGGACCAGCCGCTAAACAAGAAAAACAAGCGGTGCCCCAATGAGAGGGTCTCACCATCACGAGTTGCTGCACACCAATGCCGGTAGTTGATCACCAACACACTCTTTCACCTCATGCGCTAGATCAGCATCGCGCAGCCAAACGCGTTTCAAGTGAATACTCTTCGTCAGTGGCAATTAATGAACACAAGGGTGGCGGTGATTGTTACTAATTTATTAATCAAAGTCCCGCCCCAGTAGGCGCATGGCATCCTGGTACTCGTAGTCCATAGAATGGTTGCCTGGGTTTTATACGTAACTCTTTCCCCAGTGGGCCACGCCCACTCTTGTGATGTCAAATCCAATGGAAAAATAAAATATAGTCAATCATATTCCAAGTGGGTAAAAGGTGTTGAAGGATGTTGGTAACCTCCTCAATACTCGTCCAGCACCGAGGCCTCTTGAAGTCTTGTGGTGCCTGTGGTTACCTGCACCAAGATCTGCTTTGAATGCAGCGGGACCCCCTCGCAGCCGAACCAGCCGCTAAACAAGAAAAACAAGCGGTGCCCCAATGAGAGGGTCTCACCATCACGAGTTGCTGCACACCAATGCCGGTAGTTGATCACCAACACACTCTTTCACCTCATGCGCTAGATCAGCATCGCGCAGCCAAACGCGTTTCAAGTGAATACTCTTCGTCAGTGGCAATTAATGAACACAAGGGTGGCGGTGATTGTTACTAATTTATTAATCAAAGTCCCGCCCCAGTGGGCGCATGGCATCCTGGTACTCGTAGTCCATAGAATGGTTTCCTGGGCTTTATACGTAACTCTTTCCCCAGTGGGCCACGCCCACTCTTGTGATGTCAAATCCAATGGAAAAATAAAATATATTCAATCATATTCCAAGTGGGTAAAGGGTGTTGAAGGATGCTGGTAACCTCCTCAATACTCGTCCAGGACCGAGGCCTCGTGAAGTCTTGTGGTGCCTGTGGTTACCTGCACCAAGATCTGCTTTGAATGCAGCGGGACCCCCTCGCGGCCGGACCAGCCGCTAAACAAGAAAAACAAGGGGTGCCCCAATGAGAGGGTCTCACCATCACGAGTTGCCGCACACCAATGCCGGTAGTTGATCACCAACACACTCTTTCACCTCATGCGCTAGATCAGCATTGCGCAGCCAAACGCGTTTCGAGTGAATACTCTTCGTCAGTGGCAATTAATGAACACAAGAGTGGCGGTGATTGTTACTAATTTATTAATCAAAGTCCCACCCCAGTGGGCGCATTGCATCCTGGTACTCGTAGTCCATAGAATGGTTGCCTGGGCTTTATACGTAACTCTTTCCCCAGTGGGCCACGCCCACTCTTGTGATGTCAAATCCAATGGAAAAATAACATATAGTCAATCATATTCCAAGTGGGTAAAAGGTGTTGAAGGATGCTGGTAACCTCCTCAATACTCGTCCAGCACCGAGGCCTCGTGAAGTCTTGTGGTGCCTGTGGTTACCTGCACCAAGATCTGCTTTGAATGCAGCGGGACCCCCTCGCGGCCGGACCAGCCGCTAAACAAGAATAACAAGGGGTGCCCCAATGAGAGGGTCTCACCATCACGAGTTGCCGCACACCAATGCCGGTTGTTGATCACCAACACACTCTTTCACCTCATGCGCTAGATCAGCATCGCGCAGCCAAACGCGTTTCGAGTGATTACTCTTCGTCAGTGGCAATTAATGAACACAAGAGTGGCGGTGATTGTTACTAATTTATTAATCAAAGTCCCGCCCCAGTGGGCGCATGGCATCCTGATACTCGTAGTCCATAGAATGGTTGCCTGGGCTTTATACGTATCTCTTTCCCCAGTGGGCCACGCCCACTCTTGTGATATCATATCCAATGGAAAAATAAAATATAGTCAATCATATTCCTAGTGGGTAAAAGGTGTTGAAGGATGTTGGTAACCTCCTCAATACTCGTCCAGCACCGAGGCCTCTTGAAGTCTTGTGGTGCCTGTGGTTACCTGCACCAAGATCTGCTTTGAATGCAGCGGGACCCCCTCACAGCCGGACCAGCCGCTAAACAAGAAAAACAAGCGGTGCCCCAATGAGAGGGTCTCACCATCACGAGTTGCTGCACACCAATGCCGGTAGTTGATCACCAACACACTCTTTCACCTCATGCGCTAGATCAGCATCGCGCAGCCAAACGCGTTTCAAGTGAATACTCTTCGTCAGTGGCAATTAATGAACACAAGGGTGGCGGTGATTGTTACTAATTTATTAATCAAAGTCCCGCCCCAGTAGGCGCATGGCATCCTGGTACTCGTAGTCCATAGAATGGTTGCCTGGGTTTTATACGTAACTCTTTCCCCAGTGGGCCACGCCCACTCTTGTGATGTCAAATCCAATGGAAAAATAAAATATAGTCAATCATATTCCAAGTGGGTAAAAGGTGTTGAAGGATGTTGGTAACCTCCTCAATACTCGTCCAGCACCGAGGCCTCTTGAAGTCTTGTGGTGCCTGTGGTTACCTGCACCAAGATCTGCTTTGAATGCAGCGGGACCCCCTCGCAGCCGAACCAGCCGCTAAACAAGAAAAACAAGCGGTGCCCCAATGAGAGGGTCTCACCATCACGAGTTGCTGCACACCAATGCCGGTAGTTGATCACCAACACACTCTTTCACCTCATGCGCTAGATCAGCATCGCGCAGCCAAACGCGTTTCAAGTGAATACTCTTCGTCAGTGGCAATTAATGAACACAAGGGTGGCGGTGATTGTTACTAATTTATTAATCAAAGTCCCGCCCCAGTGGGCGCATGGCATCCTGGTACTCGTAGTCCATAGAATGGTTTCCTGGGCTTTATACGTAACTCTTTCCCCAGTGGGCCACGCCCACTCTTGTGATGTCAAATCCAATGGAAAAATAAAATATATTCAATCATATTCCAAGTGGGTAAAGGGTGTTGAAGGATGCTGGTAACCTCCTCAATACTCGTCCAGCACCGAGGACTCGTAAAGTCTTGTGGTGCCTGTGGTTACCTGCACCAAGATCTTCTTTGAATGCAGCGGGACCCCCTCGCGGCCGGACCAGCCGCTAAACAAGAATAACAAGGGGTGCCCCAATGAGAGGGTCTCACCATCACGAGTTGCCGCACACCAATGCCGGTTGTTGATCACCAACACACTCTTTCACCTCATGCGCTAGATCAGCATCGCGCAGCCAAACGCGTTTCGAGTGATTACTCTTCGTCAGTGGCAATTAATGAACACAAGAGTGGCGGTGATTGTTACTAATTTATTAATCAAAGTCCCGCCCCAGTGGGCGCATGGCATCCTGGTACTCGTAGTCCATAGAATGGTTGCCTGGGCTTTATACGTAACTCTTTCCCCAGTGGGCCACGCCCACTCTTGTGATGTCATATCCAATGGAAAAATAAAATGTAGTCAATCATATTCCAAGTGGGTAAAAGGTGTTGAAGGATGTTGGTAACCTCCTCAATACTCGTCCAGCACCGAGGCCTCGTGAAGTCTAGTGGTGCCTGTGGTTACCTGCACCAAGATCTGCTTTGAATGCAGCGGGACCCCCTCGCAGCTGGACCAGCCGCTAAACAAGAAAAACAAGGGGTGCCCCAATGAGAGGGTCTCACCATCATGAGATGCCGCACACCAATGCCGGTAGTTGATCACCAACACACTCTTTCACCTCATGCGCTAGATCAGCATCCCGCAGCCAAACGCGTTTCGAGTGTATACTCTTCGTCAGTGGCAATTAATGAACACAAGAGTGGCGGTGATTGTTACTAATTTATTCATCAAAGTCCTGCCCCAGTGGGTGCATGGCATCCTGGTACTCGTAGTCCATAGAATGGTTGCCTGGGCTTTATAGGTAACTCTTTCCCCAGTGGGCCACGCCCACTCTTGTGATGTCAAATCCAATGGAAAAATAAAATAGAGTCAATCATATTCCAAGTGGGTAAAAGGTGTTGAAGGATGCTGGTAACCTCCTCAATACTCGTCCAGCACCGAGGCCTCGTCAAGTCTTGTGGTGCCTGTGGTTACCTGCCCCAAGATCTGCTTTGAATGCAGCGGGACCCCCTCACGGCCGGACCAGCCGCTAAACAAGAAAAACAAGGGGTGCCCCAATGAGAGGGTCTCACCATCACGAGTTGCCGCACACCAATGCCGGTAGTTGATCACCAACACACTCTTTCACCTCATGCGCTAGATCAGCATCGCGCAGCCAAACGCGTTTTGACTGAATACTCTTCGTCAGTGGCAATTAATGAACACAAGAGTGGCAGTGATTGTTACTAATTTATTCATCAAAGTCCTGCCCCAGTGGGCGCATGGCATCCTGGTACTCGTAGTCCATAGAATGGTTGCCTGGGCTTTATACGTAACTCTTTCCCCAGTGGGCCACGCCCACTCTTGTGATGTCATATCCAATGGAAAAATAAAATATAGTCAATCATATTCCTAGTGGGTAAAAGGTGTTGAAGGATGTTGGTAACCTCCTCAATACTCGTCCAGCACCGAGGCCTCGTGAAGTCTTGTGGTGCCTGTGGTTACCTGCACCAAGATCTGCTTTGAATGCAGCGGGACCCCCTCGCAGCCGGACCAGCCGCTAAACAAGAAAAACAAGCGGTGCCCCAATGAGAGGGTCTCACCATCACGAGTTGCTGCACACCAATGCCGGTAGTTGATCACCAACACACTCTTTCACCTCATGCGCTAGATCAGCATCGCGCAGCCAAACGCGTTTCAAGTGAATACTCTTCGTCAGTGGCAATTAATGAACACAAGGGTGGCGGTGATTGTTACTAATTTATTAATCAAAGTCCTGCCCCAGTGGGCGCATGGCATCCTGGTACTCGTAGTCCATAGAATGGTTGCCTGGGCTTTATACGTAACTCTTTCCCCAGTGGGCCACGCCCACTCTTGTGATGTCAAATCCAATGGAAAAATAAAATATAGTCAATCATATTCCAAATGGGTAAAAGGTGTTGAAGGATGCTGGTAACCTCCTCAATACTCGTCCAGCACCGAGGCCTCGTGAAGTCTTGTGGTGCCTGTGGTTACCTGCACCAAGATCTGCTTTGAATGCAGCGGGACCCCCTCGCGGCCGGACCAGCCGCTAAACAAGAAAAACAAGGGGTGCCCCAATGAGAGGGTCTCACCATCACGAGTTGCTGCACACCAATGCCGGTAGTTGATCACCAACACACTCTTTCACCTCATGCGCTAGATCAGCATTGCGCAGCCAAACGCGTTTCGAGTGAATACTCTTCGTCAGTGGCAATTAATGAACACAAGAGTGGCGGTGATTGTTACTAATTTATTAATCAAAGTCCCGCCCCAGTGGGCGCATGGCATCCTGGTACTCGTAGTCCATAGAATGGTTGCCTGGGCTTTATACGTAACTCTTTCCCCAGTGGGCCACGCCCATCTTGTGATGTCATATCCAAAGGAAAAATAAAATATAGTCAATCATATTCCAAGTGGGTAAAAGGTGTTGAAGGATGTTGGTAACCTCCTCAATACTCGTCCAGCACCGAGGCCTCGTGAAGTCTTGTGGTGCCTGTGGTTACCTGCACCAAGATCTGCTTTGAATGCAGCGGGACCCCCTCGCGGCCGGACCAGCCGCTAAACAAGAAAAACAAGGGGTGCCCCAATGAGAGGGTCTCACCATCATGAGTTGCCGCACACCAATGCCGGTAGTTGATCACCAACACACTCTTTCACCTCATGCGCTCGATCAGCATCCCGCAGCCAAACGCGTTTCGAGTGAATACTCTTCGTCAGTGGCAATTATTGAACACAAGAGTGGCGGTGACTGTTACTAATTTATTAATCAAAGTCCCGCCCCAGTGGGCGCATGGCATCCTGGTACTCGTAGTCCATAGAATGGTTGCCTGGGCTTTATACGTATCTCTTTCCCCAGTGGGCCACGCCCACTCTTGTGATGTCATATCCAATGGAAAAATAAAATATAGTCAATCATATTCCTAGTGGGTAAAAGGTGTTGAAGGATGTTGGTAACCTCCTCAATACTCGTCCAGCACCGAGGCCTCTTGAAGTCTTGTGGTGCCTGTGGTTACCTGCACCAAGATCTGCTTTGAATGCAGCGGGACCCCCTCGCAGCCGGACCAGCCGCTAAACAAGAAAAACAAGCGGTGCCCCAATGAGAGGGTCTCACCATCACGAGTTGCTGCACACCAATGCCGGTAGTTGATCACCAACACACTCTTTCACCTCATGCGCTAGATCCGCATCGCGCAGCCAAACGTGTTTCAAGTGAATACTCTTCGTCAGTGGCAATTAATGAACACAAGGGTGGCGGTGATTGTTACTAATTTATTAATCATAGTCCCGCCCCAGTGGGCGCATGGCATCCTGGTACTCGTAGTCCATAGAATGGTTGCCTGGGCTTTATACGTAACTCTTTCCCCAGTGGGCCACGCCCACTCTTGTGATGTCAAATCCAATGGAAAAATAAAATATAGTCAATCATATTCCAAATGGGTAAAAGGTGTTGAAGGATGCTGGTAACCTCCTCAATACTCGTCCAGCACCGAGGCCTCGTGAAGTCTTGTGGTGCCTGTGGTTACCTGCACCAAGATCTGCTTTGAATGCAGCGGGACCCCCTCGCGGCCGGACCAGCCGCTAAACAAGAAAAACAAGGGGTGCCCCAATGAGAGGGTCTCACCATCATGAGTTGCCGCACACCAATGTCGGTAGTTGATCACCAACACACTCTTTCACCTCATGCGCTAGATCAGCATTGTGCAGCCAAACGCGTTTCGAGTGAATACTCTTCGTCAGTGGCAATTAATGAACACAAGAGTGGCGGTGATTGTTACTAATTTATTAATCAAAGTCCCGCCCCAGTGGGAGCATGGCATCCTGGTACTCGTAGTCCATAGAATGGTTGCCTGGGCTTTATACGTAACTCTTTCCCCAGTGGGCCACGCCCACTCTTGTGATGTCAAATCCAATGGAAAAATAACATATAGTCAATCATATTCCAAGTGGGTAAAAGGTGTTGAAGGATGCTGGTAACCTCCTCAATACTCGTCCAGCACCGAGGCCTCGTGAAGTCTTGTGGTGCCTGTGGTTACCTGCACCAAGATCTGCTTTGAATGCAGCGGGACCCCCTCGCGGCCTGACCAGCCGCTAAACAAGAAAAACAAGGGGTGCCCCAATGAGAGGGTCTCACCATCACGAGTTGCCGCACACCAATGCCGGTAGTTGATCTCCAACACACTCTTTCACCTCATGCGCTAGATCAGCATTGCGCAGCCAAACGCGTTTCGAGTGAATACTCTTCGTCAGTGGCAATTAATGAACACAAGAGTGGCGGTGATTGTTACAAATTTATTAAACAAAGTCCCGCCCCAGTGGGCGCATGGCATCCTGGTACTCGTAGTCCATAGAATGGTTTCCTGGGCTTTATACGTAACTCTTTCCCCAGTGGGCCACGCCCACTCTTGTGATGTCAAATCCTATGGAAAAATAAAATATAGTCAATCATATTCCAAGTGGGTAAAGGGTGTTGAAGGATGCTGGTAACCTCCTCAATACTCGTCCAGCACCGAGGCCTCGTGAAGTCTTGTGGTGCCTGTGGTTACCTGCACCAAGATCTGCTTTGAATGCGGTGGGACCCCCTCGCGGCCGGACCAGCCGCTAAACAAGAATAACAAGGGGTGCCCCAATGAGAGGGTCTCACCATCACGAGTTGCCGCACACCAATGCCGGTTGTTGATCACCAACACACTCTTTCACCTCATGCGCTAGATCAGTATCGCGCAGCCAAACGCGTTTCGAGTGATTACTCTTCGTCAGTGGCAATTAATGAACACAAGAGTGGCGGTGATTGTTACTAATTTATTAATCAAAGTCCCGCCCCAGTGGGCGCATGGCATCCTGGTACTCGGAGTCCATAGAATGGTTGCCTGGGCTTTATACGTAACTCTTTCGACAGCGGGCCACGCCCACTCTTGTGATGTCATATCCAATGGAAAAATAAAATGTAGTCAATCATATTCCAAGTGGGTAAAAGGTGTTGAAGGATGTTGGTAACCTCCTCAATACTCGTCCAGCACCGAGGCCTTGTGAAGTCTTGTGCTGCCTGTGGTTACCTGCAACAAGATCTGCTTTGAATGCAGCGGGACCCCCTCGCAGCTGGACCAGCCGCTAAACAAGAAAAACAAGGGGTGCCCCAATGAGAGGGTCTCACCATCATGAGTTGCCGCACACCAATGCCGGTAGTTGATCACCAACACACTCTTTCACCTCATGCGCTAGATCAGCATCCCGCAGCCAAACGCGTTTCGAGTGAATACTCTTCGTCAGTGGCAATTAATGAACACAAGAGTGGCGGTGATTGTTACTAATTTATTCATCAAAGTCCTGCCCCAGTGGGTGCATGGCATCCTGGTACTCGTAGTCCATAGAATGGTTGCCTGGGCTTTATAGGTAACTCTTTCCCCAGTGGGCCACGCCCACTCTTGTGATGTCAAATCCAATGGAAAAATAAAATATAGTCAGTCATATTCCAAGTGGGTAAAAGGTGTTGAAGGATGCTGGTAACCTCCTCAATACTCGTCCAGCACCGAGGCCTCGTGAAGTCTTGTGGTGCCTGTGGTTACCTGCACCAAGATCTGCTTTGAATGCAGCGGGACCCCCTCGCGGCCGGACCAGCCGCTAAACAAGAAAAACAAGGGGTGCCCCAATGAGAGGGTCTCACCATCACGAGTTGCCGCACACCAATGCCGGTAGTTGATCACCAACACACTCTTTCACCTCATGCGCTAGATCAGCATTGCGCAGCCAAACGCGTTTCGAGTGAATACTCTTCGTCAGTGGCAATTAATGAACACAAGAGTGGCGGTGATTGTTACTAATTTATTAATCAAAGTCCCGCCCCAGTGGGCGCATGGCATCCTGGTACTCGTAGTCCATAGAATGGTTGCCTGGTCTTTATACGTAACTCTTTCCCCAGTGGGCCACGCCCACTCTTGTGATGTCAAATCCAATGGAAAAATAAAATATAGTCAATCATATTCCAAGTGGGTAAAAGGTGTTGAAGGATGCTGGTAACCTCCTCAATACTCGTCCAGCACCGAGGCCTCGTGAAGTCTTGTGGTGCCTGTGGTTACCTGCACCAAGATCTGCTTTGAATGCAGCGGGACCCCCTCGCGGCCGGACCAGCCGCTAAACAAGAATAACAAGGGGTGCCCCAATGGGAGGGTCTCACCATCACGAGTTGCCGCACACCAATGCCGGTTGTTGATCACCAACACACTCTTTCACCTCATGCGCTAGATCAGCATCGCGCAGCCAAACGCGTTTCGAGTGATTACTCTTCGTCAGTGGCAATTAATGAACACAAGAGTGGCGGTGATTGTTACTAATTTATTAATCAAAGTCCCGCCCCAGTGGGAACATGGCATCCTGGTACTCGTAGTCCATAGAATGGTTGCCTGGGCTTTATACGTAACTCTTTCCCCAGTGGGCCACGCCCACTCTTGTGATGTCAAATCCAATGGAAAAATAAAATATAGTCAATCATATTCCAAGTGGGTAAAAGGTGTTGAAGGATGTTGGTAACCTCCTCAATACTCGTCCAGCACCGAGGCCTCGTGAAGTCTTGTGGTGCCTGTGGTTACCTGCACCAAGATCTGCTGTGAATGCAGCGGGACCCCCTCGCGGCCGGACCAGCCGCTAAACAAGAAAAACAAGGGGTGCCCCAATGAGAGGGTCTCACCATCATGAGTTGCCGCACACCAATGCGGTAGTTGATCACCAACACACTCTTTCACCTCATGCGCTAGATCAGCATCGCGCAGCCAAACGCGTTTCGAGTGATTACTCTTCGTCAGTGGCAATTAATGAACACAAGAGTGGCGGTGATTGTTACTAATTTATTCATCAAAGTCCTGCCCCAGTGGGTGCATGGCATCCTGGTACTCGTAGTCCATAGAATGGTTGCCTGGGCTTTATAGGTAACTCTTTCCCCAGTGGGCCACGCCCACTCTTGTGATGTCATATCCAATGGAAAAATAAAATATAGTCAATCATATTCCAAGTGGGTAAAAGGTGTTGAAGGATGCTGGTAACCTCCTCAATACTCGTCCAGCACCGAGGCCTCGTGAAGTCTTTATATATACATATAAAAAGAAGGAGAGAACTCTGGGTAGTTTTGTTTTGATATATATATATATATATATATTTATAAATTTTATCGTGTTTCTAACATTCTATAATTAAAATAAGAATGTATTAATAATAATAAGTTAATATATATATATAATTTATTTTATATATGTACGTTTCATTTTTTTATATTACATTTATTATTCATCATTTTTAACTTTTTTAAATAATTAAGGGGCCATTAGTATGGCGATCCGCCCGCCAAAACACCCCGCCGGACGGCCATTTACCCCCGCCACATTAGCATGGTGGGGGATACCGCAGATGACGGAAAAACCGTCAGCCGCTGTTCCGCCATCGGCACGATTGCCTTCCGGGCCGAAAAGGCCCATTCATATGGTGGCGGTGCCTTGCAGGCATCACCATCCATTTTATGATATGTGCAGAGAAATGCCTTTCCATGGCGGAGACTGCCATGGAAAGGCATGCGGTGTTTACTTTGGGGGCCCATTGCAGGACCCCGGGGGGTGGAGGGCATGACCTGGGGCATACCCATGGTACCCCCCTACATTGGTATTCACAAGGTGGCAGGCACCGCGCGGTGTTTGTCAAGTTGCGCATGCCAATGCACAACATGCATTTTCAACATTGTGGCGGGTGCTGCTTACACCACCGCCTGCCACAAAGTTGAATATGCGAGATGCGACCGACAGGGTATCAGTCGCATCCTAATTGGGAGTGCGGGATCACTGCACCACTGTTGCGATCCCAGCACCGCTAGGGTGGCGGGCGGACTGAAGTCCGCCCACCATCCTAATGGGGGCCTTTGTTTTTATTAATTATATTTATTATTTAATTCATTTTATATTATTTTCAAGACATTTAAAAACAAAACGATATTTTAAGCAACTTTATTTTGGTTTCAATATCTTTGTACTTACCTTTGTAGAGATAGGATGTCTATATTTTGTCCATTGATATTCTGTACTCTATATTCTTGCAGGTCGATATTCCTTCCGTCGATATTTTTTTCAGTGATCCCTTGAGTAGAATTACAGAAGCATCAAAGATACTGATCCAGACTCTGATTAGTTTGTTCAGTTGGAGAATCTCTATCAGATATAATGGTAGAAGCTAAACCAAGAAAATGAAAAATGTCTGTTAAGAAACATTGAACCATTTCTTCTGCTCTAACTAAGTTATGTAAAGGGGAAAATGTGTTGCAGCTTAACAAGTGTCTACTGTAAAGCTTTAGTTGAGCCTGTGCCATGGCTCGGGAGCCACCAATTATAGCTGCTAATGCCCCAGAGTTAAGAAGCGTGATGATTTATTTTGAGCACAAATGGGACAATAAAGAATATATACTTGAACATCAAAATGAACAGTTGGCTACCAGAATGATTGTAAGGCTAGATATAACATAGTATTAATCCCAATATGGCCAGAGATAGTATTATTTGAAACATACTCATCACCACAATATGTCATTCTTTAGTAAGAATAAAAAAGCTTGTTCAATAAAACTCATGTTGTTTCACCAGTGATATCTCAAGATGAAGTTCCTCTTGCACCACCTTCCCCCATTCTACGAGGACTGAGCAATGTCACAACACAAAGTTAGGGACACTAGGTTGGCCATAGACAAAAGATGACTGTTCACTCAATAGAAAAAGGCCCTTTTCATTGCTACTAGCTCCCTCCACTCTCTGACCAGCATGAGGCAAAAAGATGATAGGGTGTTCTCGCTCATCACTTTCTTTGCACTTGGTTTATCTGTAGACCTCAAGGCTAAGGTCTGCATTATTGCGGTACAAAAGGGGGTGGTGATGGACGCAGCATCTGAATCAATCAAACACTCACACCCAGTCAAAAGATCTGGGTTTAATCCATCACCGTTCTTTAGCCCACTCTGCCACCCCAGTTCAGACATGGCTATATGCAAATCAGTCTGACCCTGTGCCTCCTGGGAACAGTCCAGGCCGAAATGCCAAACCACGCCTTCCCTGGACCGGAAACAAGCTTCCGAAGACCGGTTTCTGGCATTCCAGCAGTCTTCAGCCCAGCTTGCTTGAATCCAGTGGCAAAGTGAGCAAGGGACTCACGTCTGAGCATACCCTGCCACACTTATGGCGGCCAAAAGCGGTACAAAAGGGGGTGGTGATGGACGGAGCATCTGAATCAATCAAACACTCACACCCAGTCAAAAGATCTGGGTTTAATCCATCACCGTTCTTTAGCCCACTCTGCCACCCCAGTTCAGACATGGCTATATGCAAATCAGTCTGACCCTGTGCCTCCTGGGAACAGTCCAGCCCGAACTGCCAAGCCATGCCTTCCCTGGACCGGAAACAAGCTTCCGAGGACCGGTTTCTGGCATTCCAGCCGTCTTCTGCCCGGCTTGCTTGAATCCAGTGGCAAAGTGAGCAAGGGACTCACGTCTGAGCATAACCTGCCACACTTATGGTGGCCAAAAGCGGTACAAAAGGGGGTGGTGATGGATGGAGCATCTGAATCAATCAAACACTCACACCCAGTCAAAAGATCTGGGTTTAATCCATCACCGTTTTTTAGCCCACTCTGCCACCCCAGTTCAGACATGGCTATATGCAAATCAGTCTGACCCTGTGCCTCCTGGGAACAGTCCAGCCCGAACTGCCAAGCCATGCCTTCCCTGGACCGGAAACAAGCTTCCGAGGACCGGTTTCTGGCATTCCAGCCGTCTTCAGCCCGGCTTGCTTGAACCCAGTGGCAAAGTGAGCAAGGGACTCACGTCTGAGCATACCCTGCCACACTTATGGCAGCCAAAAGCGGTACAAAAGGGGGTGGTGATGGACGGAGCATCTGAATCAATCAAACACTCACACGCAGTCAAAAGATCTGGGTTTAATCCATCACCGTTCTTTAGCCCACTCTGCCACCCCAGTTCAGACATGGCTATATGCAAATCAGTCTGACCCTGTGCCTCCTGGGAACAGTCCAGCCCGAACTGCCAAGCCATGCCTTCCCTGGACCGGAAACAAGCTTCAGAGGACCGGTTTCTTGCATTCCAGCCGTCTTCAGCCCGGCTTGCTTGAATTCAGTGGCAAAGTGAGCAAGGGACTCGCTTTGTTCGCCCTAAGTGTGGCAGGGTATGCTCAGACGTGAGTCCCATGTTCACTTGGCCACTGGATTCAAGATAGCCTGGCTGATGAGGATTATGAATCCGAAACCGGTCCCAGGATGCTTGTTTCCGGTCCAGGGAAGGCATGGCTTGGCAGGTCGGGCTGGACTGTTCCCATAAGGCACAGGGTCAGACTGATTTGCATATAGCCATGTCTGAACTGGGGTGGCTGAGTGAACTAAAGAATGGTGATGGATTAAACCCAGATCAGTTGACTGGGGGTGAGTGTTTGATTTGTTCAAACGCTCCGTCCATCATCCCCTTTTGTATCGCTTTGTTCGCCTAAGTGTGGCAGGGTATGCTCAGACGTGAGTCCCTTGTTCACTTGGCTACTGGATTCAAGATAGCCTGGCTGATGAGGATTATGAATCCGAAACCGGTCCCAGGATGCTTGTTTCCGGTCCAGGGAAGGCATGGCTTGGCAGTTCGGGCTGGACTGTTCCCATAAGGCACAGGGTCAGACTGATTTGCATATAGCCATGTCTGAACTGGGGTGGCTGAGTGAACTAAAGAATGGTGATGGATTAAACCCAGATCAGTTGACTGGGGGTGAGTGTTTGATTTGTTCAAACGCTCCGTCCATCATCCCCTTTTGTATCGCTTTGTTCGCCCTAAGTGTGGCAGGGTATGCTCAGACGTGAGTCCCTTGTTCACTTGGCCACTGGATTCAAGATAGCCTGGCTGATGAGGATTATGAATCCGAAACTCATCCCAGGATGCTTGTTTCCTGTCCAGGGAAGGCATGGCTTGGCAGTTCGGGCTGGACTGTTCCCATAAGGCACAGGCTCAGACTGATTTGCATATAGCCATGTCTGAACTGGGGTGGCTGAGTGAACTAAAGAATGATGATGGATTAAACCCAGATCAGTTGACTGGGGGTGAGTGTTTGATTTGTTCAAACGCTCCGTCCATCATCCCCTTTTGTAAGGTCTGCATTAATGCCAAATTGTAAACGAAGAATTATTGGTAACTTTTGTGCAAGGTCCTGTGAAGAAACAATGGCATGAAAAAGCCTGAAAATGTGTTGGAGGCACACTCTGTCAAAACAAGGATGCTGTGAAGGTCTAAGGAGTTTCCTTCTTGATTGCCCGAATTGTGCCACCCTGCACTTAATATACTTGGAAAATATGTCAAATGTATCCAAAAGACGGCCTCAGATAGCAGGTAGAAAGCAATCAAGGGCAGAAAAAAGCTCCTAGGCAATCTTGGTAGTTCTTGAATGAAGATGAAGATGATGAATTAATACAAGTATTCAAATGCAAACAAATGAATGGTTTGCGACTAATCTATCTCGTATCACTGCCTTCTCATACATGCTCTAAAACATAAATTACATTACAGCATATAGATTGGCTCTATTTAGGATTGGAAAATTCAGGTAATAATCACAGGAAAAAACACAATCTTGGGAAGAATCATAAGCGTATAAAGTATACTTATGAAAATATGTATAAGGGTAGCCATGCTTACTTCTTCAGAGATATTATGTCATTCTGGTATGAGATGAGCTTCACATTTTAATCCTTCCTCTGTCAGCGTCCACGCTCTAATGTCAGCCTTTGAATGCCCAAGCTGGGAAATGCCCGTCATGGCAGGCTCAGCGGCAGGAAAAACAGTGAATGAAGGGACTCCTTCCTTTGAGCTGAGCACTGGGACTGAAGACACACTGCCTCACCACATGTAGTGTGAGGAAACCAGGAACAAGCTGCCTTCTCATAACTTCATACCTCTGCCTCTGACAAAGTTCTGGCATGGATAGAAGTAACACAGATGTGTAGCTCACAAATCTGCTAGTTGTATTGTGATACAGTTTTTTCCCCATACAGGCTTTTTGTGTTCTTGAGAGTATGAACACAAATTATTGTTTATCAGTGCAGGAGGGTATGCATTTCTAAAACAAAAAACAAAAAAGGTCAGTTTTAACACAGCCCAATCAAAAACTCTATTCAGAAAAGGGGGTGGTGATGAACAGAGTGTCTGAATTAAGCAGACCACTCTTACCCAGTCCAAAGATCAGGGCTTGATTAATCACCGTTATTTATCTCACTGCCCCATCCCAGCTCAGAACCTGGCTATATGCAAATTAGTCTGTCCCTGGCCCAGTGCATCATGGGAACAGGGCAGACCAAACTACCAAGCCAATTCTTCACCAGACTTTAGCAGTGAGAAAGGGACTCATGTCTGAGTATACCCTGCCACACCTATAGTGGCCAAAAACGATTCAGAAAAGGGGGTGGTGATGAACAGAGTGTCTGAATTAAGCAGACCACTCTTACCCAGTCCAAAGATCAGGGCTTGATTAATCACCGTTATTTATCTCACTGCCCCATCCCAGCTCAGAACCTGGCTATATGCAAATTAGTCTGTCCTTGGCCCAGTGCATCATGGGAACAGGGCAGACCAAACTACCAAGCCAATTCTTCACCAAAAAACAAAAAAGGTCAGTTTTAACACAGCCCAATCAAAAGCTCTGGCATTTGTCTTTAATTAAGGTTTTTGGGATTATCATTAAGCTCTATGTTTATGGTATTTGATGGCAGTTTTGATAGGCCCGAATTGAATGGATAACTGATGCGTTATTACCTGCCTTCTGACATCTGAACTGCCAAGAAGTTCTCTTTGCTTTAGGAGTGGTGGATATAGTAGGATCAATTGAGAAATATGTAGAATATTGTTCTTAAGAAGTAGAGAGAATATGGTACAACCTCAATATGCAGCAGTTCGATATCACTTCTGTTCAAAGTACAGCAGTAACACAGCAGTACAAAGAACAAGGCAGTAATGAAAACCCACATTATCTGTAAAAGGTGAGTATTAATATGATATCACATTTCGTGGAATATGGAAACCAGCATTTACTCCAAAGTTTTTCATTCATTCATTCATAAATCTTTATTTCGGCAACTCTATCGCCATACAAGATGTACACAAAATATATAGAAAAACACATTAGATAATTGAACATGATATTAAGTTAAAACATCATTATCTACAAGAAAAAAAAACACCTTAATCAGAATGCACCATACAAAATATTGCACAAAGTCCCAAAGGTTGCAGTCTAAAGATCTACTCGTCTGTAAAAATCAATTTGCCATTTAGACATATGGGTACTTTTTATGGGGGCGTTATTAGGAGCCTACGCTTAAACCACATGGCTGTAAAAAATGTTGCTACAGCAAATTCAATAGAACCGGATAACTCTGTTTTAAATATTCTCTAGGCCTGCATACACTTAATAAATCCCATGATTTTGCAGACAGGTATAATCCAGTACTTTCTAGACTTTTTGTACGCTGGGCAAAAGAACAGTACGTGCAGTTCATCTTCAGAGCCACAACTACATCCCGGACAATTTTTTGGTGTGGGTGGAGACCAGTGGCTAGCAAGCGCTCTGATTGGTAAGGTGCCATGTTCCATTGTAGATATAATTTCCTAGTTAAAATTGGGAAAATATCAAATACATGTTCAAAGTGATAAAAATCTTTAACTTAAAAAAAAGATTCTGTTAAGGTGCCGATCTGTGGTTTACATAAAACAGCAGATATTTTGCTATCATAAAATAAGCTTACGCGGGATGCCATTACAAGCAGTTTCAGGATCGGACCATAATAAGGGTAGTCCCAGCCTCCCACATTCTTTCTTAATATACATAAGCCAGGGAATTTTCCCTAGGTTTGGTAAGGTTAAAATTTCCTGAAGCTCCTGCCTGTAGTTATGTAACTCAGGTGTTATCCATAATCTCCGCCAAAATCTTAAAGGTTTAAGGGCCAATTCCTCATCTATAGGTCTAATACCTAAATCAAACCGCAGAGGCAGAAGTGGAGTACTTGGCGGTAACGCCAAGAGTTGTTTTAGGAATTTATTCTCAGTGACGGTGATCTCTGGTCTGCATGGATAACCCCAAAGTTCACTGCCATTGATAACCGCCCCCCCTTGCCTGCATTTTATATATTTCCAGGGGTGGGCCAATAGGTTTGTGTGTAGAAGTGTTGTAAAGGTTCAAGATTCCCCCTGTAAGTTGTGCCAGTTTAAGCTGGCATTTAATTTGTTGGGGTAGCCAGGTCATGTTCTCATTCATGGTTACCCCTAGATACTCAAAAATCTGGACCCTCTTCAATCTTACAGGGCCTATACTGGGGGCAGGACGAGTAGTTGCCGGGGGTTAAAAATCATACATTTTGTTTTAAAGCATTTATTTCCAAACCCTGTTCCACACAAAATGCCTCAAACCCATCCAATACACGTTGGATTCCCATTGGGGACTTTGAAAGCAGAAGCGTGTCGTCTGCGAACATAATCGCAGGCACCCTTCTGCCAGCCTCGGTGCGTCAGTATTTGGAACGGCATTTGGGTGGGCGATTACCCCATTGACATAGAGGCAAAACAGGGTAGGTGCCAAAACACACCCCTGCCTTACCCCCTGTCAATGGGGAATCTGGAAGACAACTGTCCGCTCTTCCCATACCTGACCCGTGCATAGTTTTTCTCATAGAGCCTCATTAGAATATTCAGGCGTTGTGGTGGAATGGCCAGCTCAAGAAGTACTGACCAAAGTTTGCTTCGTGGGACCAAGTCAAAGGCAGCGCGCAAATCCACGAAAACCGTGTATAGCGAGCCGCCCTCTATCGTAACAGTTTTCCAAAATAATAGATTTAAACGGACAATTTGGTCCATAGTAGATGTATTTTTTCTGAACCCCGCTTGGAAAGGACTCAAAATTGAATGATCATCCATTCAGTCTTGTATCTGCCCCAAAATCAACCTCGCAAAAATCTTCTGCGGCACGTCAATAAGACTGATAGGTCTGTAGTTGGCTCGGAGCAGAGGAGAGCCCTTCTTAAATATGGGGACAATCTCTGCGCCCAGCCGGGTACAGGGTATCACCATTCCTCTCAATATTGCGTTGAAGATAGTTGCCAGGTACGGAGCCCAAATCACCGGTTCATGTTTGAAGAGGTCACGCGGGAGTTTATCCAAACCCGGGGCTTTAGCAGCCGCGAGTTTGGATATTGCAACACAGACCTCATCCGTGGTGAACTCAATCACCTCACACTGCTTGATGGAGTCCAAACTCATCCCACTTTGGTCCCCAGCTATCTCATCACTGTTCACTACATACAGGGCCCAAAAGTGGTCCTCCCAAACTTCAGCTGCTATATTGGGTTGTATAGCCGAAATAGATTCGCCTGACCCTGTATTCACGATTGACCAGAATTTACGTGAATCTCTGGTTGTGAGGAAGGTGGTTAGGTTGACCCATTTGTCTTGGTCCCATTCCATTTTAGCAGATTTGATTATGTGCTTATACTCTAATCTCCTGGCTTGGATTTTTGTCTTATTGTTGTTTTGCTTCAAGGCCAAGAGCAACTCCGCTTTTGCCTTTCTGCATGCTACATTGTACAAAGATGTTTTATTACCCTTGACGATCCTCTTGGTCACTCGGGGGTTGAAGGTTCCGGCCAGTGAGCTTGTTAAATCCCCATGTAGACCAAGAAGCTTGTTGTACCAGTCTGGGGAGTAGGGTTGCTTAGTTAGAGCCCCGACATCTTCCAATACAGGCACAACCCGCGCATACAGTTTACAAAGATCCCCAGGGTGTGTTACTAAGTTATCCCACCTGACTCTACGTCTATCATTGGATAGAGTCATCCTTGAGTCGTGGCATCACTGGCATTATATGTGTCCTTTCCGACTCCGGGGAGAGACAATTCCAGAATCAGCACATTGTGGTCGCTGTCCACTCTATCATTTACCCAGAAGTCAATAACTTTTGGGCCACAAACTAGTCGTTACCAGTATGTAGTCCAACCGCGACTCCTGTCCAGGCCTGTTAAATGTACACCTAGGCGGGATGTCAGCTTGCACACGGCCATTGCAGGCCCTTATCGAGTGTTTAAGTGTAAGCGCCGTGATTTGGACAGCCAAAGGCGTCCATGACCTCGGCGAAGGTGCCGCAGTTGCCGGTATTAACCAATATTCGTCCTCCTCCACTAGAGCCCCATCCCTCAATCCAGCCAACGGCTCAAAGTGGCAGTTGAGGTCTCCCCCAACCACAAGCAGAGTGTCACTGGGAATGGTAATCAAGAATAGGGACAATTCCTCAATCGTTCCTGACTCACTCGTGACGTTAACAGGTCTAGAATATATATTGACCAACGCTAATTTAAACACATTTGGTCACTCAAGCTCCACACATTGGACATCATCTGTCTGGGTATTCACTGACTTTGCCTTGCATTCTAGATGGGTACCCACCCAAATAGTGAGGCCCCCCGACGGGCGCCCTCTCCCTCCCCAATGTGCGAGTACATTAAAAGAGACAAAACCACTACGAGTTTGATTTTCTCTGGCCCAAGTCTCCTGAAAAAAATATACATCGTTCCTATCTCTGAACGAATCCCACTCTGGATTTGCCATTTTATTAGGCAATCCTGTCAGATTCCATGACACTATCCGCAGTGTTCCAAGATTGGCTTTGCCGGTCGATCGCCCTTCTTGGAGCCCGGTAGCCACTTCTTTTGGATTGGCCATAGCCAGTGTGCCCAAAGTGACAGGTTGATTCTTGGGGCCAGCAACCAGGATAGGCTGAACTAGACTGGGTGTGGATGGACAGACTAAGGAGGTTGGGAGTTTACTTAAACACGAGTCACTCCCTGTACTTCCAATCACTTGACTAGCTCTGGGGGTCCTATTAAACATGGTTCTTAAATTGATCGGTCCATCCTTCAACCTTAGTCCCGTGGCTGCCCCTTGCATATCTTTAGGTCAATCGACCATATCTAAACAACTGAACCGGTTATGATGGAAATACTGGGAATACAGAGGGGTTTGGTCAAGCTTGTCCCTATTCAACCTATTTATCCCTCTTGCTTCCACTCTTGCCCAATCTACGCTGTCCCTACATTGTGTGGCACAAAAAAAAGGTGGCTAAAAATAGGCCAATGGTAGTGACAAGATAGTAGACCCTGAGTCACCTTGTGACTGGCGATAACTATCGCCATCGTCAGTCATCGCAAGAAAAGTTAACGCTGCCTAGCCCTGATTAATATCGCCATTTTACTGGGCTATTTTCAAGCCCGCGGTATATGGCGATAGTAACAGGGAAGGGGTTTCAAAACCCACGTACTAATCATTGCGATGGCGAATTAAAATCCTGTGTTAGCCGGCAATTCGTTGTAAATGGCCAGTTATCGCCTAAGAAGTACCATCATCACTACTTTTAGCTCCCAGCCCAAATCTGCCCCTGCTGAAAGCCAGGTGTCACTGTGAGACTGACAGCATGGTGACCAGGGCAATCAGCTTTCTCGAAGTCTGACCATTTTTTTAACCAAAAATACTGTCATTTTAGTGGTGCTAACTTAGGCAGACACCTTCCATCTGGAATACCTGTATCTTAAAAGGCTCCTGGCTGTGTTCCCCTCCATGCTGCAAGTAGTCGTCCAGCTTAACACCTGCAAAAGGCAGGTGTAAAATCCCTGGTGCTACCGCGGGTTATCTCGTTTTTGCTTCGCTTCGCAGATCTGGCAGTTCATTGTGAATGGGTTGTTGTGGTTTTCTCTGGTTTTTGCACGGGAATGCCTACTCTGCATCTCATTAGTGTCAGTTGGTGGTGTCCTCCGTGGAGATAAATTTGGGGGCAGTTATCGCGGGAATACTGGTGTTGTCTGCAGTTTGCACCAGCTTGTGAATGGGGTGTTAATTCTATCACCACTTTTGATGTGTTAAAGTGGGGATAATTCGGAGATAAATCCTTGTGAATATGCCCCTTAGTTCATTTACATGATTTGTTAACCCCTTAACCAACACACGGGCACCATCTATCTGGGTTTAGAGTATGCAAAGCAGAAGAACAGCAGATGTTACTTTGACTCCTCAAGACAGCAGGGAGCTGGGCACAATTCACAATTATCAACAGTGGCTTAGCAGGTCCATTGGCGAGTGACAAAATGCCATATATAATCTTCAAATAAAGTGATCTTGCAAATAGAAGATTAATGTAATCTGAAAATTCCTCAGACTTAAATACATGTTTGGTAACCAAGAAGCATTTATACCAGATTACCAAGAGCATCAATGTATCCTGTTAGCTAAATACATAAGGCACAGTTCCTTGGTTTGGGTACAGTATCAGGGTTGCCAGATGGATGAGTGTGTACTAGCAATTTCTCATGCTTAGGTCTATTAAAGACTGCCTGACATGATACAGTAAAGAAACCCTCTGTATGTTAGGATAACTAATAACATTGCATAGAGCATCTTTTTCCATCTTCAGTTCGTTAGTACTCCAAATGCAAAATCTATATAGAGTGGGCTGTAACTTAACGAGCCCTAGCATGGGCTTAAGGGCAAGATCTAGTCTAAGAGGCAATAAAAGGGTACCCTGCACCAGATTAAAAAGAGAATTATAAAATATTACTTTCTTCCCCCAAATTAGCTGTGTCACCTTTGCCCCAAAGATTTGCTCTATCAAGGGCAGCACTCCCAACTTGAACATTGTAAACTTGATACCTGGAGAAATTGGATAAAAAGATGCCCTTTTGGTAATCCTAACTATAGCGGAGGCCCGGTGCTTAATCAGTGAGTAGGTCGTAGCAATTTGTGACTCCCATAAGTTAGAACCACATAGTCAGATTTCCAGGTAATCAAATTATTTAACCCTCTCATGGGTGATCTCACTCACACTGATATTCCCTTGATGATTCTCTCATTTGCTGTAAGTCACTAATGTCTTCTGTGCATTAATTACCAACCTACGATTATCAAAAAAATAAGGAAAACCTGTTTAATGATTTGAAAGCTAGCCGGGTTTATGAAATAAGGATGCAATCACAATAGAAAAGTAACAGAAGTACCTTCTGGATGGGTAAAATAAGAGATTCATTTACACAGTTTGCTGAAAATGCAACACAATCATTAATGTATAGACGGAACAGAGTCAGGGTCAGAGCGCTGGCTAACTTCTTTTTTTTAACATTGATTTTATCAATGAGTTCACCATTTTGGTCCCACCATATCTGTGCATAGTTGTCCTTTTATAGGTGGAATATGATCTTTAAAACATCACTCAGGATTTTCATGCTGGCTTGTACCTCCCATACGCATAAGCAAGTAGAAGTTGACGTAAGGTATCCCCCAACAATGTCGACCATCTTCCAGTTGGTCATGAAGAAACAGAAAATATAGTCCACAGTACCAGTTTTCATTTAAATCCTGCTTGGAGGAGGCATGGCGAGGATGGTGGCTAGGTAGGATACACCGTCTTGCTCCTCTATCTGGCCGCTGTCACATAGAGTAATTTCAGCACTGCACAAATGATTGGACCAAAATGTAGGGACTGTGATGGCAGGATAATGGCAGGGGTGCAGGAGAAAGCGGGTCTACCCCGATTGGCTGAAATGGCAGGCATGCTACTGAGGAGGGGCAACCCAGAGTCCTGCATCAAAATGGTGGTGATTCTGAGTGAAGAGGGCAGGTGTGGGTTGTGACGGACAGCCCGGTGGCGTTCCATCAACTCCGGAAAGAGCCAGCACCACCTGCAGCTTTTTGGCCAATGAGGGGTTCTAGAGGTGCGTGGAGGCCAGAACAAACTGCGGCCTGAGAAGGAGTACAGCTGCCTGTGAGACACCAGGTGCGTAGGGGTGGGTAGAGCTGTGGGAGAGCCGGGCCCTCCGAAACTATCGCCATCGTCAGTCATCGCAAGAAAAGTTATCGCTGCCTAGCCCTGATTAATATCGCCATTTTAGCGGGCTATTTTTAAGCCCGCGGTACATGGCGATAGTAACAGTGAAGGGGTGTCAAAACCCACGTACTAATCATTGCGATGGCGAATTAAAATCCTGCGTTAGCCGGCAATTCGTTGTGAATGGCCAGTTATCGCCTAAGAAGTCCCATCATCACTACTTTTAGCTCCCAGCCCAAATCTGCCCGTGCTGAAAGCCAGGTGTCACTGTGAGACTGGCAGCATGGTGACCACGGCAATCAGCTTTCTCGAAGTCTGACCATTTTATTAACCAAAAATACTGTCATTTTAGTGGTGCTAACTTAGGCAGACACCTTCCATCTGGAATACCTGCATCTTGAAAGGCTCCTGGCTGTGTTCCCCTCAATGCTGCAAGTAGTCGTCCTGCTTAACACCTGCAAAAGGCAGGTGTAAAATCCCTGGTGCTACTGCGGGTTATCTTGTTTTTGCTTCGCTTCGCAGATCTGGCAGTTCATTGTGAATGGGTTGTTGTGGTTTTCTCAGGTTTTTGCACGGGAATGCCTACTCTGCATCTCATTAGTGTCAGTTGGTGGTGTCCTCCATGGAGATAAATTTGGGGGCAGTTATTGTGGGAATACTGGTGTCTTCTGCAGTTTGCACCAGCTTGTGAATGGGGTGGTAATTCTATCACCACTTTTGATGTGTTAAAGTGGGGATAATTCTGAGATAAATCCTTGTGAATATGCCCCTTAGTTCATTTACATGATTTGTTAACCCCTTAACCAACACACGGACACCATCTATCTGGGTTTAGAGAGGCAAAGCAGAAGAACAGCAGATGTTCCTTTGACTCCCCAAGGCAGCAGGGAGCTGGGCACAATTCACAATTATCTACAGTGGCTTAGCAGGTCCATTGGTGAGTGACAAAATGCCATATATAATCTTCAAATAAAGTGATCTTGCAAATAGAAGGTTAATGTAATCTGAAAATTCCTCAGACTTAAATACATGTTTGGTAACCAAGAAGCATTTATACCAGATTACCAAGAGCATCAGTGTATCCTGTTAGCTAAATACATAAGGCACAGTTCCTCTGTTTGGCTACAGTGATCAGGGTTGCCAGATGGATGAGTGTGTACTAGCAATTTCTCATGCTTAGGTCTATTAAAGACTGCCTGACATGACACAGTAAAGAAACCCTCTGTATGTTAGGATAACTAATAACATTGGATAGAGCATCTTTTTCCATCTTCAGTTCGTTAGTACTCCAAATGCAAAATGTATATAGAGTGTGCTGTAACTTAACGAGCCCTAGCATGGGCTTAAGGGCAAAATCTAGTCTAAGAGGCAATAAAAGGGTACCCGTGCACTAGATTAAAAAGAGAATTATAAAATATTATTTTCTTCCCCCAAATTAGCTGTATCACCTTTGCCCCAAAGATCTGCTCTATGAAGGGCAGCACTCCCAACTTGAACATTGTAAACTTGATACCTGGAGAAATTGGATAAAAAGATGCCCTTTTGGTAATCCTAACTATAGCGGAGGCCCGGTGCTTAATCAGTGAGTAGGTCATAGCAATTTGTGACTCCCATAAGTTAGAATCACATAGTCAGATTTCCAGGTAATCAAATTATTTAACCCTCTCATGGGTGATCTCACTCACACTGATATTCCCTTGATAATTCTCCCATTTGCTGTAAGTCACTAATGTCTTCTGTGCATTAATTACCAACCTACGATTATCAAAAAAATAAGGAAAACCTGTTTAAGGATTTGACGGCTAGCCGGTTTTATGAAATAAGGATGCAATCACAATAGAAAAGTAACAGCAGTACCTCTGTATGGGTAAAATAAGAGATTCATTTACAGAGTTCGCTGAAAATGCAACACAATCATTAATGTATAGAAGGAACAGAGTCAGGGTCAGAGCGCTGGCTAACTTCTTTTTTTAACATTGATTTTATCAATGAGTTCACCATTTTGGTCCCACCATATCTGTGCATAGTTGTCCTTTTATAGGTGGAATATGAGCTTTAAAACATCACTCAGGATTTTCATGCTGGCTTGTACCTCCCATACGCATAAGCAAGTAGAAGTTGACGTAAGGTATCCCCCAACAATGTCGACCATCTTCCAGTTGGTCATGAAGAAACAGAAAATATAGTCCACAGTACCAGTTTTCATTTAAATCCTGCTTGGAGGAGGCATGGCGAGGATGGTGGCTAGGTAGGATACACCGTCTTGCTTCTCTATCTGGCCGCTGTCACATAGAGTAATTTCAGCACTGCACAAGTGATTGGACCAAAATGTAGGGACTGTGATGGCAGGATAATGGCAGGGGTGCAGGAGAAAGCGGGGCTACCCCGACTGGCTGAAATGGCAGGCATGCTACTGAGGAGGGGCAACCCAGAGTCCTGCATCAAAATGGTGGTGATTCTGAGTGAAGAGGGCAGGTGTGGGTTGTGACGGACAACCCGGTGGCGTTCCATCAACTCCGGAAAGAGCCAGCACCACCTACAGCTTTTTGGCCAATGAGGGGTTCTAGAGGTGCGTGGAGGCCAGAACTAGCTGCGGCCTGAGGAGGAGTACAGCTGCCTGTGAGGCACCAGGTGCGTAGGGGTGGGTAGAGCTGTGGGAGAGCTGGGCCCTCCAAAACTATTGCCATCGTCAGTCATCGCAAGAAAAGTTAACGCTGCCTAGCCCTGATTAATATCGCCATTTAAGGGGCTATTTTCAAGCCCGCGGTACATGGCGATAGTAACAGGGAAGGGGTGTCAAAACCCACGTACTAATCATTGCGATGGAGAATTAAAATGCTGCGTTAGCCGGCAATTCGTTGTGAATGGCCAGTTATCGCCTAAGAAGTCCCATCATCACTACTTTTAGCTCCCAGCCCAAATCTGCCCCTGCTGAAACCCAGGTGTCACTGTGAGACTGACAGCATGGTGACCAGGGCAATCAGCTTTCTCGAAGTCTGACCATTTTTTTAACCAAAAATACTGTCATTTTAGTGGTGCTAACTTAGGCAGACACCTTCCATCTGGAATACCTGTATCTTAAAAGGCTCCTGGCTGTGTTCCCCTCCATGCTGCAAGTAGTCGTCCAGCTTAACACCTGCAAAAGGCAGGTGTAAAATCCCTGGTGCTACCGCGGGTTATCTCGTTTTTGCTTCGCTTCGCAGATCTGGCAGTTCATTGTGAATGGGTTGTTGTGGTTTTCTCTGGTTTTTGCACGGGAATGCCTACTCTGCATCTCATTAGTGTCAGTTGGTGGTGTCCTCCGTGGAGATAAATTTGGGGGCAGTTATCGCGGGAATACTGGTGTTGTCTGCAGTTTGCACCAGCTTGTGAATGGGGTGTTAATTCTATCACCACTTTTGATGTGTTAAAGTGGGGATAATTCGGAGATAAATCCTTGTGAATATGCCCCTTAGTTCATTTACATGATTTGTTAACCCCTTAACCAACACACGGGCACCATCTATCTGGGTTTAGAGTATGCAAAGCAGAAGAACAGCAGATGTTACTTTGACTCCTCAAGACAGCAGGGAGCTGGGCACAATTCACAATTATCAACAGTGGCTTAGCAGGTCCATTGGTGAGTGACAAAATGCCATATATAATCTTCAAATAAAGTGATCTTGCAAATAGAAGATTAATGTAATCGGAAAATTCCTCAGACTTAAATACATGTTTGGTAACCAAGAAGCATTTATACCAGATTACCAAGAGCATCAATGTATCCTGTTAGCTAAATAAAGAAGGCACAGTTCCTTTGTTTGGCTACAGTGATCAGGGTTGCCAGATGGATGAGTGTGTACTAGCAATTTCTCATTCTTAGGTCTATTAAAGACTGCCTGACATGATACAGTAAAGAAACCCTCTGTATGTTAGGATAACTAATAACATTGCATAGAGCATCTTTTTCCATCTTCAGTTCGTTAGTACTCCCAATGCAAAATCTATATAGAGTGGGCTGTAACTTAACGAGCCCTAGCATGGGCTTAAGGGCAAGATCTAGTCTAAGAGGCAACAAAAGAGTACCCTGCACTAGATTAAAAAGAGAATTATAAAATATTGTTTTCTTCCCCCAAATTAGCTGTGTCACCTTTGCCCCAAAGATCTGCTCTATCAAGGGCAGCACTCCCAACTTGAACATTGTAAACTTCATACCTGGAGAAATTGGATAAAAAGATGCCCATTTGGTAATCCTAACTATAGCGGAGGCCCGGTGCTTAATCAGTGAGTAGGTCGTAGCAATTTGTGACTCCCATAAGTTAGAATCACATAGTCAGATTTCCAGGTAATCAAATTATTTAACCCTCTCATGGGTGATCTCACTCACACTGATATTCCCTTGATAATTCTCCCATTTGCTGTAAGTCTCTAATGTCTTTTGTGCATTAATTACCAACCTACGATTATCAAAAAAATAAGGAAAACCTGTTTAAGGATTTGAAGGCGAGCCGGGTTTATGAAATAAGGATGCAATCACAATAGAAAAGTAACAGCAGTACCTTCTGGATGGGTAAAATAAGAGATTCATTTACACAGTTCGCTGAAAATGCAACACAATCATTAATGTATAGAAGGAACAGAGTCAGGGTCAGAGCGCTGGCTAACTTCTTTTTTTAACATTGATTTTATCAATGAGTTCACCATTTTGGTCCCACCATATCTGTGCATAGTTGTCCTTGTATAGGTGGAATATGATCTTTAAAACATCACTCAGGATTTTCATGCTGGCTTGTACCTCCCATACGCATAAGCAAGTAGAAGTTGACTTAAGGTATCCCCCAACAATGTCGACCATCTTCCAGTTGGTCGTGAAGAAACAGAAAATATAGTCCACAGTACCAATTTTCAATCAAATCCTGCTTGGAGGAAGCATGGCGAGGATGGTGGCTAGGTAGGATACACTGTCTTGCTTCTCTATCTGGCCGCTGTCACATAGAGTAATTTCAGCACTGCACAAGGGATTGGACCAAAATGTAGGGCCTGTGATGGCAGGATCATGGCAGGGGTGCAGGAGAAGGCGGGGTTACCCCGATTGGCTGAAATGGCAGGCATGCCCGGTGGCGTTCCATCAACTCCGGAAAGAGCCAGCACCACCTGCAGCTTTTTGGCCAATGAGGGGTTCTAGAGGTGCGTGGAGGCCAGAACTAGCTGCGGCCTGAGGAGGAGTACAGCTGCCTGTGAGACACCAGGTGCGTAGGGGTGGGTAGAGCTGTGGGAGAGCACTGGTACTAGGGGGCTGACTTTGCAGAGCTAACTGGTAGGTCTGCAAGCCTGAAAGACATGAGCCAAGGGTGCCAAGGCCTGCACCACCAAGTGACCATTGGGGCTCCATGAGGCTGCATTTAACTGAGGAGCGCTGCTCATCACACGGCTGTGTTTAACTAAGGAGCACAGCCCACAGTGCTAGTGGAGTCACCAGGGTCTGCTGCACCCACCCTTCCATGAAGAGGTAAGTTAGACAAGTGGGGTGAGAGGGGTAAGGGAACCAGAGATGGGATTGCGCCACACCACCCCAAACTACAAGGCCTCCTTTTGATCCTCCTGGGGTGCCATCTGCACTTCTGCGACGCTGGTCTGCTTGGTCCCTGCATGTCCATGATCCCCATGCTTATTTGTGCATCCCTGGGATATGCCTCCTGATTAAGTATGGGTGGAAAATTTGTTCCGCTCGAGGAATTTGCGAATTTTTGGCAATTTCGTGATCCGTGAATCGCACAAAATGTGTCAAAGATTCGCAATTCGCAAGTTGGCGGATTTTTTTTTCTTGTTTGCGCTTCAAAAATACAATCTTACCATGATTCTGCGTTCGCTGATGAGTTTTCTTCCCTGTTCTTGTGCGCTGCGAGATTTTGGTAGCTGGCCGAGCGACGCCGCGATCACATCATTGCGACCCGAAACAGGAACTTGTGAACACGTCATTGCGACCCAAAACAGGAAATTGCAAACTCGAACACGTCATTGCGACCCGAAACAGGAAAAAGTCATCGCGAGCAGGCTGGTTAAGTGGAAACAACATGTTCGCGACCGTTGCGACCGCATGCGCAAGTTCTCGTTCCCGAACTGGTAAGAAAATCTCGCGAACTGGCATAAAAAAAATTTGCAAGCTCGCAGAATTTGGCAGATTTTTGCAAATCGTGATTACGAATTATTGTGAATTCGCAAATGCTTACTCCTGATACGTCCATTTTGAGGCCCACCCAGGGACACAGACTTGCCCTCAAGCAGCGACCCCACCATGTGCAGCTAGATTTCTGAGTTAGACTCTCTACCTGTGGCTCTTGAAGTATACAAGCACTGCTGGCTTTTCCAGGGAGCTCCATCAAGAGGACTCGATTAAGGGGTCCAACTAGCGGCAGCTTAAGACAATGCCCTCCAAGAGGGGCACGCTGTTCTAGCACCGCAATGCAGGAGAGCATGCAGACACTGTGCGATCAGCAGTGGATGAGGGGGACAACGAAGAGGCCCCATTAACGAGATCCTTCATGGAGGCTCTTTTTGCTCCTCACCATTAGGACATTCACACAGTAACGAAAGAACTGAACCTGGACATCAAGGAGGTCAAGTGGGATCTGGCGGACTTGGGTGACAGGATATCCACCCTTGAGGACCATGAAGCTGACCACGATGAAGAGATGAGCAGTTGCAACAGGAGATTATCCATCTGCACGACCAGCAAGCCAACCTTCAAGCCCATGCCGAAGACCTCAACAATTACTTCAGAAGAAAAAATACCCACATTTGTTGTGCGGCAGACAGGGCGGTAGGTTCGGACATTGTGGCTAAAATGGCACGGAGGTGCAACTGGACACAGTGCATAGAGTTTGCCTCTCGTTGGGGTTGGGTGCCCACCCACAGGGCTTCCTCATCAGGATCTACCATGACCCCTCCTACCCTTAAGAGGGAAGCCAGGCAAACGGGTTGAGGCAGGGTAAGAGAACCAGAGACTGAAGTTCTCCACACTGTGGTGAACTACAAGACCCCTTTTGATCCTCCTGGGGTGCCCCCTGAACTTCAGTAACACTGTTCTGCCTGGTCCCTGTGTGTCAGTGACCTCCCTGTTCATTCGGCATCCCTGGTATCTGCCCCCCTAATATGTAGTTCACAAACCCATTGACAGGCCCGCTCGGCATTGCAGCATCATGCTGCATGTACCTCTTTGGGCCAGGGCCAGCTTGATCGTGCTACATCGCCATTGACTACTGGTTTGCTTCTGGGCGGGGTAGTGAGGGTGAGCTTGTCTCATTTTGTTGGAGACAGTTTTTACTGATATTTTCCTAGGTGCCCCCACTGGAGTTACCCGTTTACCCCTGGCAGACACTCTTTTGACATTGTTCTTGTTTTGTTTTCAAGATGAGTTTTGTAGGGGTTCTTCTTTTGAGGTAGGCGCACACTTCCTTATGCTTGAATCTGAGCTAGCCAACCCCCTTCCCACACCTGAGATGGGGGAGCCATGAACAGATAAATGTGTCCTGATGTGTCCATGCCCTTCACAACGTACACTGCCACACTTCCCTTTCCCTCCACGCTGAACTGATGGTAGTCACCTTATATGTGAAAGGGCTTAACAGCCCAGTCGAATGCAAGGCAATCTCATCGTACCTAGAATGTACTGGGGGGATACTTGTCTCCTTCAGGAGACACACTTACTAGCAGGAGGCTGGCATAGACTGAAGTCTTCTCACTTTTCATGACAATACTTCTCTAACTCCACCAAAACAGGAGGGTTGCCAAACTTATAGTGTTTTTCTTTAAATGTACTGTGGGATGTAAAATTACACAATTGAGGGAGCAACTGCTAGCATACCAAGGGGACTTAACCCTCATATTAGCCTCTATTTGCACACCCCGGACAGCCCATAAAAATGCCTTAAGCAGGCCACTTTGGAAATACTGAGCTCTCTTGATCAAATGGAATTGATCAGAGGGAATTTGAACCTGGTGATGAGGAATGACATGGACAGATCCGGACAGAGCTATGGACAAATGGAGGAGCTGTCTTAAGATGGATTGTGCTGGATACAAGAAATAGGGCTTAGTGACTTATGGTGAAGCATGCACCCACAAACCAATGATTATTCTTTCTACTCGCATGCAGACAAGACATACGCTCACCTTGACCACTTTCTAGGCACAATGGACATAAAGGTGCAGGTCATAGAAGTTGAGATAGACTACCCTATGGAAAACATTAAAGCCAGTAATAGGGGGAATTCGTCGCCCTCTCTGCTGCAGATAACAAGGTTTGTATAGCAAAAAGACAGGAGTTTGATGGTAAGGTAAGGGAACTAGAGATTATTTACAAATGAACAGGGACCCCAGGATATGGCGGGAACTGGCGTTGGCTTGTATGCAGCTTAGCGGATTAGACTTCTATAAGACAGAGTACGGCATACTTCTCCTTCAACACTCTTTCTACATAGGGGGAGATAAATGCTGCAAAATGTTGGCTAATAAACTGCAGGCCAAGTGACAAATGCAGAGGGTGGATACACTACTCCTTCCAGATGGCACAGAAATACATGGAGACATATCCCTACCAGCTGCCTTCTGTGACTACTACATGTCGCTCCACAAGACACAAGACTTTATACAGGAGGCTCTGCAAGATTTACTCCAGGGCGCACAGACACCATGGCTTACGCCCCAACAGGCCGCCACTCTCAACCAGCCCATATGTATAGAGAAGATGGTGATGCTCATAGCATACCCGAAATTGTTGAAATTCCCAGCTCAGATGGGGTTCCCTCCCTCTTCTACAAGCAGTTTGGCCAGATACTTGCACTCAACTCTTCACCTCCTTTGCCGACCCCTGTACTCTACCACCTTCTATGCTAGAGGCTTCAACCACGGTCATTCCCAAACTTAGGAAAGACAAGAAGCAGTGCAGTTCCAACTGGCCGATCTTACTAGTCAATGTGGTTGTGAAGCTATTCACCAGCATTCTCGCAGCAAGATTGGCATCTTATATGTCGTTCTTGAGGAACCCAATTAGTGGGGATACATTCCCATCGCCTGTGTGGTAACAACACCAAGCTTATGTTGCATCTGGTGGACAAAGCAAAACGCTTGTGCAAGGAGATGATGCCCCTCACCATCGATGCTGAATAAGCATTCGACCGGGTACCTGGAACTACCTGCAGGTGACATCAGCCCACTTTGGTATCAGAGACAGGTTCCCAGACTGAACTATTAGCAACTGAGGAGCACTGTGGGAGACAGTTTTGGCAAATGCTTTGGTTTCTGCTCCCTTTCCTATAAGCAGGGAGACCAGACATGGGTGTCCGCTGTCCCTCTTCTATTCACCCTGTATATGGAACCGATGGCGCAGAGGGTACGGGATAATTTACAAATCACTGGGGAGCTTTTCAGGACTGAGGTACATACCATCAGCCTATACACTGATGATGTCCTAGTGGCATTAGAAGACCCTTTACAGACCTTTCTGTTTTTTATAAGCATTGGGGAGATTTGGAGAAGCTGCAGAATTTCGCACAAACCTCCAGAAGTCTTAACCTCTCTGTTTCTGCTAGGACATTGACCCACCTGACTGATAGATACCCACTTCAGTGGGCAGACACCTCCGTATCTTACCTGGAGATTCAAATTGATGCTACACTACAGGACACCATAGTCAACTATCAAAACGTACTCAAGCAGATAAGCAGCGACCTCGTCCAGTGGAAGCACTACAGCCATTCATGGCTTGGATTAATAGATGTGCTCAAAATTACCTTGCTGCCTTAAGCACTTTTCTTGTTTCAAATGACACCACTAGCGCCCCCAGTGGCTATATTGCAAGCTTTGCAGACAGTAGTTAACTGCTTTGTGTCCTAGGGTAAGTGAGCATGTATGAGTTGTGAACAAGCCTATCACCCCAGTGGTGAGGGGGCCTGGGGATTCCTAACCTGCGATGAAAATCGCAGGCATAGATACTATCAAGCAGCTCAGCTCCGCTTTCTTGTGGAGTTGTACGGAATCAGAGAAGCTTTGCTGCTTCATGGACAGGGTGGTAGCGGGCGAGCATCTCTGGAAGGTCCTCTTCTTGCACAAATCCCAGAGGGCACGGTGCTTATAACCCTCCCCTATTACAAGAGCCACTCTGGAGGTGTGGGATCAAGTGGTGCCCACAATGGGCCGACTTCCTTCCCATCACCACTGACGCCCATCTGCATAAACCTAGATTTTTTTCCTGGGGCTTCATCCCACTTAATTTTTGGCCTGGAAGACTACTTGCTGCCAATCACTGGGCCAACTGTTTGATACCAACGGGCCCCTTACTTTTGACAAACTTAAGATAGTTTAAGGTCTTCATAAATGGAACAACTGCACTTAATGCAACTTAGACACTGGGTCACTCACCCAAGCATATATAAGTTGTGCTCAGAGCCCGCTCACTCCCTTTGAGAAGTGTCTACTCTCTAAGGACACCAACAGATGCCTCATTACTGAATTATAAGCTTTCCTAAAAGATGAGCTTGCCAAAGACAAAACTCTGGGGCAGAAATGATGGAATAAGGAACCGTGGTGGACACTGACATGTAAGAAGTGAGACAAGATATAGGGCAAGACACACAGCGCAGAAAATCGCAGGCATTGAGTCACTTGTTATGATTGTAACTTACTTGTACCAAACTTGCGCTCGCCTCCCCTGGGGCAACAACAGAGGATGTGGGGCCCCTGGCACCTTGCTTCATCTTTTGAAATTGAGAAATTGAGAAATATCTCGACACTCAACTACCATGCTTTCCAGCTTACATTATCTTGGGGTCGATTCTGATTCGGGAAAAAGCGCTCCAATTAGCTGTACGGAGCGTTTTTCCCGTACGAACCGTACACCTACAAAGTCCCCGTACGTACGAGCAAGTACGATTCCAACCCAAAGCGCCACTCGTACCAAACACCGTACAACTAGAAAGTACATACGGATTGTCTCCAGGTGACGCTGTACGCTACGTACGTACATAAATAGGCAGCCATTTCCGGACCAGGAAGTACGATCCGTGTTGACGACACTCCGTACGGCTTTTTTGCTACGAAAGCTGTAAACATCTGTAAAACCAGAGTCCGGCCCGAACTGCACCCCGGTACGCAACATACACGACATGAACCCCTTCGAGCGTGTCATCCCAGAACAGAACGCCTACGACCTCGTATATAGAAACCGACGACGGCGCAGACAGTGAGTACAACGTACTGCAACAACGGAAGTATACCTGTACGGTGCGCCACACGCTAGCGCATATCACCATTGCTATAGTGATACGTGTCACACATACGCCAATAACGTCGGGGTACAGTGCGCCACACTCTAGTGCATATCACCATTGCAATAGTGATACGTGCCGCACATACGCTATTACCGTCAGGGGGGGTATGGTGCGCCACACGCTAGCGCATATCACTATTGCAATAGTGATAGCTGCCGCACACACGTCTGAGATGTCGGGGTACGGTGCGCCACACGCTAGCGCATATCACCATTGCAACAGTATAGGGGGTGGGTGCAGAGGACTCCCAGAAGTGCCCAGCAGTGCCCAACAGTATAGGGGGTGGGTGCAGAGGACTCCCAGCAGTGCCCAGCAGTGCCCATCAGTGCCAAACAGTATAGGGGGTGGGTGCAGGACTCCCAGCAGTGCCGAGAAGTGCCCAACAGTATAGGGGGTGGGTGCACAGGATTCCCAGCAGTGCCCAGCAGTGCCCAACAGTATAGGGGTGGGTGCGGAGGACTCCCAGCAGTGCCCAGCAGTGCCCAACAGTATAGGAGGTGGGTGCACAGGACTGCCAGCAGTGCCCAACAGTATAGAGGATGGGTGCACAGGACTCCCCGCACTGCTCAGTCATAGGGGTGTGCATGTCCAACATCATACAGCAACTACATGCTTGTATGTGTACATCCCTAACTGGGAACACTCATCAATCAATCAATCATGCCATTTGTATAGCGCACTACTCACCCGGGAGGGTCTCAAGGCGCTTGGGGGGAGGGGTATGCTACTGCTCGAACAGCCAGGTCTTGAGTTGTTTCCTGAAGGCGAGATGGTCCTGGGTCAGCCGAAGGTGGATGGGGAGGGAGTTCCAAGTCTTGGCAGCCAGGTAAGAGAAGGATCTTCCTCCGGCGGTGGCTCTTCGGATGCGTGGTACGGCTGCGAGGGCGAGGCTGGTGGACCGTAGCTGGCAGGTGGGCGTGTAGAAGGTCAGGCGGTCGTTGAGGTACTTGGGGCCCAGGTCGTGGAGAGACTTGTGTGCGTGGGCGAGGAGCCGGAACGTGATCCTCTTGTCGACGGGGAGCCAGTGCAGGTTCCTCAGGTGGCTGAAGATGTGGCTGCGTCGGGGCACATCCAGGATGAGTCGGGCGGAGGCGTTCTGGATGCGCTGGAGTCTTTTCTGTAGCTTGGCTGTGGTTCAGGCGTAGAGGGCGTTTCCGTAGTCCAGTCGGCTGGTGACGAGTGCCTGGGTGACAGTCTTCCTGGTCTCGGTCGGGATCCAGCGGAAGATCTTGCGAAGCATACGCAGGGTGTTGAAGCACGATGAGGAGACGGCGTTGACTTGTCTGGTCATCGAGAGGGAGGGGTCCAGGATGAAGCCCAGGTTGCGTGCGTGGTCGGTTGGTTTGGGTGCGGTGCCCAGGGCTGGGGGCCACCAGGAGTCGTCCCAGGCGGAGGGCGAAGATACCAGGATGAGGACTTCCGTCTTGTCCGAGTTCAGTTTCAGGCGGCTGTCCTTCATCCACTCGGCGACGTCTTTCATCCCTTCGTGTAGGCAGGTTCTGGCGGTGTTGGGGTCTCTGGTGAGGGAGAGGATCAGCTGGGTGTCGTCGGCGTAAGAGATGATGTTGAGGTTGTGCTGGCGTGCGATGGCTGCGAGAGGTTTCATGTAGATGTTAAAGAGGGTGGGGCTGAGTGAAGATCCTTGCGGGACGCCGCAGATGACTTCGGTGGCCTCGGAGCGAAACGGGGGGAGGCGGACTCTTTGTGTTCTTCCGGCGAGGAACGAGATGATCCATTCCAGTGCCTTCTCTTGGATACCGATGTTGCTGAGGCGCTGGACTAGGGTGCAGTGGCAGACCGTGTCGAACGCAGCGGAGAGGTCCAGGAGGATGAGGGCCACTGTTTCCCCCTTGTCGAGCAGGGTCCGGATGTCGTCGGTGGCTGCGATGAGGGCGGTCTCGGTGCTGTGGTTGGCTCTGAAGCCGGACTGCGAGGGGTCGAGGGATCCGTTCGTCTCGAGGAAGGCGGTCAGCTGTCTGTTGACTATCTTCTCGATGACTTTAGCAGGAAAAGGGAGGAGCGAGATGGGGCGGAAGTTTTTGAGATCGGTGGGGTCCGCTGTAGGTTTCTTCAGGAGGGCGCTGATCTCGGCGTGCTTCCAGCTCTCCGGGAAGGTGGCGGTGTTGAAGGAGGCGTTGATGATGTTCCGGAGTTGGGGTGCGATGGTGGAGTCGGCCTTGTTGAAGACATGGTGTGGGCAGGGGTCGGTCGGTGATCCAGAGTGGATGGTGTTCATCGTGCGGGCTGTGCCTTCGGTGGTCACCGTGGTCCAGGTGCGAAGGGTGGTGGTGGGGGGCGTTGGTTCGACGGTTGGGTGCGTGGGTGGGGCGCCGAAGCTGTTGTGGATGTCGGCGATCTTGCGGTGGAAGAACGAGGCGAGGGAGTTGCAGAGGTCTTGTGACGGAGTGATGTCGTTGGTGCCGGTGCTGGGGTTGGAGAACTCCTTGACGATAGTGAAGAGCTCTTTGCTGTCGTGGGCGTTGTTGCCCAGTCGTTCCTTCAGGGATTTCTTCTTGGTGGTGCGGATGAGCTGGTGATGCTTGCGGGTAGCGTGTTTGAGGGAGGTCATGTTGTCGGTGGTCCGGTCGAGGAGCCAGGCTTTCTCGAGGGTGCGGCAGGTCTTCTTGGAGTCCTTGAGGTCGTCGGTGAACCAGGATGCCTTCTTGCTTCTGGGTCTGCTGGGAGGGTTCTTTGGTGGCGCGAGGTCGTCGGCGCAGGCGGTCAGCCACTGTGTGAAGTTGCGGGCTGCTTCGTTGGGGTCTGTTGTGTTGGCGGGTGGGCTCTGGCTGAGGGAGGTGGTGAGCTGGTCTGCGGTGATCTTGCTCCAATTCCTGTGAGGTACCTGTTGCGGGTGGTGGTGGGTTGTGGATCTTTTGAAGCTGAAGTAGACGCAGCTGTGGTCGGTCCAGTGGAGTCCGGTGGCGTGGCTGAAGGTGATGTACTTGCTGGAAGAGAAGACGGGATCAAGCGTGTGGCCGGCGTAGTGGGTGGGGGTGTTGACCAGTTGCTTGAGTCCGAGGTTGGCGAGGTTTTCCAGCAGGGCGGTGGTGTTGCGGTCCTTGTTGTTCTCCAGGTGGAAGTTGAGGTCCCTGAGGAGGATGTAGTCAGTGGAGGGGAGGGCGTGCGGGCTGATGAAGTCTGTGATGTCTTCGCTGAATTGTGTGCGTGGTCCCGGGGGTCTGTAGAAGAGGGTGCCTCTGAGTGTCGTCTTAGGGTCGGTGTGAATCTGGAAGTGGAGATGTTCGGCTGCGGCGAAGGAGTCGTTGGCGTCGGTCGTGATGCGGATGGTGTTCCTGTGGACGATGGCGATGCCACCTCCGGTCTGGTTGAACCGGTCCCTTCTGATGATCTTCTTGTACCCATCCGGGATGGCGATGGCGATGTCGGGAGCAGAGGAGGCGTTCATCCAGGTTTCCGTGAGGAAGGCGACGTCCGGTGATTTAGCGTCGAGGAGGTTCCAGAGTTCCACGGCGTGTCTGTGGACGGAGCGGGTGTTGATCAGGATGCACTTGAGGTGGTTGCTGCTGGTGTTTGTCTTGGCGGGTGCGGGGCAGGTTCGGAGGCAGGTGAACTTGCAGGTGCAGCAGGTGAAGGGTCCGTGGGTGCGTCTCGGGGTGGCTCGGCAGCAGGCGTGGGTCCGGCCGGCATTGAGTGCGTTGAGAGTGGCGGCGTCGTAGGTCAGTCGGGTCGTCTTGCCTCGGCGGGGAGGGCCAGGGGTCCTGGCGCTGGGCGCGGTCCAGGCGCGGACGGGCGCAGAGGGGCTTACCTTTGGCGCACCTTCGGCGCTCAATCGGTGCTCCCGCTGCGCGCGTCCGCTGCGCGGTCGCTCTGGGGGCGTCATAAGTAAGGAGCCGGGAGGGAGGAGCAGCTGGATAGCGGGGCGGCAAATGGAATCACAGGGGGGCGGGGCCGCAGGGAGGCAGCGGCGGGAAATTCCAAGAAGCAGCGGGCAGCTGGAAATTCCCAGGAGCAGCGGGAAATTCCCAGGAGCAGCGGGCAGCGAGCGAAGGAATCTGCAGGCAGGAGGCGGCAAAGGCAGGCAGGAGCGGCAGCAGTGAGTGGGGCGACCAAGCCCTGTGGAGGGGCTCATGATAGTTGCATATCAACACATCACACACAGCAGTGACCCACTCCACGGAGATTGGTATCCTGTCACACACTGGGTGACACACCACATGTGGGTGTATTGTCAGATCCCACATGTATATCCACCCGTCTAGTTTGCTGGCACACACCCCTCCATCATGACTCAATAGTGTGTAGTCATGTAACAGACCACCAAACAAATGAAGCACAAATGGAATAATAAAGTGTCATGTACATCCCGGACATGATGTGAATGTCCAGGTGGTGCAACATGTACTCCCTCATGGATGTAACAGGGTAGAAATCCCCTAGATACAAAGAACCAAAATGTATTTAGTGTGTCAAAATAGTAAAAATTTACAATCTGAATCATAACGTCAAGGCTGATAACATTGTCATGCATGGTATGATGGTCTTCCTGAAGGCATTACTACATACTACAAACCCAAGCACAGTGAGTAGCATATATGGCACTGACCAATTATCTGAATTCATTTGTGAGCAGGCATGGCCATTGCTGAAGGGAAGGTACAAATCTATAGGGAATAAACACAAACGTCATCACAACAATTGTGCAACTGTCCGTAGTGAAGATCACATGTGTCACTGAGGAAGGGACACTCTTTGGGACAATGTCTGCATGCAAACTGCACACACACCAATCTAGATATTTTGCTGCAACATGGGATAGCACAAACATACCATGGTCCACCTCATTACCATCAGGAAATAGACATGTTACAATACCCAAAAATGAACATTACACCAACTCGTAGGCACACAGCAGCTAAAGCAATTTCCTGAAATGCAAAAGTTCAGAATGAAAAATGAAAAGCTTTATTCAGCGCCATAATCAAAATTACGAAAATAATGATTCCAGGCTCACAAAAGGCCAATGGCCAGTCCAAATAAATGTCCTCACCAAAACTTGCCTGCACATGAAGTTCAGATGTCTGTGGGCACATGGGGGGCATCATCGGGGTAATTGTCCGGCACCGCAGGGACAGGAGAGGGAAGGGCAGGTGTAGTGGGTGCAGGTGGGGTGGATTCCTCCACAGTGGCCGGTGCAGCGCAAAAGGATGACAAATATTCAGCGCTGCACACTGCTGCCAGTTCAGACAAACTACCACCTGAACCTGGGGACACAATGGGGGTGGAGGTAGAGGGCTCTGAGTCAGGTGTCGTGTGTCTGTGGACGCATGTGTGACGTCTGTCCCCTCTCCCTGTGGGTGTGCCTATATCCCCTTGAGCTTGGGTGCGTGGAGATTTGCGTTTCGACTACCGTGTGGGTGTGCTAGGTGTGTCTGTTGTGGTGTCTGATATGTGGCGTCTGCGTGTAAGTTGGACAGGTATGGGAGAGGGTGATGTGGATGGGTCTGAAGGAGTGGGGGGGCTGACACTGCAAGATGGACAGTGCTGCCGTCAGTGAAGACTCTATGGCTGCCAAACTCTGACTTTGGCCAGACATGGCTGATGACATGCCCTCCATGTATGACAACAACTGTGTCATGATGTGTGTTTGGCCATGGAGGACAGTCAGCATTGACGTCTGGCCAACTTGGATCTGCCGGAGCAGGTCCACAGACTCAGCACTGAGGGCAGCAGAGGAGACAGGAGTAGGGGCTGCGGTGCCGGGGACAAAGGAGACACGGGGGTAGCATGGACCTTAGGGACTCTAACAACTGGGAGGGTGGAGGTGGGTCTGGAGGAGGAGGAGGGGACAGGCATAGTTGTTGTAGATGCCATAGCTGCATATTCCCGCTCCTCCCAGCCGTCCGCATGGTATGAGGTGTCGTGCTCATGAGGTCCGGCCACCTGACTCCCCTCACCCTCTGTGCCACTGCCTCCCTCCGACTCCTCAAAGCTGGTGGCACTGTTGCTGGGTCCCTCTGTCTGGTCCGTGCCTGTGTCTCCTACAGATTGTGGTGATGATGCTGTTGGCAAGGAGAAAATGAAAAATATATCAGTCACCTGTACACATCAGACATATCAGCAACAAATCATTTTGGGACATTTCTAATCATGGCATGCATCATGAGTCACATGCCACATAACTCTGCACATATATAAGTCTAGTAATGGGGAATTGTAATAGACACAACGCTCATTCTATACAAAGATACAGGTAACAGACCAGGCTACAACTTGGATGAGAGTCACAATGATGAGCCTCTGCCTGTCAACAGGATAGGTGTTGATCAATCACCGTTCAGTTGCCCACTCTGCCACCCAAGTCCAGACATGGTCTTGTTCAAATCTGTTTGACCCTGTGCCACATGGGAACAGTCCTGCCCGAACTGCCATGTGATGCCATCCCTGGACCTGACATAAGTTTTCCATCACCTCTCACTGGCATCACAGCTGTCTACAGCCAGGCTTGTGTGAAACACAGATGTGTATACAAACAAGCATGGCTGAAGACGGCTGTAATGCCAGAAAGTGGTTCCAGGAATCTTGTTCCCAGTCCAGGGAAGGCATGGCTTGACAATTATGGCTGGGCTGTTCCCATGAGGCATATGGACAGACAGATTTGCACATGACCATGTTTGAACTTGGGGGGCAGAGTGTGCAACAGAGAGGTGATGGATAAAACCCTGACCTGTTGACTGGGTGTGAGTATATGATTGGTACAGAGGCTCCCTCCATCACCACACACTTTAGTGAAACTCCTCACAGGGGCATCTATCACCAGAACATACAGTTGCTAGCACACTGGTAGTCAAGTGAAGTGGCACACATGTCCAAAATCCTGAAAAAGACAAAGCTAATGTGCCTACAATTGTGAATGTGAAAAACATTGATGCATTCTTGACACACCCGCAGCCACATGTGAAATTTGAATACAGTAGTGTGCACACCAAGACAAAACTGCGTTGCCCCACCAATCCATACATGTAGCAGAAAACGATGTGGAACAATCATCTCTGTGAGCCAATAACATCGCCTGTAAATCCAACAATGACTGCATTGTCCAGCAGCACAGTCTAAGTGCATAGTGACAAGTTCACATCAGAAATAACATACACAGCACACCACTGACAAGGCTAAACAGGCAGACCCATCACACCTCCCATGCACAACACCCCAATCACTCCGTCAATGTGAGTGATACAGCTCAAGTAGTGAAAACTCAGAATCTGGGTATCAATAACTGGGCAGCTATATTAAGTAAGCCAAGGTCACATTGTGTGGCTGCCCATCAATATTAGTCCCATGCAACCTGCAACATTTCTTGTGAATATGCACACACGCACTGCCCAGTGTGAGTATGCGCAAGCCAAATTTTGTATACATGGACAGTGTGCACATGTAGCTAACACATGAGAAATACAAAGTATACCAGGGACAAAGGCCACTGAGGCAGACCCGTGCTGAACTCCATGTTGAGACTCATGATCGGTGCCAAAAAATCATGAAGGGCAAACACAGTGCACAGGTCGTGGAACAGGTAAAGTACCAACACATGTCACAGACCTCCCTCCAACATGATGATGTGCTAAGCAATATGCATACTAATACATTGCGCCCTAGGAGGACATGCGCAAAAATGAAATACCCAAAGCAGGAGACAAATGTGGAGGAGGGGAAGGGATGTAAAAGAGCATCTGCTGAATATGGGGCATTGACATGACAATGCATAAAGTGCCTGTCTGACCAGACCATGCCAACTGTGGGAGTGTTACCAGGCTTCGGAGCACTTCAGGTAGCATGTGACACACATGACAACAAACAGACATGTACCTACCCCCTCCTTGCTGCTGTCCCTCCTGAAACTGCCTATGGAGGTCCGGAAAAACCACGCCCAGGACCCGGAGCAGGGGGGGGGGGGTGAGGTGACGTGTGCCGCCATGCCGGCGTGGAGCTTCAAGCTTCAGCTGCACCCGGGCGATACGGCGGCTCCAGCACCGGATGCCCTGCCACCTCTTGCGGATGTTCCGGATCTTGCGGTGAGGGCCCCCCACAGACCTGACATCCCTGACAGTCCTGGCTATGGTCAGCTAGATCTCCCCCTTCTTATAGGCAGATACCTGTCAGGAAGACAAAGTGAAACAACATCAGTACACCTGCTCCATGTCCCAAAGACACACCCTTGCATCACATTGACTATGACAACAGGGCATAGGATGCTGACAGGACTTGCATAATTGTCCATGTGAATGTGGCCTGTGAGCAAACACCAATGCACTACATGCTTTTGAAAGGCAACAGATGCCCTAAGGGGTGCAAACCACTCACTGAGCATGGCTAACACTGAACAAGATATGCAACTTCAGGGTGGTGGACAGCACGTGACATGCTGTCACATATCCCACTACACCTAAGAACTCTCAGCAGTCCACACATGCACGCCCTGGCACAGATCACTTGCTTATCAGTGTCAACAGTGTATACAGCCTCACTTTGCACATGTCACACTTTACAAAGATGTGACACAGGCCTCATGTTAACTGTCCAAGTCATGCACACGGCACTGCATACTTGTCACATCAGATGGGTACAGCTGTGGCATACGCCATGCATCAGTGTTGCTAAACATCACATACACAATTAGCCTGGTGACAAGGAACATACACACTCTTCAATGTCCATGACTTCAAAGCATGCATTTGTCAAACATCCACACAGGTCACGAGAACCAATTGACAACAGTGAGTACATTCATCTGTCACTCTGGGGGGAACACTGTTACACCTCAGTAAAAGAGTGATTCACGTTGCATTGAATGTCACAGTTAGCACAATGCCGGTAAGCAGTAAACACTATTTAGCTACATCATTCACTGCATGGTAGATACCACAATGTACACACCCGGCACTCACTCCAAACTACATTGCAACTCTCTGTCCCATAAATACACAATGGCTGTAGTGACACTCACACATTCATCACTCACCTGATCCCCTGGTTTCCCATACAGCTTGCTCTAGTTAGGTAGGAGGGCATCCAGCAGGGCCTGGTTCTCCTCACCACTGAATGCAGGTGCCCTCTCCATGGTCAGCATTATCAGGGTCCAGGAAAAGCAGAGACAGCAGCAGTGTAGTCCACTCCAATGTTGTGCAAGCAAGTGCCCTCTCACAGCCACATGCAGCCTTAAATCAGTGCTGCTGAGGGGCTGTCAGTCTCAGGAAGACAGTGTGATAGGGCAGATTACTTTGCATCCTATGTTTCATCCAATCCCATTCCACATAAGGCCCTGACACACATTTGCATGGTTTACAATTTGAGCTCTAGCTACACAACAAATATTGCAACATTGTATAGTGTTGGCCAACTAAATTTTGCAGAACACCAGTAGCACACTCAAATCTCTGTTTCCTTGACAACTAGCCTGCATTCTGGGCATTCTACTCGTCCCCTAGGTGTTCCCTATGTATTTTCTGGGATCCACACACAAGTACAGTGCGTTTTTCGTTGCAAGCGCCAGTTTTTCGATATTGAAACGTTCTGCATACATACACGCACCAGTGGGGTACACTCCTCATGCGTATGGCTACAATGCAATAGTGAGACGACCCGTACACATGCACGCACCAGTGGGGTACACTCCGCATGCGTATGGCTACAGTGCAATAGTGAGACGACCGGTACACATGCCACGCACCAGTGGGGTACGCTCCGCACGGGTATGGCTACAATGCAATAGTGAGACAACCCATACACACGCACGCACCAGTGGGGTACGCTCAGCACAGGTATGGCTACAATGCAATAGTGAGACGACCCGTACACACGCACACACCGGTGGGGTACGCTCCGCACACGTATGGCTACAATGCAATAGTGAGATGACCCGTACACACGCACGTACCAGTGGGATAGGCTCCGCACGGGTATGGCTACAATGCAATAGTGAGACGACCCGTACACATGCACGCACCAGTGGGGTACGCTCCGCACGGGTATGGCTACAATGCAATAGTGAGACCACCCATACACACGCATGCACCAGTGGGGTACGCTCCGCACGGGGATGGCTAAAATGCAATAGTGAGACGACCCGTACACACGCACGCACCAGTGGGGTGCGCTCCGCACGCGTGTGGCTACAATGCAAAAGTGAGACGACTCGTACACACGCACGCACCAGTGGGGTACGCTCCGCACGCGTATGGCTACAATGCAATAGTGAGACGACCCGTACACACGCACGCACCAGTGGGGTACTCGGCGTTTCACACGCTCCAGTGAATGCATGTGTACAGTGCGTTCAACAAGCTCACGCATGGCACCATTACTATAGTGATAACAGGAAAACACATGGCAGGGATGTGGGTGTGAGGTCATTATGAGGATGTCCATGTATGTGTTGGCATGGTATACTTACATGAGCAGGCCCTAGGTGTGGCACACAGTTATATAGCAGAGGGCATGTGATATAGTGGCACAGTTGATGTGTGATGGGCTGTGGAGACATGACATTTGTGATGGGCCACTATGTGGTTCACATTACCTTGACACTTGTCACATGAGTAACATCACGAACATGTTGTTATTCACATGAACACTGGGATGGCACACTCTTCAGTACGGGCGTCTATCACATGATGCCAGGGACAGGGGCACTGTCTCGCTTGACCAATTGACGCTCAGCATGACCCTGTGTGACAATGTAATGTGTGTGCAATGTAATAGATTGGACATGATCTTTGTATCCGGTAAACATAATCCTCTTTAGGTGCATCTATGATGGGTCTGTGTCATGATTGCAAGTGTCTCACATGTACGCACACCAATCCACAGGGGCATTTCTACAGCTCATGTGTGTGATGGCATCATAGAGCGTTTGTCGACAGACATACAGATCTGCATTCTGAGGATGGCTGTGGTGTAGTTTTGTCAAATGCACAACTCATGCACAATATCACAGAAATGTGAAATATATAGCACATGTGACGTGGGTGTGTTCCTTGCAGTCAGCTGTCTGGATGTGTTGACAACCTTCTCATGCAGGTCACGTGACGTGTGTCACTGATGTGAGGGATTGTTCTGCTAACTCAGACCAGCCCAGCTGACCATTTGTGTGCATGTCATGTCCATTTCACAGACAACAGGTGAATCAGTTTTGTTGTAGGAGTGCCAACTAGCTGGCATAAGTGTCCATGATGTATAGCCCACCTCAGAATCATAAGTGATTTCATGTGTTGAAGCATTGTTGATTGTGCTATGTACATTGTAATTGTTGTTTGCTGATTGTTGTACACCTTTTTACCCAAACATGTCATGCAGGGCACCCCCTCTGCCAAGTCTGTTGCCTCACTTGGATGCCATGAGAGAACGTGATTGCATCTGCAGCTACAGATTCACTCAAGAGTTGATTCAGAAGTTGACCGACAGGCTGGAACCACATCTCCAACCGCGATACAGGTATCCAACTGCGCTGACACCCAAGGTAAAGGTGATGGCAGCCCTACATTTCTTTGCCACAGGTACGTTCCAATTCACCGTAGGTGATGTGGGGGGGATGTCCCAGACCATGTTCAGCCGTGTACTACGTGATGTCTTAGCTGCTATGTTGGAGCACATTGATGAATTCATTAAGTTCCCTACTCCAGAAGAGTTGACCGATGTCAAGGGTGAATTCTATGCCCTGGGACACATACCACATGTAATTGGGTCCATTGATGGGACACATGTTGGACTGGTGCCACCACAGGCTCGGGAGCAGGCCTTCCGCAACAGGAAACATTACGACTCCATAAATGCCCTGATGGTGTGTCTTGCGAACATGATGATTTCCCATGTTTGTGCACGTTTTCCAGGATCATGCCACGATGCATTCATCATGAGGCGGAGCAGGGTACCACAGATGATGCTGCAGCTGCGCAACTATCGGGCATGTCTTGTTGGTGGGTAAACACTGTTTCTCATGTATGTCTCAATGTAATTTATCTCTTTCACGGCTTCTCATTACACACTCATTGCCATGATGTAATGTTGTAGGAGACGCCGGATATCCAAACATGCCGTGGCTCATGACTCCACTACGCAACCCCAGAACTGCTGCAGACCAGCGATACAATAATGCACACGGGCAGACCAGGCGTGTGATAGAGCATACGTTTGGACTCCTGAAGAGCCGGCTCAGGTGTCTCGACAAGACAGGCGGATCCCTACCATACGCCCCGCTCAAGGTGTGTAACATCTTCATTGTGTGCTGCATGCTGCACAACACGGCAGTGGAGAAGGACGTGCCACTCATCCTGGATCCTGATGATTAGGAACATCCACCCGTTGAGGATGAAGGCCTTGGCCAGGATGCTAGCGATGAGGATGATGATGATATCCGGAGTCAGCTCATACGCAACTTCTCATAACGGTGAGTACCTGTAAAATAGTGTGCAAGCTACTACCATAGAGTGACATGTGTAGCATACTGTGTGTCCAGCAGACTGTATACAATGTGACATTGATGTTTGTGGTGCAGTGTCACACAAGTGCCGATGTCATGCCACACACCTGAGCGCAATGAGTGAACTTTGAATGTACAAGTGTACTACATTGTTAGTGTATTGTACATGACCATGTCTGAATGAATGTATTCAGTACATGACCACTTGTGTGCCTGTCCTTTCCAGGCCGTCCTGCCTGTTGTCTATTCGTGTCATCTTGGTCCTCCTGCAATTCCTCTTGATGATAGCAACGTCGGATGAATCTGCGTTCCCTGCACGGACATGTGGAAAGTTCAGTTTTGGTAAGGATTCCAAACAGGCAGTTTATTGTTGGTATGGTTTTTAAATGTGTGGAAACTGTTCATGCGCATGTTGTAGGCCCATACATACATGTCACATTACCATGTATCAAATTTCATGTTGCGCCACTCCCATGACAAGACAGTCATCTGTAGTTGAGTTTTGACTTTGGTGAATGCATCAATGTGTGTTAACATTTACCCTGTCACATTGCAGATACCACGGGTTGCCATTGTGTGTTAGATCACAAACACAGGCTCCGTGGAGAATTGCAGCCTCACTGTGTGCAGCAGGATGTGTCTGAATCATCCACTCAACCTTGTGGGCCAGTACAGTTTGATTTCCAGAAAACCATGTTGTGTCGGTGTGGGCCAGTGTATGTCCCACATGTTCTGTCAACTGTCCTGTGAGTCTGTTTGCATGGATGCATTGCCCCTTGTGGCAGTATGTCATGTCACTGTCATGTCGTTACCTCAGTGCCGGTGGAGAACACTGCTTCGCTAGCCTTCTCAGTTAGTTGATGTTAACTTTCCATTCTTATGATGCCAGGTATGTTGCGCTGATTACATCACAACGTTGGGCTATAGAAAATGTTCACACTTACGTGGCTCCAGTCGGGTGAGGTCATTGCCCGAAATCTCTTGTGCCGTGCAGCATATCCTGGTCACGGTAGGGTTGTTTTTGTGGCTTTGTTCCTATTGACTCGCTGTTGAGTTTGGTTACACATGCTTCTCATGTATAGCATAGTAAGGCACAGTTGCAAGAGGTAATGACTGGCCCCTATTCCCCTATTGGGCTTCCTGGTGTTTCGGTGATTTCCTTCCTCATTTGAGGAGCTGCTTACGGCTCTTGCGGGTGATGTCTACTTTCCCTTCATGGCCCTTACTTATTCACAGGGCTAACTACGGATTGTTGGCTTTGTGTCAGTTGCACTGCTATACGTCACAATTACTGAGATAGGGAGCATCAATAATACACTATGACGTAGTTGAGGACTGCATGGATCTAACTGCATTGTAGCAGCCTAGTGAGCGTCATACATGCACCATTTTGGTGACAACCTCTACTAACTTGTATGTGTCCGTGTTCAAGCATCTGATTTTGTCTCATTGCAAGATCTGTGATCAGTAATAGGACACAGTGGCAGTGGTTACACTACACAGGTGTGAGTGGTACAGTCTAGGTGCCGAGGTAATCTGTGAATCTGTAACAAAAAGTATGGAATCAATATGCTTGTTTTCCTTTGTTTCAGATCTCCCTCCCTGCAGTTCCCATCCTCCCTTTCCCTCGCCTGATCGCCCTAATGTGTCTGTCATTTGTAGTCAGACCAAGGGGATATTGGGAGATGGAACCCTTCCAGCATCACAATCACACCACTCTGATGATCACAGGTACGGACAGTCCCTGGCAGTCGTGTGGAGAGTGTTTCACCAGCATTACAGGTAACATCATTGCATGAGTGTTATTGTCGTCAGAGCAATGCCACTGGGCATGTAAATTGGCTGAGGCAGCATGGCCTTGCAACAAACTTCATCCTATTGTGTAGGAGCTGTGTTTCACACAGTACATTGTGCCTCATTGCTGTCACCACCGATATCTTTCAGTCTGCATGCGTTCAATATGGCATTGTTTACAATGATTGTTCATATGTGGTTATGTGTACAGTGACAACAAGCATGCTGTTCGCATTGGCTAATGGACCAAATTGTGCACGATGTACATGGTTGTGTATGTGTTGTGTAGCTTGCTACACACAATGTGTAGGCTACAGCTGCTGACGCAGTGTGTCCTGTGCCCCGCTTGGCATTATGGTGACTCGTCCTTTGGCCATGATCTTTGGTGAATGTTCACACATTTTCACGCAGTGACCCATGGGTAATCAGCCACTCCTGCCTTCACATACACATGTCACTTATTGCCTAGCAAGAATCTTCGGGTTGTGTGCTTGTTTAGCATGTTCTATTGCCCCTTTTGCCGTCATGTGTTCACTCATCCCGGCTGCTGCATCCCCAGCCACAACGCTGCAGCGTGTGGCCCAATCAAGCAACACACACGCCTATAAGATACTCCTCCATCCATCCACCCATTATTGAAGCATGCCGCAGCTTGTCTGTGCCACTGTTGCACAACCGTCATGACAAAGGCAGGTCCGTCAGCACCTGCAACATGCACACTGCAAGACACTCAGCTCATTTAATGACACATGTGACACAACAGACTCATGCCCCAGCCAACCTCCACAGAGTGAACACCAGACAATCATCCACATGGTAACACACTACCACAAACACACCCATGACAGCCTCTCGGGCTGTGTATGCAACTCATAATGACAACACGACGCAGCCACACATAACAGTGCGTGTACGTACAACCAGGTCATGTGCCTCGTACTGCACACACACTACTTCCAGCAGCGCCACATTGTAGTTTATAGCCTCGTTGACACAACACCACCACACATCGCCTCCAATGCTGTAACGTGGTAGTACGCAACCTCAGCACACCACTTCTGCCTAGTCATCACAGACGGATTGTCAAAATCCCACAGGGACCATACACCCAATCCAGGATTATGATTGGTCAAACTTAACGGGGTACACCCTCAGAGTCACATCCAACACCATGGACACACTCTGCATTGTCAAACATCTGCACATCCAGTTTCACACCAGCATCCGGGCCGGCCTCATTGTAACTATCATCTACAGCTCTCCTATCCTACACACACAATTTGGCTAAGCCATCTATCAATAAATCTATTCATTTGTTAAACGCACTACCTACCCGTGACGGTCTCAATGCGCTGGGGGGGCTGCTACTGATCAAAACACCCTGGGCTTCAGAAGTCTTGTGAAGGGCAGCAGGTCCTGGGTCTGTCGTAGACTTGTAGGGAGGGTGTTCCAGGTCTTTGAGTCGAAGTAGGAGAAGGATCTGTCACTGGCGATGTTTTTCAGGATGTGAGGGACAGTGGCGAGAGCAAGGTTGGTAGAGCAGAGGCTGCGGGTGGGTGTGTAGAAGCTGAGTCTGTCGTTGTGGTATTTTGGTCCTGCGTGGTGTAGAGCTTTGTGTGCGTGGATGTGGACTTTGAAGGTGATCCTGTTGTTGACAGGGAGCCAGTGCAGCCCTCTCGGGTGTCGTGTGATGTGGCCGTGTTGTGGCAATCGAGGGTCAGACGTGCCGAGGTGTTCTGGATGAGTTGCAGCCGTCTCGGGAGTTTGGTTGTTGTAGCTGCATAGATGGTGTTCCCTTGACTCAATTCAGCTGGTGGAGAGGGCCAGGGTGACTGTTTTGTGTGTATTTGAGGTGATCCATTATAAGATCCTGCGGGGCATTCAGAGGGTGTTGAAGCAGAAAGCAAAGATGGCGTTGTCCTGCTTGGTCATGGGGAGTGAGGAGTCGAGGATGCCCCCCAGGTTGTGTGCGTGGTTGGTGGGTTCTGGGTCTGTTCCTAGCGATGTTGGCCACCAGTCGTCACAGGCTGAGCTGGTGGGGCCGAGGATGTGTACCTCCGATTTGTCAGGATTCTGCATCAGCCTGCTGTCCTTTCTCCATTTTGCAACGGCCTTCATTCCTCTGTGGAGGTTGATTTTGACAGTGTGTGGGTCTTTGGTGAGGGATATGATCAACTGGGTGTAATCGGCGTAGGAGATGATGTTGATGCTATGTTGTTGTGCCACATGGGTGAGTTGTGCCATGTGGATATTTAACAACGTCGGGCTGAGGGATGACCCCTGTGGGACGCTGCGGATGGTGTCAGTGGTTTTGGAACAGAACTGTGGGAGGCAGACGCTCTGGGTTCTGCCGGTGGCGAAGGATGTTGCCCAGACCAGGGCAATCTCTTTGATTCCTGCGTCATAGATTCGAATTGTTAGGGTGCCATGGGAGACCGTGTGGAAGTCTGCTGATAGGTCCAGAAGGATGTGGGCGTCTGTTTCTCCTTTGTCCATGAGGATGCTGATGTTGTAGGTGGCGGCAATGAGGGCGGTGTCCGTGCTGTGGTTGATGCAGAATCCAGACTGGGTTGGTTGTATGATGTTGTTGTCTTTGAGGTAGCGGGTCAGCTGTCTGTTGATAATCTTCTACGTGACTTGTTCTGGGAAGGGGAGCAGGGAGATGGGCCGGAAGTTCTAGAGGTATTTGTGGTCCACCTTTGGTTTATTCAGTAAGGCGTTGAACACGGCATTCTCCCAGCTCCCAGTGAAGGTTGCTGTCTCGAAGGAGATGTTGGATATTTTTACGGAGAAGGGGTGAGATGGCTTATCTGGCTTTGTTGGAAATGTGGATATGCCATGGGTCAGATGGGGATCCAGAGTGAATGTAGTCCATGGTCATGATGGTGTCTTCATTGCTGAAGTTGTAGCAGGCAATCAGATGATTTGTGTGGGTGTTGGTCGTAGGGGGGGTGGTCTCGGTTGTGGATGTGGGGCTAGCGGAGTAGAAGCTGTTGTGGATGTAGATGATCTTATGGTGAAAGAAGTTGGCCAGTGAGTAACACAGGTCTTGTGATGGTGGAATGTCGTTGGTGCTGTATTTGGGTTTTGAGAGTTGAATTGCGATGTTGATGTGCTATTTGCTGTTGTGTGCATTGCTGTCTAGGCGGTCCTTGATGGCTGTCCTCTTGTCGGTCCTGATGAGTTGGTGGTGTCTGTGGGTGGCACTTTTGTGTGCGTTGTAGCTTTCTGGTGTTTGTTTGCAGAGCCTGCTCCTCTACAGCTTCCGACAGGTGCACTTGGAGGTCCTGAGGTCTTTGGTGAACCATGCGGCAATGTTGTTGTTGTGATAGGTGGCGGAGGTCTTGAGTAGGGCGAAGGTGTCTGCGCAGTCATTGATCCACTGTTTGAGGCAGATGGCAGCGGTGTGGGGGTAGGTGGGGTAGGCTTGTGGTCCCAGTGCAAGGGTGGCTGTCAGTTAGTCCTTGGTGAGCTTGCACCAGCAGCGGCATGGCATGTTCTGTGTGACGGGGGTGTGGTGGGTTTCCTGAAGGTGAAGTGGACACTTCTGTGGTCTGTCCAGTGGTGTTAGGTGGTGTGGTTGAATGAGACGTGTGGAGTTTCTGAGAAGATGGGGTCCTGTGTGTGTCTAGCAGTGTGGGTGTGTGCCATCACGAGTTGTTGTAATCCAAGGTTGGCAAGGTTGTCCATCAGGGCGGTGGAGTTTGCGTCATTGTTGTTATGATGGTGGAAGTTAAGTTCCCTAAGGAGGATGTAATCCGTGTAGGCGAGGGCGTGCGTGCTGATGAGGTGAGCGATGGAGTTGATGAATTGTGGTAGGACTCCAGTTGGTCTGTAGATGAGTGTTCCTCTGAGGGTGGTGTTGGTGTCGGTGTGGATCTGTAAGTGCATGTGCTAGTCGGTGGGGAGGGTGTCGTTGGTGTTGGTTGTGACTCTGGGAGTGTTAATGTGGATGATGGCAATTCCTCCTACCACTTTGTTGGTGCGGTGTTTGCGAGAGATGTCATAGCCTTCTGGTATGGCTATGGCGATGTCTGTTGGCAAGGTGGTGTTCAGCCTGGTTGCCATCAACAACACCAGCCAGCCCAACTACAGCAACAACCTCTACACAGGAACAAGAACCTGACTCCAGGAGTACTTGTGGAAATCCAGGTTGCATGCACACACCTCATCCTCAACATCCCCTGCAACTGCCACATGACCATCCGCCTGAGATACCTACAATAGTCCCACAGTCAACTGCAGGTTCACCTTCATACTCCTCAGCCACACTCAGTAGGCACTCCACAGACCCAGGCAAAATAAATGATATGGACGTCTACCATCCAACACCCCGTTGCCCACAGTCCGTCTTGCCACCCTTGGCCAGGCCAACAATCTTCACATCCACAGTACAACAGCATGTGGCTGATAGTTCTCATACCTCATTAAACAGATCCTGGTGCTCCCTCCGTGGACACCTACATATTAGACATGCTCTTGACACCTCACACACTCTTCTATGACTGTTTGTCATTGCAGTATTTCAAGCAAACCCCACCTTCTGCAGTTAGTAACCATCACAGGTGAGTATTGCCATCCATGTATCTAGTTTTGGAAATCTTGTGACCTATTTGTGTCCACAGCCGGACTCAGATCCCAGTGTGTGGATGGCTAGAGTTTGCAGGAGACTGTAGTATTTGAAGACATATCACCTCACGAATGTATTTGAATCTAGGTACATACAAATACATCAATGCATATTGTGCTAGTTAGATTTATTTTTGACTCTTGTGCGTGTAACGTGAGTAGGTGCTGTACAACAACGGGGGAATCCAAAGTTCACAGCGGGAGATGTGATGCATTACAGTATGAGTCAACAGAGTCCAGGCCACAGTGCTTGGCATCATTGGGCACACTGCGACCAGCAAGTCCATGTGGGAGAGTCAGAAAGTCAATAAAGTGATGCAGTTGCACACGAAGGCAAGATGCCAGACCAGGTGACCTGGGAGTTGTGCATGGCCCTATGCCTCTCAACGTCTTGTCCGTGGATGACCCACCTTCCTTGGGGGACCCTCACTTGCAGGCCTTGATGCCTGGGATGCTCCATCTGACAATTCCTCCTCCTCCTCCCTCCCTGTGCCTGTTGTTGGTCTTTGCCTAGATGTTTCTGGCCTTGTGACACAGGGAGGGTGCTGCATGTTGACAGCGATCAGACGGAGTGATTGGTTAATTTTCCTATGCACCGTCATGAGCTCATCCAGTCTTGCCTCCATCCGTCCCTGGTGTCGTTCTTGACTGGCATGTAGCTGGGCCTGCTGATTTGTCATTCTGTTGAGGGCCTCTACTACCAGGCTGAACTCCCTGGTGTCCCGCCGGTATACATCCATGATGTCTCTGAGTTCTGCCATACCGGGCCCTGCAGCTGGCTGGTCAGGTTCTCGCCTCTGCCTTGCACCACTCCCACCACCCCTGCCCACACGAGCCTGACCTGTGTTTGTGGGCACATCAGGTCGACGGGACCCATGAGTGCTGGCAGTGGTGGTGTCGTCTGCCACCTCCTGGGTGCCCGGCGAAACTTGTCCCTCATTGTCAGACTGGCTCTGTTGTGGATTATGTGCAGGGCTCCGAGCTGTCTGCTGGGATGTGGCGGGAATGGATGTGGTGGTTGGCACAGATGTATCTGTTCCAGCTGCTCCATGGGTTTGGGATCCAGAGGGGCCAGGTTGGTTGGGGTCATCCACAGTGTGTTGAGAGGCATCGCTGTCGGTGGGGTCAGGGCTGTGCTGAGCCTGGGACTGGGATCCATCTCCCCCTGGTTGGGGGTAGTTTCCACACGTTCCCCTGTGGGTGTGAGAGACAAAAACTGTTAATGCACTATTATGCAACATCCAATTTTGATATCCATTGTCATTAGCACTGTTCCTCCTGCTTTTGATTGTTGTAATTGTTCACTTGTGTATGAGTATGTTGTGGGATGAGATTGACATGTGCTCAGGGGTGGTTGACATGTTGGGTACTGTTTACGATGACTGGCACAGCCATTGCTGTGGCCTGTGTCGCCAGCACCACACAGATCCAACTGTGCTCTGTGTGGTCCAATCTGCACAATGCAGCGTCAATCCTTATGCCTGGTTCAAGCATGCTCAGGGTTTTAATGCAGCATGTTTATGATGGAGACTGAGTGGAATTTTGCTGATTTCAGCTGTTGCTGTGCCGTGACGGCCACCCACTGCCAACCCCCCAGGACCAGTACACCTACTTCTGTCACAGGGCTTTAGAACGTGGCACTTCTCCAAGATGCATTACCTTGTCAATACCCAGGTCCATGGTGCTACTTGAGTACATTCAGAGCGTCCCAAAGCTGTGGCAACAGCATTGTGTGAGAGGCAAAAGGGACTTGTGATTCCGCACTGTGCTTTATTTACTTGGATGCGTCATCAGATCAGTATTTTTCAGGTTGTGTTACATTACGATTGTGACAGTGGTGCACTCCATTGCCTGTCCCCAGGGGCTCAGTTTCTGTAAGGGGTGTGTGTGACAGGCCATGCTAGTAGTTTGAGTGTGATTTGCAAGTGGACGTCCCTCGTGGTGTATCTGTCCCCCCATGAAGCATGCTGCCATGATAGTGGTTGTGAGTTCCTGTGCAGGATATCTGACCTTGTCCTGGTGTTAGTGTTTGTACTGGTCACAGGAGGTCCTTGTGCTGCCTACACCAGGGCCTAGTGTCAGCTATCTTGTCAGTACTTTCACACTCCCTGCGCATTGAGCATGGTGCATGGGTGTGTACCTGGTCCATATGGGTTGAGTGCAGCCTCCTACCCTACACCTTGCACCCTCTCACCCTCCTCCTTGCAGCCTTCTGGCACTCCCCTTGCACCCACCCCCATACTGTTAGGCACTGCTGGGAGTTATGGCCACCCACCCCATACTGTTAGGCACTGCTGGGAGTCATGGCCACCCCACCCCATACTGTTAGGCACTGCTGGGAGTCATAGCCACACCCCCCACACCACCCCCATACTGTTAGGCACTGCTGGGAGTCGTAGCCACACATACCGACACCACCCCCATACTGTTAGGCACTGCTGGGAGTCATGCCCCCCATACTGTTAGGCACTGCTGGGGGTCATTGCCACCCCCATACTGTTAGGCACTGCTGGGAGTCATAGCCACACACCCCCACACCACCCCCATACAGTTAGGCACTGCTGGGAGTCATAGCCATACACCCCCACCCCCCCATACTGTTAGGCACTGCTGGGAGTCATGGCCACTCACCCCATACTTTTAGGCACTGCTGGGAGTCATAGCCACACCACCCCCATACTGTTAGGCACTGCTGGGAGTCATGGCCACCCACCCCATACTGTTAGGCACTGCTGGGAGTCATGGCCACCCCCCATACTGTTAGGCACTGCTGGGAGTCATGGCCACCCCTATACTGTTAGGCACTGCTGGGAGTCATAGCCACACCCCCCCACACCACCCCCATACTGTTAGGCACTGCTGGTAGTCATGGCCACCCGCCCCCTACTGTTAGGCACTGCTGGGAGTCATGGCCACCCCCCATACTGTTAGGCACTGCTGGGAGTCATAGCCACACACCCCAACACCACCCCCATACTGTTAGGTTCTGCTGGGAGTCATAGCCACCCCATACTGTTAGGCACTGCTGGGAGTCATGGCCACCCACCCCATACTGTTAGGCACTGCTGGGAGTCATAGCAACACACCCCCACACCACCCCCATACTGTTAGGCACCGCTGGGAGTCATAGCCACACACCCCACACCACCCCCATACTGTTAGGCACTGCTGGGACTCATAGCCACGCCCCAACACCACCCCCATACTGTTAGACACTGCTGGGAGTCATGGCAACACCCCCATACTGTTAGGCACTGCTGGTAATCCCCCATGTTACATGAGTTGTTTGTATACTCACCAGGCTCCACGGCTCCTTCGATTCCGTGAACTCCCACCGGTGGTAGCAGGGCCATGACTTTCTCCTCCCAGGGATGGTATTGTGCAGGTCTGCGGGGACGGCCACCTCCAGTGTGATGAGCGTTGGCGTAGTCCTCATCCATCTTGTGCTTGACCATCCTCTGCCGATCGTACCACCTGTTCTGGCAATCCCTCCTGGTGCGCCTAATGGGTGCAACAGCATTGACCTTATCGACGATCTTCTCCCACAGTCGTGTTTTTTCAGCTATGCTGGTCTGTCTGACCAATGCACCAAACAGCTGTGGCACAACTCTGATGACTTCATCTGTAAGGATCTCTATCTCCGGGTTAGTGAACTTTGGATTCTTTTGTGTGGTCATGGTGTGGGGTGTATGTGATTGGGGGGGTGATGGTGTGTATGGATGAGGGTCTGTGGGTCTGATTGTGAAGGGGGTGGTGTGTGTGTGAATGAGATAGGGTGTATGTGTGAAGGTGTATGGCTGCAGTTGTTGGTGTGCTATCAGTGTCTTTGCACAAATAGGTATGTTGCAAAGGACGAAGGGTTGTATATGTGCGCCCTTTTATTGGTCCATTTGTGGATGTGGCTTATTTTGAATTTTGGTGGGTTTGTTATAAGGGGTGGGTGTGACTTGGGCCCTCTGTTTGCTTGTTTGGATGTGGCCAGGACATTGTTTTCCTATGGTGTGTACACAGGAGACATGTTTTGTGGGGTTGTGCGACTCGTTTGCACCCTCCTTTTGCTGGTTTTGGGGTTTGTGTGTTCTTTATTAGTAGGGGGTGTGCAGTTCGTTTTTGTTGTTGTTGCTGGCTCATACGGGACGTTTTTGGGGTGTTCGCATATGCTTTATTGAGTGGTGTGCGGTTCTTATTTGTTGGTGCGGCTGGCTGTTACGGTCTGTTTTCGGGGTGGGCGTTCATGTACGCTTGATTAAGGGGTGTGAGGTTCGTATTTGTTGGTGCGGCTGGCTGTTAGGGTCCGTTTTTGGGGTGGGCGTTCGTGTACGCTTGATTGAGGGATGTGCAGTTGTATTTGTTGGTGCGGCTGGCTGTTACGGTCCGTTTTCGGGGTGGGCGTTCGTGTACGATTGATTGAGGGGTGTGCGGTTTGTATTTGTTGGTGCGGCTGGCTGTTACGGTCCGTTTTCGGGTTGGGGGTTCTTGTATGCTTGATTGAGGGGTGTGCGGTTCGTATTTGTTGGTGCGGCTGGCTGTTACGGTCTGTTTTCGGGATGGGCGTTCGTGTACGCTTGATTGAGGGGTGTGCGGTTCTTATTTGTTGGTGCGGCTGGCTGTTACGGTCCGTTTTCGGGGTGGGCGTTCGTGTACGCTTGATTGAGGGGTGTGCGGTTCGTATTTGTTGGTGCGGCTGGCTGTTACGGTCCATTTTCGGGGTGGGGGTTCGCGTACTCTTGATTGAGGGGTGTGTGGTTCGTATTTGTTTATGCGGCTGGCTGTTACGGTCCATTTTCGGGGTGGGCGTTCGTGTACGCTTGATTGAGGGGTGTGCGGTTCGTATTTGTTAGTGCGGCTCGCTCATACGCGATGTTTTCCGTACGAATCATGCTTCATGCCCTACTAGGTTTGCCCGTACAAATCGCATACTTGGTCCCTGGTCTGGATCGTACTTGTTAGTTTGTAAGGCATGTTTACAAATCGTACGGTTTGAGTTCCGATGACATTTCGTACGGGTCTTCGATTGTGGTTCGTACGGTTCGCTGATATTCGGACGTATTTTCGGGATTTGGATCGTACTACGCAATTCGGACGGTCTTTTTTCATTCATACGGAGACGGCTACGAATACGAATCGTACAACGTTTTTTTTATCCCGAATCGGAATCGACTCCCTTGTGTCTCCCCAACTTGTTGACTTTTCCACTCAAATCTCATAGGGACAATGTATGGCTTGCATTGAGCATGGCGCTTCTGACCATTCGTTCTCATTGAAAATCTGAGGAGCTTCCTACGCACATGGCGTGTCTACAGAAGTTGTCTCACATACTGGGATTCGAGGGTCTGACCGTAGCGTTAACCTCACAATTGGACACATACTAAGACCTATGAAGACCAAGGGGCATATCATCAATGGCCAGCCATAATTATCGCTGGCCGTGTTTAGCGTGCACAATTCTAATGCCGCATATCGCCTGATTCTATCCCCCGGTTAGCTTACTATTATCAACGCGCATCACTGAGGCGATAGAAATCCCGGCAATAGTGGTGTAATTCGGCATTATTGCAGCATTTCTAGCGATTAAACATAGCGTTAGGGTAAATATTGTAAATAGGGAGATGTGGACTTAGCATGACAATCCACCTCCCTTGACACATATTGCTAAGTAATAAAAATAGAAGGCGTAAGGAACCGGCGATATACCCGGTTAGCGTTACTTTTTAAGTAGCTAGGCGCAATAGCGATTCCCTTGTTGATAGGGAGAAGCAGGGTTAGCGATTATTTTCGCTAGATTGCTGCTGGTATCGCCTACCTCGCATCTCATTAGCGATGCAAGGCGAGGCGCTAAGGAGATGGGCGGTAAGGCATGGATCCACGCATTAGCGTGGCCATGCTGATATAGCGATATAATTATCACCCTAAAACGGACGCAAAAGCAGCAATAATTCTAATGCCAGGCCTTGCTGATATGCCCCCAAATATTTATTTCCCTGCTCTCAACTGAATTCTATGAATTGACGTACCCCAGTTAACTCTGTGTACTGCGCTTGACTGATACTGACGACATGGTGCATGGGAGGGGAGAGTTGGCTGAGGGTGAGAATAGGTGCAGAATGTAGTATAAATATACTATAGCGGAGAGTGTCCTACTAGGGGAGGGTTGGGAGGGATTGAGAATATTTGTCAATGTTGTACTTTTGTTCCGTGGCACTGCATAAGCGGGCCGTATTCGTCAGGTCCCTCTGACATTTGCAATGTTTTTGTATAAACAATAAAAAACATTTGAACCTTAAATGCTGGTTGGAAGTGACTTAGGATACAGAAAAGGGGGTGGTGATGAACAGAGTGTCTGAATTAAGCAGACCACTCTTACCCAGTCCAAAGATCAGGGCTTGATCCATCACCGTTATTTATCTCACTGCCCCATCCCAGCTCAGAACCTGGCTATATGCAAATTAGTCTGTCCCTGGCCCAGTGCATCATGGGAACAGGGCAGACCAAACTACCAAGCCAATTCTTCACCAGAAAGGAGACAAGCTACCGGGGACCGGTTTCTGGCATTTCAGCCTCTTCGGCCCGGCTTGCTTGAATCCTGATGGAGCAGTGAGAAAGGGACTCATGTCTGAGTATACCCTGCCACACCTATAGTGGCCAAAAACGATACAGAAAAGGGGGTGGTGATGAACAGAGTGTCTGAATTAAGCAGACCACTCTTACCCAGTCCAAAGATCAGGGCTTGATCCATCACCGTTATTTATCTCACTGCCCCATCCCAGCTCAGAACCTGGCTATATGCAAATTAGTCTGTCCCTGGCCCAGTGCATCATGGGAACAGGGCAGACCAAACTACCAAGCCAATTCTTCACCAGAAAGGAGACAAGCTACCGGGGACCGGTTTCTGGCATTTCAGCCTCTTCGGCCCGGCTTGCTTGAATCCTGATGGAGCAGTGAGAAAGGGACTCATGTCTGAGTATACCCTGCCACACCTATAGTGGCCAAAAACGATACAGAAAAGGGGGTGGTGATGAACAGAGTGTCTGAATTAAGCAGACCACTCTTACCCAGTCCAAAGATCAGGGCTTGATCCATCACCGTTATTTATCTCACTGCCCCATCCCAGCTCAGAACCTGGCTATATGCAAATTAGTCTGTCCCTGGCCCAGTGCATCATGGGAACAGGGCAGACCAAACTACCAAGCCAATTCTTCACCAGAAAGGAGACAAGCTACCGGGGACCGGTTTCTGGCATTTCAGCCTCTTCGGCCCGGCTTGCTTGAATCCTGATGGAGCAGTGAGAAAGGGACTCATGTCTGAGTATACCCTGCCACACCTATAGTGGCCAAAAACGATACAGAAAAATGCACTGGGCCAGGGTCAGACTAATTTGCATGTAGCCAGGTTCTGAACTGGGATGGTGCAGTGAGCTAAAAAACGGTGATGGATCAAGCCCTGATCTTTTGACTGGGTAGGAGTGTTCTGATTAATTCAGATACTCTGTCCATCACCACCCCCTTTTGAATCATTTTGGCCACCACAAGTGTGGAAGGGTATGCTCAGATGTGAGTCCCTTGCTCACTGCACCATCAGGATTCAAGCAAGCCGGGCTGAAGACGGCTGTAATGCCAGAAACCGGTCCCCGGAAGCTTGTTTCCTTTCCAGTAAAGAATTGGCTTGGTAGTTTGGTCTGCCCTGTTCCCATGATGCACTGGGCCAGGGTCAGACTAATTTGCATGTAGCCAGGTTCTGAACTGGGATGGTGCAGTGAGCTAAAAAACGGTGATGGATCAAGCCCTGATCTTTTGACTGGGTAGGAGTGTTCTGATTAATTCAGATACTCTGTCCATCACCACCCCCTTTTGAATCATGGAAGTGACTTAGGCCATCATTATCTCTCATACACTCAGTTAATTTAGGAAGAACCTGCTTACAAAAAAACTTTTGTGGGTTGTGCAAACGGCTATTGGGGCTGTAGTTACCAGATAAATGTGACTAACTTTCCCAAAAACCGGAATGATCAGGCACCCTTCCATGTAGCAGGAATCAGTTTCAGAATGGAGCATGTCTTTGGAAATCGTGTCCACCCCGGGGACCTTGAGAAGAGAATGCTGCTTTGGTCTGAAATGTAACGGGAGAGGTGTTAGAGGAGTCGGAGGGAAAACCAGCGTGGAAGAATAGAGTGATATAAAGTGATCCATCCACTCGCTTGCTTGGATATGTTCGTCAGGTGTCTTAGCTAAGTGTCAACCACCTAGACAAACTATTTGCCAAAAACACTTTGGCAGCTTTATTTCTTGCTGCATTAAGGAGATCTTCCCGAATTTCCGTTCCTCAATTTTATTTGGCAGTTCTGATAGTTTTCCTTTATAGACCCCTGGATTCAGAAATCTTTAGCCTTTCGCTTAGCTTTATACTGGCTCGAAGTGTTACCTTGGCTGTCCTTCAGTCAGAAGTATACCACTCCTCGTATCTAGGGGATATTTTAGCCAATATATATTCTTTAGGTAAAAAGACTTTCAGTTTTGAATATAGAGTATTGTATGCCTTAAAAATTGAATTAGGATGATCCAGATTCTCTGTTATCATGGCCAAATAGTCAGACACTAGGTCATACATTCTTGTAATGGCATCAAGAGTAGTGCAGATGGCATTCTATTTGTTACTGATGGACAAAACATCTGCACTTAGACATGGAAGTATTGATTGGCAGGGGGGAAGAAGACGATGATTACTAATAGACAGAGGGTCGTGGTCGCTCTCTTCTCTAAGCATTACTTTCATATCCTGCATTACATTCCAGACTGTGGCAACCACACCAATTTACTTTATGTTGCTTGTATAATATCCCTGTTGGAAAGTTGTAGCTGCATTAATAACAGAGAGGGACCGACTATTGCAAGCACCCAGGCTATACGAGAGGGAGGGACCATTTGCAAAGCTGCCATTGCTCAACGGGTTTTTATTAAGTGCTATCAGATCTGGGATTCCCAGAATCCATTCTCGTCTATAGTCAGGTCCCAAGTAGCACCAGAAGGCTCAAACATTAAATTAAAGGTATTAGCAATGATAACATACCGGATGTGGGAGGACAATATACTGTCCAGTAAATAAAGTGTGGGCGATTGATTCTCTATGGTGGCTTACACTTCTGTCATAAATGATGATTAAAAGAAAAGGCATCGTTAAGTCGAAAGTGAACATTAGGCCCTGAATGTTTAGAGATCCTTTGGGCAGCTATTTGACGAACCACAGCAATGTAACTTCAAACCACACTATCGGTGCACTGGAGCCTCTCCTTGCTGAGAAATTTACCACTGGAATGCAGAAGCTCGTGAAGCCGCATGTATAGGCATTCTCGGTGGCCCAGGTCGCTTGAAATATACAAATTGCATGTCCATGCAGGAAATGACCGCACTCGCAATCCCAAAATTTAGATGTGAAACCCGCCACATTCCAGCTAAGTACAGATATATTATTCTAGGAGGAAGTCGTGGACTGAGTGAGGGCCTTATATTGGATGGCCCTCGTTCCTGGTTTGTAATTGGTCTAATAGTGCATTCTATGGCCCCTGTCCCTGCTAGGGCGATCTCATTTATAGAAGGAACATGCTGGAATTTAGGGTAACTAGCTCTAGCTGAATGATAGGAAGAGGTATAGCATCACTTGTTCTCAGGCAGATGGAAGAGCACAGAGAATCGATTTTCAGTAGGAATTTAGGGAAGAGAAACGTTGGGCGAGGACCAGAGTCGAGCTTCCTGTGTTCTGGATTATGATGACAGTAAAATAGGTAATTGCAGCATGCTTGAAATAAATAATTACACAGTCCACATTAATGCTCTTCTTCAGAGGACCTGTACATCCCTTTATTGGGGAAAGGATTTGGCCTAACAGCTCCGAACATCGACCCTAAATCTGTGGAAACGGGTTCGAGTCTCGGCAACGACTCTCAACATCCTGTGATTCTGGGCAAATCACTTCATCTCCTGTGCCTTACAAAAAAAAATGTAATGTGTCCTTGTGTAATGCAACTGGTGCTCATGTACAGCGTTCTGATACCTTCCGGTCAAGTTTGCGCTATATAAAACTTCCCAAAAAAACTAATAAAATAAATTATACGCAGCTGAAATGGAGAAGTTTAAATTTTCGTGTAACTAAGGAATAACATTGTTTTTTTAGGTTGAACGTAGGTAGCACGCACGTGCTGCAGGAAGATCTGCTGTAATCACTATATGGAGTGTAATTCCACCTCCTACTTGACATTGGTATCAGTGTTTACATTTTTCTAGAATGTTGTTGAATTTCAACATACTTAAACTTTCAGCATTGCGCCCATTATACGAGAGCCACTATGTTTATTTAGTTGCAGCTTCGGAGCTGCATCACCCTGTGCCTTTTCAATGCCAGCGGCATGTCAAAGCAGTCTGAGAGCCCTGCGGTAACCATGTTGTTCCTGCTTACATTTCACAAGGTTTAATTCATCTTGCATTCCCTATAAGTATTTGCTTTTTTCCAGGAGTTTGTTATATCTTTTTGTCAGTCAGCATATTACTTTTATCTTGCCTCCCTCGTAACCTATTTTCCATTGATCGTTCTCCAGCACTGCAAGGTCACACCGATGGCAATAGTGCTATGCAAATATGATCACTCCATTGCAAATAAAAAAGCAAATGTACATTTTTTTAAATTCTCAACGGCAACGGCTCTAACTTCAACAAATGGGAGGCCTATTGCATTGCACATGCTTGTTTTTTTTTGTTCTGGAAATTCAGATGCATGAGGTACTAATGTGGCACATTAGCCATAACAATAACATATGGACAGGTGGCAGAGGGTAATTGGGCAAGATGGGACAATGTTTCCAGGCAATTCTTTCCACATCATTGACCTGCACCCGCAGCTGCACCACAACATCCCACCCTGCCAGCTGGGGGTAGGCCATAGGGTGATAGTTTGAAAGTAGTCTGCTACTAATTGGGCCCTCAGTTGCCCCAGTCACTACAACCGAGTAACTTTGAATAGTCGATGGTGATGCACCCGAAGTCGAAGGCACTAATTCTTATGGTGCAGTATAAATTGACTCAATAGGTGCAGCCAGGCTTAGTTTGATAAACTGGTCTTCTATGGCCCCAGGGTATTCTTAACTGTGGCGAAGGATATCGAAGATAAAAATGAGCTAAGCACAGAGAAAGTCTGCAAAACCATGCAAACTAATCAGATTATATGCGCCTTGGTCGAGCTAAATGGACAAAAGAGAGGACTGTTTTCCCTCTGTCCTTACAGATGGCATTTGTTTCTTTCCAGTTTCAGAGAAGAGCCCCTGTCTGGTGAATCAGAAGAAGTAGGCAAGAGAGAATGGTTAGAAATAAGTAGAGCACAAGACCTCTCAACCAAGGGGAGACTAGAGAACAGGGGTTGTGTCCCGAGCAATGGTGAACATATGAGTATGTGAACAGGGGTAGATTCAGTAGTGAAAGAGAGGCATCTTTCAGCCAAATCCATTGTCTTTACTAATTACTCCCACTGTTCATTGTAAAATGCATCTACTGTTGCTGTCTTAGTTTGCTTTTGAGAATGGGCTCCAGTTTTTTGTTTCTCCATTTTCAACGTGTACAAAGCACATAAACCCAAATCCTGCACCTCAATCGCCTGTTGCAAGTTCAGTAACAGCTCCTACAGCCACTTGACTACAACTCAACGATCTTAACCTGACCATAGCTACCACCTTCACCAATAATTAGGGCAAGTTCCATATTAGTTAATATCTGGTTGCTATAAATATGTGACTGTGTATCTTGCTTTGCCTTTCATATAATACAGAGTTCCACAAATACCACTCCCACACGGTGACTCAAACATGGCGAAGCAGGGGAATAAAACAAAACAACACCTACAAAAAGGTCTCACGTTAAAAAATGCAAAGACTCTTTTTAGAATAAGGCTTGGAGGGGGGGCGTGGCTTAGCGCCCGAGACGGATGGAGGTCCCGGGGTAGAGCTCCGTCCACACCGGAGATTCTTGGCGGTTCCAGCCCTCCTTGACGACCATGCTGCGCAGCGGACGACACCGGAACACTTCGTGCATCTTTTAAGCTGCATGCCGCCTTCAGACTCCCTCGACTTCGCCCAGCAGCTCCCAATTTCTTCCGGCCGCGGCTCTGCTTTAGCCGCGACCGCCATTTTGTCTCTTCTGACGGCGTTCGTCTGAGGAGCGAGTCTGCGACGACTACAGCCTCCTGACACCGGCGCATTATTGAAAATGTCACAATTTTGCAGGAAATGAGGATAACCTATTATAATCTTCACAGGTGACTTTATTTTATTTTTGGAATCGTTTTTTTTTTTTCTTCCCTTTTTACCTGAACTGTTGTCTCCTCCTCAGCTCTGGCAGCCATTTTAGGCATTATACTACGTCAGCTTGTTTACCGCTTCCAGTACAAACCTGGTTTTCCTCATTCTCAGTGTCCTAATTTCCCAATTTTATCTGGCTCTTGTTGGATTTTATATTGCCTCCTCCTTCTACTGACTTTGTTGGGTCGTCCTAGCACCTGCAGTGCTCATTTGGTTCATACCTTACTGAAGACCCTTTCTATCTGAGTTTTCATGGCGGAGTGCCCTGGTAAAACCTCCAAACGAAATGTTATTAAAAATTCAAAACTCTTCACTGCGTTGGCTCATTTAGAAGCTTCTGCAGACCCCTCCATCTGTGAACCATCTTTCACCATGGATGTTCCTCCTCAACCAGGATCGAAAACTACTCCCAAGAGGTTGAAACACAATCCACCGTCTCCCCCAAAGTCAACATCAGCCATTTCCATGGAGCTTCTCCTTGAGGAAATAAGAGCACTACGTCCCTTCATGGAGGAGACAAATTCCAAGCTGCAAACATTGACTGACAATTGGTCCTTAATGGATACCAGGGTCTCCAAGGTGGAAAACACTGTCTCCTCCCTCCAGGAAGCCGCCACCAAGGCGGTACACATGGATACGCGAATCTCGTCGCTCCAGAAGCAGGTGGAGGACCTTGAAAATAGGAATAGGCGCAATAACCTACGCCTCTACGGCCTGAAGGAAGGTTGCGAGGGGAATGATGCCATTGCCTTCTTTAAATCCTTCTTACCCAAGCTTTTGCATCTTCCTGAGGGTACCTCTCTTAATATTCAGCGAGCACATAGGCTTGGTCGAGCTCCTTCCACTATCTCCCCTGCTACGAAGCCTAGAGGTGTAATAATGTATTTTCTTGAATACACAGATTTGCTGAAGGTTCTTTTAGCGGCTAAAGCGATACCTCATCTTAAGTGGTCGGATTCCACCCTATTTTTTGCCCAGGATTACGCCAAAGCCACTGCCTCACGTCGCAAAGCATTTCTTGATATGAGAGCGGAACTACGTTCCCTTGGAGCCAGATATGGGCTTTTCCATCCTTGCTTATTCAAAGTCACTCATAACAACAAGACTATGACTTTTGAGGATCCTCTTCGACTTCGGAGTTTTCTGAATTCCTGCGGACCTGCTGATATGGAGTTTTCTGGCCCCTCCTCTTCATTTCCACCTTGACTTTCGTTACTAATATTTTCTGATTACCTTGATACTCACGGTTCCTAGTTTTCTATATACTGTTATGTTCTTATTTCCACAGGTTCCTCAGCTGTTGCATAACTTTCGCGTTCATCGCCTGTGCTGGTTCAATACATGTTCTTCAAATGTTTAATCTTGTTTTTTTTACCTGAAATTGTGTCGTTTGCCCGTTTCTAACCTTATTGTTTCTCTTATCTTTCACAGATTATTTCCCTGTGTTCCGTCACGTCTCTCCGGTTGGACGTCTTGTGGCCCCGTATACCTGTCCTCCGTTGGTTGGCCTATCCTCCCTCCTCTCATCTCCATTTTTCCCCTCTGTGTCCTGCCCTTTGAACGTATCCATTCCCCATCATTCTTTGTAAGTACCGCCCTGCATTTTCCTTTTCCATTGTTGACATGATCCCTATTGTTCTGCATGTTCTCGTATTGATTTTTACTTTGTTATTCTTGGTTCTTTTGGTGTCACTCTTTCTTAGGTTGCTCCTGATCTTCTTTTTGATTTTATTATCTCATTCTCTTACTGCTATTCAGCTGCTTCTCTTTTTTTCTAGTTTTTTTCTGCAACTCTCTTCTACACTATCTTATCTCCCCTCTTTCTTAAATTTTTACACACTCACTTGCAATATTCTACAATTTCCTCCCTCTTCTCTTGTCTCTCCATTTTATACTGCCTGCTCTTCTTCTTGCCTTATGCATGACCTCTCCTCTTTATTTCAATGCTTTTCTTCTCTATTGCCTTTCTATACTGAACTCTTCCTATCTTTTATCTTCATGGCACTTTTACTTATATGGTATTATATTGTCCCTCACGTTCTTTCTCTGTATTCTCCTACCATTTTACATCGTTCACCTTTTCGACTTACTCTGCATCCCTTCTCTTGTCATCTCTTCACAGTATTTCTTACTTGTCTCCTATGGTTTTTTTCCTCTGCTGCTTTTTCTCTTGCCCAGTTTGCTATTATCTTCCTACCACGATTTCCTTATTATCTCACAACGTTTTTCTTTTTCATGATACTCCCTGACATTGTTCTTTTTGTTATTTTCTTTTTCGAGCATTCTTATTTTTTTTCTCTCTCATCTATCCTTTCTCGAATTTTATGAGGCTTTCTTATGCTTCCTGTTTACACTCTCCCCTCTTAATTGTTCTTGATGTCAGTACGCATTGTTTCTTGGAACGTTAAAGGTTTAAATTCGCCTATTAAGAGGCAAAAGATCCTTTCCCATTTAGCTAAATTGAATGTAGATATCGCCTTTCTGCAAGAAACCCACTTATCTGATATCGAGGCTGCTAAGCTCCAAAGAGGTTGGGTGGGGAAGGTTTTTTCAGCTCCTGGTGATGGCAAAAGAAATGGTGTTGTTTTGTTAATTCGAAAGTCTTTTTCTCATTCTGTTTTGCACTCCGAATCTGACCCCGACGGCAGATGGTTATTTGTTAAACTTTCCTCTAAAGGTGTCCCTTTTTCCTTGCTTAATGTCTATGCCCCCACAGGTGGGAATCCTATTTTCTGGAGTGCGTTTGCCTCTCGTATTACTGAATGTATTGATGAAAATTTCATTTTAGCAGGCGACTGCAACTTACCATTGGATCCCCTTTTGGACAGGCACTCCAAATCTTTTTTTGTCCCTAACAAATCCCACAAGCTCTTTACGCACACCATTTCTCAACATAAACTGATTGACGCCTGGCGATTATGTAACCCAACCAGTAAAGAATTTACATTTTACTCCCCGGTTCACCACTCCCAATCACGTATTGACTATATCTTTCTCTCTCACCATTTATCCCAATCCCTCACCCAAGCTGAGATTGGCCCCATTGTATTCTCTGATCACGCCCCAGTTCTAATTAACATTGACATTCTACCCAAATCCACCGGTCCCAAAAGATGGCGTTTCAACAATGGCCTCCTTCTTGATCCCAAATTTACTGCCTCCTTTATTGAGTTTACTACCGAATTTTTTGTCATTAATGACACTCCCTCCTTAGCCACTCACACTATCTGGGACGCTTACAAAGCAGCAGCTAGGGACTTTATCCTTAGACATGTTGCCGCAAAGCGTAAACTTGCCCGTAAACGTATCAGTGATCTTTTATCTCAGATCAAAGCTCTAGAACATTCCTTTTATACCTCTCACACCCAGGAAAGTTTAACAGCTCTTGTTAATGCGAAAATGAACTATAACAAACAGTCTACTGATGATGCATCGTTGTACTTATTGAAATCCAGCTCGAAATTTTATGGTGGGAAGAATAAGGCGGGGAAAGTTCTTGCTAATTATTTGAAAGTTAAACAAAACAAATTGAATATTGAGTCTGTTTTTGATGTTAATTCAATTCTGCAACATAAAGATGCGGATATCCTGGAGGAATTTTCTCGCTTTTATTCTACACTTTACTCTTCTGGCACTCAACCCTCTGATCACTCTATTTCCACCTTCTTTGCAAGCATTCAACCTCCTCCCAACTTTCCTGTTGACCTAGCCTCTCTTGAAACTCCCCTTACCATCCGCGAATTACATACTGCACTTCATTCCCTTAAGAAAGACAAAGCCCCTGGCCCAGATGGCTTTACTGTCGAATTTTATCAACATTTTGCCACTCTTTTGTTGCCCAAACTACTTCACCTCCTTGATTCCTTCAAAACTAGTGGTGCTTCCTCGGGCACTTTTTCGGATGCTTATATTTGCATTATACCAAAAGAGGGGAAGGACATTCAACACTGTAAGAATTACAGACCGATATCACTTGTCAACATCGATTACAAGATATATGCCAAATCTTTAGCCATCAGATTAGATTCTTTTCTCCCAGATCTCCTTGGCCCCGAACAATCAGGATTTGTTAAGGGTCGCTTCATTTACGATAACACCAGACTCCTCTTTAATGTTTTGTCTAAGTCATCACGCTTTAGTAATTCCCTAGCCGCAATCGCCCTAGATGCCGAGAAGGCATTCGACAGGGTAGAATGGACATTCCTTTTCTCCGCATTAAAATGGTTTGGGTTTGGCCCTAATTTTATTTCCCTCATATCCTTTCTTTATGCAAACCCTAGAGCAGCGGTCTGTGCCAATGGTCTGATTTCCTCATTTTTTAGCCTTGGTAGAGGCGTTAGGCAAGGCTGCCCTCTCTCCCCCTTTCTTTTTAACCTTGCTCTAGAACCTTTTTTATCTAAGTTACGTCAAAACCCAAAATTCATGGCTTCCCTCTTTCTCAGTCACAAATCATGTTAGCTGCCTATGCAGACGACATTCTACTCTTCATTTCGAACCCATATGTATCCATCCCAGCTTTCCTCGCCGAAGTTAACGTATACTCCCATCTTTCTGGTTATAAACTGAACAACGATAAATGCGAAATTTTACCCCTCACCAAATTCACCTTCAAGCCTGATTTTGCGACATCTAATTTCAAATGGAGTCCGTCCCATATAAAATACCTCGGTTTGCATATTACTCCTTCTATCTCAGATACTATTTCATTATGCCTTACTAAATGTACTCAGAAGTTATCTGACCTCACCTCCAGGTGGCATCCCCTATATCTTTCCTGGTGGGGCCGCCTTGATACCATTAAGATGATGCTATCCCCAATTGTCCTTTATACCATTTCTAATATTCCTGTCTCCGTCCCTGCCATATTTTTCGCTAAAATCAATACCACCTTATCCTCCTTTTTATGGTCCGGAAAGAAACCGCGCATGTCTCTATCACGACTACGTCTCCCCAAATCGGAAGGTGGGGTTAATTTCCCAAATTTTCCCGCTTATCATAAAGCCTTCCTCCTGAAACAGGCCGCTATCTGGCTTAAAGATCCTACCGAACCTCTTCCCCTTTGGGCTGAACTTGAACGCCTTTCTCTTTCTCCCTTTTCCTTTGCCGAATATCTCTCCTTTTCCCGCAAACCCCAATTCTTGTCCACTCCAATTCACAAATACACTGCGAAACTACTTTTAGCCTCTGCTCCAGCTCCTCCCTCCTCAATTACTGAACTTCTCACCACCACTATTTGGTATAATAATAGCATTCTTATCAAGCTGAAACCTTTCTACTGGAAAACTTGGAGGCAACGAGGTTTAATCTGGGTTTCCCAACTCTTTACTGGGTCTGTCTTCACACCTTTTCCTGTTCTAAGTCGGATCTTCTCTCTCCCTTCCTCCTTTGTCCACAAGTACATCTTACTCAAGACTGCAGTTATGTCTGCCTATGACTCCCTCTCTCATTATTCTTCACCTGCGATCTCTGATACTCCAATTTCTTCTCTACATTCCCAACTGCGCTCCAACTCTTCAGCGTCTTCCATTTATCACTCCTTTCACAACCCTCCATCACCTCGGCCTAAAACCATGATAGAAGAGCAGTGGGAATCTGAACTCGCCGTATCTTGGTCCACCTCCTTGTGGGATAAAATATGGACTAAGCTTCGCAAGTCCTCCAGAGCTGCCTCTCTCACACAAACACTTTTCTTCCTCTACAATCGACTCCTTTACACGCCATCTCTCCTTCACAAAAGATTCCCTTCTACTCCGGACCTCTGCTGGTCTTGCTCCGCCCTCAATGCCACGCTTTTTCATATGCTTTTCCTATGTCCTCTCACGCACGCATTTTGGACTAAAGTATGGGACCAAATCAATTCTATCTTCCAGACTTCTATCCCTTTTTCTCTCACTGACATTTTCCTTGGCTCACTTTCCCCTTCCTGGACCGAAGTTGAAACAAATGTTCATATTATCGATTTGTTATTAGCTGTTGCGTTTCAACAGATTACTGTTAACTGGAAAGATTCCAAGAGTATTACTTTCAAAGCCTGGTGGTTCAATGTATGTTATAATCACAGACTGGATACTGCATTTGTTTATCCCATTACCCTGGCCCCGAAAAGACATGCGTTATGGCTTCCTGTTACCCTTTATCTGGATGTTTGTGCCAAACGTTCCTCTCACTTACCCCCATTTCAGCAAGAGGTTTCGAAACCCCCCTGAATCACCTTTTGTTCCTTCTTTTTCTCTAGTATTTAATTTCCCGCATATATTTGCATTGTTTTCCATGTTACAAAGCCTCTTCGAGTGTACACTTTACACTTCCAGCCTCATTTACTTCTTATGTTTTTCCTTTTTCTTTCCCCCCCCCTGTATTCTTTATATTATGAAATTTACTGTGATACCCTAGTTTATTATCCTTTTTGATGATGTTGTATTTCATTACGCTCTTTGTAATAACAATTTTGTTTATCCTAATAAAATTCTACTTGAACTTAAAAGAATAAGGCTTGGAGTTTTATTTATGCAATGCTCTCTAACAGAAAGGTTTTCCCAGATGTCAAATGAATCCCATTCAAATGTATATGGAGATATATATTTCTATGCAAGCAATAATAACACACTTTGTAAATGCAACAGTTAAATGCATGGATAATAATATAAAAATACAAGCAGCAAATAATATGAGATAAAACTCAAGGAAATAATACTGGATATCCTGCTAGAGATCAGAAAGATATATATATATATATATACTATTTACATATATACATATTACCTACTGGCGGTCGCCAGTAGGTATATATAGTTAGGATTTTTTCTCTATGGGATTTTTGAAAATTCTATGTCTAATAACTTTGGCGTTTGTGGACGGAATTGGCTGAAATTTTCAGGAAAATGGCACATTTTGTTTCTGAGCAGCCCTTGAAAATTTGGAGGGGGTTCGTCAAGGGGGGGCCGAGAAAAAAGGGGGGTCCCAAAACGTGTTTTTAACATTGAGTTTTCCATAGGGCGGTTGGCCTCACTTTTAGCCCGAACGGCTGAATGGATTTGCACGAAACTTGGCAAAATTGTAGGGACTGGTAGCCCGATGTGCCTTTGCTAGGTCTCAATATATGTGCTCCAGTGGATTTTGAGAAATTAACGTTCAAAAAAAGATATATATCTGTAACAGCGGACCGGGCAGCGCTCCGGTTCGCGGACTTTTCGCGGTACGGAGCTTTGTGAAGCGAAGCTGATTGGTTCTCCGGCGTCTGTGAACATTCCAAACAGTCCGTAGCGGCCGCCATCTTGTCTCTCGGTAGGATCGAGAGACAAGAGGAGGCCAAAGCGAAGGGGCAAATGACCATAAGGGGGCATAGTAGATCCTTGCTGACCCCCTAGGTTTGATGTGGAGGTTTTAAAAGGGCCCCGCGGGGCAAAAAAAATAAATAATAATAATAATCGAACGGCTGAATGGATTTGCACGAAACTTGGTAAAATATTAGGGACTGGTAGCCCGATGTGCCTTTGCTAGGTCTCAATATATGTGCTCCAGTGGATTTTGAGAAATTAACGTTCAAAAAAAGATATATATCTGTAACAGCGCTCCGCTTCGCGTAACGGAGGTTTGCGAAGCTGATTGGTTCTCCGGCGTCTGTAAACATTGCAAACAGTCCGTAGCGGCCGCCATCTTGTCTCTCGGTAGGATCGAGAGACAAGAGGAGGCCAAAGCGAAGGGGCAAATGACCATAAGGGGGCATAGTAGATCCTCCTTGACCTCTTAGGTTTGATGTGGAGGTTTTAAAAGGGCCCCGCGGGGCAAAAAAAAAAATAATAATAATAATCGAACGGCTGAATGGATTTGCACGAAACTTGGCAAAATTGTAGGGACTGGTAGCTCGATGTGCCTTTGCTAGGTCTCAATATATGTGCTTCAGTGGATTTTGAGAAATTAACGTTCAAAAACAAGATATATATCTGTAACAGCGCTCCGCTTCGCGGAGATAAAATTATATCTGTATTACCTAGCTGTTGCTAACACCAGTTAGCGACGGCTAGTAGGAGATAGCGACCATCTTGGGCCCCACTTTGCATGTGAGTGATATTTATCACTAATGACATGCAAAGTGGGCATGCCAAGATGTTAGCGACTGGAAACAATCGCTAACATCGCTATCTCCTATTATCAACTTTTGGAAATATTCACGATAAGCGAGAATATCTCCAAAAGCTAGCACCTGCCCTGAGCAGTTTCTTAGGCATGTTATCCAATGGGAGGTGGATAACATGGCTAAGAGCATTAGCTCGGTAATGCATGAATATCGCTGAGTTTTCAGCGATATTAATGCATTGCGGTCGTTTTTTATCGTATTTGCGATAAACCTTGATAATAGCAAGGTTTATCTGCGATAATTTCTGACGATGCTTAGCGGTAAAAAAATCGTTGCTAAGCATCGTTAGGGATAAATATCGCTTAACTTTGGTAATATGCCCCAACGTCTGTTAACGTTCGATTCGAAGGAAATCAGGAAGTGTTGAAAAACATTGTCTGCGCCATCTTGCCTTTTTTCAAATGCCACACTTTTGTCGTGCACGGCAGTCATTTTAGATGCCTTGACCAGACCCACTCTGTGCACGCTGTCGATCCTTAGCATGGCTCCCCACCCTCGCAAGCATCTCCCCCAGGCAGTGGTCACCCCCGCTCTCTGTCTTATGCATGGGTAATAAACCACCCCCCATCTGCGCTGCTCTTCCCTGAGAATCACACCCTGTGCCAGCCCGACACCTCCCTTTCGCCCTATTCACTACCGCACCCTCTGACACTCCTTTTCCTCTGTGTCCGATTGTCCAGGCCGGTCCTAGGGTATCAGCTAGCCCTGCAGATGTAGTTTATGGCCCCAGCTGTAAAGAATCACCCCTCTTCAAAGGAGTTATAGTAGATCAAGGCCCACACTCGATGAGATCCGTCACAGCAGACGCGTTCCTATTATCTGAAAACCATCCTGTATTGTGATTGGGGAGGGGACCGAGCCTGAAGCGGAAGATTCCAGGGATGACTCTTTGTACATCAAAGTTTTTACAATTATGTGTCACATTAAAAATATATAGCACTCCAACAAAGTAGTAAGATTATAAAACTTTAATAACTTATAAATATATACAAGAAAACAAAAACAGTAATAACATATAAACATTTTTAGGGAAAAACAACGAAGTAGCGGTCGGCTGTGCGAATAGTCCCAACGCAGCACAACGTCCAGATTTCTGGCGTGGGGCGTCGCGGGGGGTGGGTCATCAGTATCAAACTGTTGTGCGAATAGTTCCAAGGCAGCAGTACGGTGGCACCAAGGTGATGTCCAGTAAGTTGCCGCACTGGTTTTGGTATCCTACAATGCTGCTCCGAATAACGGCGTGGGGCGCCCCGGGGGAGGCGGCATGAACGGGCCTCTCCAGGTGGAGTCTCATCTGTTGTAGTGGGGCGCCCCTTTACCGTTTCAGTTGCCATTCCGTCCGCTTTTGGTCCACTGTGTCAAAAGCCGCAATTCAGCTGAGTTGCGCCCACTCTTGCGGTGCAGCGATAGGCGGCTGTCACAGGACTCTCAAAATGGCGGCAGGCTGTTTCCTTTTTGGGCCTGGTCCACTGAAATGGCCCTGGGACACCTTGGAAATCGGACGCTTGTCTGCTAGGTCTTGGACCCCATTCTCGAAAGCGTCCCCTCCGCCTTGAGGATTCATCAAAAGTTTTGGGGGCCCCCGACTCCTGTAGGTTTCTGGTGGGGAGCGGCTGCCATGATTGCTCGCGGAATGACCACGAAGGAGCTACGAGATGGTGGTGCTCTCATGCTGACGCCAGCTTCAGTCTGAAACATCCAGAAACAAGGTGGGGCTTTCATCGTTTGGGAAAAAAAAAAGTTTTCATCCAATGAAAAGTGTTGTTTTTAGGTCATATGATCAAGCCTTCCATCATTAGGAAACCAAAAGTAAAATGAACCAATGAAAAGTTTTATAAACAAGTCACATGACCTGTTATGCGGCATAGGGTATAAAATGCGGAGAAAATACGTTGGCACGTGAGGCGGCGTCAGTAGCGGACCGATGTGCGAATAGGCCGAAGGCAACACAACGCGCCAAGATCCGGATGGCACCGAGGTGGTGTCCAGCAAGTTGCAGCACTGGTGTGGCCATCCTAGAATGCTGAAAGTCGGCGTGGGGCGCCCCGTTGGCCTGTGAGTTTGCGTCAGTAGCGGACCGATGTGCGAATAGGCCGAAGGCAGCACAACGCGCCAAGATCCGGATGGCACCGAGGTGGTGTCTAGTAAGTTGCCGCACTGGTGTGGCCATCGTACAATGTTGAAAGTCGGCGTGGGGCGCCCCGTTGGCCTGTGAGATGGCGTCAGTAGCGGACCGATGTGCGAATGGGGCCAAAGGCAGCGCAACAATATTTTCTGAATAGAAGACACCACAAGGCGCTGAGATGCCAAGATTCGGATGGCACCGAGGTGGTGTCTAGCAAGTTGTGGTACTGGTGTGGCCATCCTACAATGGTAAAAGTCGGCGTGGGGCGCCCTGTTGGCCTGTGAGATGGTGTCAGTAGCGGACCGATGTGCGAATGGGGCCAAAGGCAGCGCAACAATATTTTCTGACTGACACCACAAGGCGCTGAGATGCCAAGATCCGGATGGCACCGAGGTGATGTCTAGCAAGTTGCAGCACTGGTGTGGCCATCCTACAATGCTGAAAGTCAGCGTGGGGCGCCCCGTTGGCCTGTGAGTTTGCGTCAGTAGCGGACCGATGTGCGAATAGGCCGAAGGCAGCACAACGCGCCAAGATCCGGATGGCACCGAGGTGGTGTCTAGTAAGTTGCCGCACTGGTGTGGCCATCGTACAATGTTGAAAGTCGGCGTGGGGTGCCCCGTTGGCCTGTGAGATGGCGTCAGTAGCGGACCGATGTGCGAATGGGGCCAAAGGCAGCGCAACAATATTTTCTGAATAGAAGACACCACAAGGCGCTGAGATGCCAAGATTCGGATGGCACCGAGGTGGTGTCTAGCAAGTTGTGGTACTGGTGTGGCCATCCTACAATGGTAAAAGTCGGCGTGGGGCGCCCTGTTGGCCTGTGAGATGGTGTCAGTAGCGGACCGATGTGCGAATGGGGCCAAAGGCAGCGCAACAATATTTTCTGACTGACACCACAAGGCGCTGAGATGCCAAGATCCGGATTGCACCGAGGTGATGTCTAGCAAGTTGCTGTACTGGTGTGGTCATCCTACAATGCTGAAACTCGGCGTGGGGCGCCCCATTAGCCTGTGAGATGGCGTCAGTAGCGGACCGATGTGTGAATAGGCCGGAACCAGCACAAGGCGCCAAGATCCGGATGTCACCGTGGTGGTTTCATAGTTGAGAGGCACTTCATCTGCAGTGGGGCGCCGAGATCCGGATGGCACCGAGGGGATGTCTAGCAAGTTGCTGTACTGGTGTGGTCATCCTACAATGCTGAAACTCGGCGTGGGGCGCCCCATTAGCCTGTGAGATGGCGTCAGTAGCGGACCAATGTGTGAATGGGGCAAAGGTAGCGCAAGAATATTTTCTGAAGAGGAGACACCACAAGGCGCTGAGATTCGGTTACCACCGAGGTGATGTCTAGCAAGTTGCCGCACTGGTGTGGCCATCCTACCATACTGCTCCGAATAACGGCGTGGGGTGCCCGAAGGGGGGGGGGGAGGCGGCGTGAACGGGCCTTCCTAGGTGGAGGCTCGTCTGCTGTAGTGGGGCGCCCCTTTACCGTTTCAGTTGCCATTCAGCTGAGTTTCGGCTGCTCTTGATGCTACAGCGACAGGCGGCTGCAACAGGACTCTCAAAATGGCGGCCTGTTCTTTGGATTTGGGCCTGGTCCACTAAAATGGCCCTGGGACACCTTAGAACTCGGACGCTCGATTTTTTTTTCCTTTCCTGTACATGCAAAAAAAGGTAAATGCCCGGTACGTTACACGCTTCATCTGCCACGATGAACTCTCCAGAGGAACCGAAAAAAAATATAGTTATGGTAACTATACCATGCATCGTCATATGGAGAGGTGGCACCAATTAATTATAGTGCTGCATAAAAGAGAGATTTGGAGGAGAACCCCTGACCTGCTAGTACATTCATCAAAGAAGTGGCACTGACAGCATCAGAGGCAAGGGAAACGGTCCCAAATATTTAGAAGAACTTTGGAAAGATTAAAATGACATGTTTAGATTGTGGCAAATTAATTTCATGTGGACAGATGAGTGTTACTCTAATAAATACAGCATATGAACATCATCATAGTCGATGGTTGGTAGAGACATTTTGACTATATCCTGGACCTGCCCGTCCTCGCCCAAAATGGCGCCGGAATAAATGGGACTCGTAACTCCTTGTTGTGTACTGGTTGCAGAACCTTGAAATCACGAGATACGTATGCAGTTTTGAAGCACATGGCGGGCGGGGACGAGAATTGATTGAATATTTCGACATCCCTATTGATATTAAGTTCTGATGTGTTATTGATTACTGTACTATTGAAAGTTCGAATTAACGTCACCCATGGTACTTGCCCGCAAATGTATATCTAGATAATTTTATTGTAACTGGCCCTGTCGTATTTTAATTATAAAATGTACGTCCACCGATTCCGTAACTGTTAGACACCTTAGTTCTTGCAACCTAATGGCCCGCCCGTTACGTTCCTCTACAGTGTAAATGTCTACTCATCATATACGATTACAGTTTGCTCCGTGGCCGGCCCACGTGGTTATAGGCTCGTATTTGTATAATGAAATTTTCACAATAAAGGTTTTTAAAAGAAAACATGGTAGTAGTATATACATTGGTAAAGTTTTTAATAATAGTCACTGTTTTAGAATCATTAAAAGGCAAGTGAAATAAAGCAGACCAATTACATGAAGGGTAAAAGGTATAATACGAAGGAACGCAGTAAAGATAAATGGTCAAGGGCTGTTGTGTTTTCTATTCCTGCAACATAAAGTGATCGATAAGAATCTCATATTCAGGCGTATCGGCGACTAAGACAGCAGGTCGACCCTCTTTTGCTCAACGGCTCCGTCATGGGACGAAGAAACGCTCTTTTTCTCGAAAAAAGAATATATTTTACTTGCAGGACAGTTGTACATTTTCCGGGAAAGTACATTAGCCTGGAACATTATAACATATATTTAAGAAAAAATAATGTTCGGAAGTAATAAAAAGCGTAATTTTTAGGTCATATGACCAAGCCTTTCATCATTAGAATAAGAAAAGTAAAATGAACCAATGAAAAGTTTTATTAACAAGTCACATGACCTGTTATGCTTACGTTACGCGCTGCGCGTCGCGCCCCGGATGACTTCCGGATGCGCTAACGCGGCGCGTCATATGACGCATTACGCGACAACGCAGGTCCAGAATATAGTCAAAATGTCTCCACCAACCAGCGGTCGGAACACAACCCCTTTCAGCAGGCTAAATAGTTCTGTTAAATGACAACAGAAGGGACAGGCAACAAGAACCATTAGTCAAAGAGGGGAGGGCTAGTTCTTCTCTACCGGGTTACATTGGGGCGCTACCGGAACTGATCGAATTGGTAGTCTACAGTGTTTCTGGATGTTTCAGACTGAAGCTGGGGTTAGCATGAGAGCAGCACCATTTCGTAGCTCCGTCGTGGCCATTCCGCAACCAATCATGGCAGCCGCTCTTTATCGTTATTTTGGGCGGGGTGGGTGGCGGAGCCGAGCTGTTTTGCAGCCATCATTGTGTGGAGTTCAGTTCATTTCACTAGTTTTGTATTTGTCATGAGGGGTTGTTCCTAATGTTTCTATTTTAGCGAGGTCAAAAAGAGATCCCATTAGTGGCCTACTGATTTTGCTCGATTCCTTTTCTTTTTTTTTTTTACACGATTTTTCGTTATCTGCAAAGACTAAACAGAGTATTGCGACTCTGTGTTTGTTTGTAAATAGAGAATGAACCAAAGAGAACCAATTCTAAAACAGTAAATACTTGGATAACAATCAATCAAATGGAGAGAGAAGCAGGCACGACGTATTACAACGGGGGCAAAGGCCTGCGTTAACTACCCTTCACTATGTGCAAAGAGAGAGTACTCCTAATAGAAATGAGGGGGGGGGGCACCATTCAAAGCAGATCAGTGTGCATAAACACGAAAATGTTTTCACTTACCACGTACTTGACATTCGACAGCTTATGATATTTGCTATTAAAAAACCATTGAAATTCACTGAAAAAACCATAGGTTATAGACCATATATAGTTAGGAATTAGCATTTACAAAACCTTGAAAATTCACTGAAAAAACCATAGGTTATAGACCATATATAGTTAGGAATTAGCATTTAAAAAACCTTATTTTACTCACACAAAACCATTGAAATTCCATATATAGTTGGTTGCACTAACTATATATCGCGCACCCGCAATCCACTGCTGATGATGTCACATATTACATCATTCATGACATGGTCAGTGACATCACTGATGACATCACTGATGACATCTCAAATGACATCACTGATGAGATCACTGATGACATCTCATTTGACATCAATGACCACATCACTGATGATATCATTCATGTGACAATACAATGCATCTCCTCACACTTTAATATAACCTCTGTTACACCCAGTGTTAAATACAGAGTATAATTTTTGAAACCATTGACACACCAATACTAGTTACTACATACGTACTCACTGATTCCTACGTCTACACACACATTCACTCATTCACCCATACAATCATTCATACATACAATCACTCATCTTTACAACACTATCATATGCACTCATACACCTATACAGACACTCACACTCTGCCACTCATCCATGGAGTTACTCACACACCTAGTCAGTCCTGTAAAGAATCAATCACACTTCCATTTTCTTGTCTATACAGTTAAACATAGAGCACCTTACATTTTCAAACATATACTAACACATACTTACTTTCTTATACAATCATTGATACAAGTACACATTGATCTGCACAGAGTCACACACCTCCCAGCCAGCCACACACACACTCAGTCTCCCATACAAATACTTGGACAATCAATCAATAACCCATATAGTTAATCATATAGCTACTGATCAACACATGCAGCAGTTTACAGAACAACAGACATAATGATGCACAAATTAAGACAGTTTAGTCACTAACCCATGCACTCAGTGAGACACATTTAATCACTCACTCATACATTCAGTCATGCACCTACTAAATCCTTCGTCCAGACACTTATACATCTACTCATTCTTCAATATGTAAAACATATTTAAACTTTACAGAAACACACAGTCACTGGATGATGTCATCAGTGATCTCATCAGTGATGTCATTTGAGATGTCATCAGTGATGTCATCAGTGATGTCACTGACCATGTCATGAATGATGTAATATGTGACATCATCAGCAGTGGATTGCGGGTGCGCGATATATAATTAGTGCAACTAACTATATATGGAATTTCAATGGTTTTGTGTGAGTAAAATAAGGTTTTTTAAATGCTAATTCCTAACTATATATGGTCTATAACCTATGGTTTTTTCAGTGAATATATATATATATATATATATATATATATATATATATATATATATATATATATATATATATATATATATATATATATATGTATATATATATATATATATATATATGTATATATATATTTATATATTCCCTCGCACTCTGCCTCGTATATATATATCCAACCAACCTCTTCAGCAAGAAAGAGCAGAAGCCACAGCTGGGGACAAAATGGAAGCAATTTATTTCCACAAATTCGGCGAATGCATTTCGGCATAAAGATGCCTTCCTCAGCGCCACAAGTATTCAGGAGGTTTCCATCAACGCACTGGTATTGTCCTGCTGCCTTTATTAGCCAAGTGACCCAGGCTCCGCCCCCGATGTAAAGAACCCACCTGTTGCAGTTCTCGGTGTAGTCCCGAACTGCAACTCCCAGGTTGCAGCGCTTAGCTCCCAGGTAGGTGAATGAATGGAATGTCAAACCCAGTGGTCGGGCGGGAAGCAGGAATTGCCAAGATGAAATCTAATTCCCCTGCTTGCTGTAAAAACAATGCGCCTCCTTGAGTCCCCATACCGCTTGTGCTCCGAAGCACAGGTCCAAATTTCCGCGGGGGCAGCAGTGTCAGTGCACGCCGCCCAAAACAAAGAACAATGTCCTCGCAACCGCATTATTTCTCCCTGAACATCGAGGCGGGCCCAGGCCGTACCAATCCCTTGGTGTCCACACAAAGCCAAAGCAATGCCAGAAGGGTCCGGGCCAACTTGAAAAAGCGGGGGCCTCCAACTGCGTCTCTAGCAAAACGCAGAAAATATCCAAGCAACCTCTTCAGCAAGAAAGAGCAGAAGCCACAGCTGGGGACAACATGGAAGCAATTTATTTCCACAAATTCGGCGAATGCATTTCGGCATAAAGATGCCTTCCTCAGCGCCACAAGTATTCAGGAGGTTTCCATCAACACACTGGTACTGTCCTGCTGCCTTTATTAGCCAAGTGACCCAGGCTCCGCCCCCGATGTAAAGAACCCACCTGTTGCAGTTCTCGGCATAGTCCAGAACTGCAACTCCCAGGATGGAGCGCTTAGCTCCCAGGTAGGTGAATGAATGGAATGTCAAACCCAGTGGTCGGGCGGGAAGCAGGAATTGCCAAGATGAAATCTAATTCCCCTGCTTGCTGTAAAAACAATGCGCCTCCTTGAGTCCCCATACCGCTTCAGCCCCGAAGCACAGGTCCAAATTTCCGCGGGGGCAGCAGTGTCAGTGTGTAGTGTAGTTCCTATTTTCCCAATAGGCTCTGCGCATTGGAATAGTACCTACAGCAGTAAAGGCCTAGGCCAGACGTTAACTAGGTCTACTACTGTCGATACTAGACTTAATTTTTGGGTTTGCCAGCTAAGCTCAGAGTTCGCTAGAAACTTTCTCGAATGTTCAAGGAAGGATTAACTTCCCTGATTAGACAAGAAGGGATTTAGTTTCTGACAACCATAGAACATGACAACTTTGCTCTCCCCTAATCAAGAGTCAATCTCGAGAGTCGTGTGAGCACAAGGCAATTATTTCACTCAGTCAGTACGTGCATTCTTAGTCTCATCAGAATGTAGAGAAAAGGAAGAGACGGGCGTGTTCAATAAAAGGTGTTATTTATTGATCAGTCTCTTTTCTCGTACAAGAGAAATGGATCGATATTATTGCGATACTTATAGTTAAGTAAAGTGCATACATTAGAAGCAATAGTATAAAATAATACTGTAAAAACATTGATATGGTTTCTGAGCCATATGATGTTTAAAAATGATAAAAATATATTTACATACACATATACATTTGACTAAACGTACTCAACTGGTGTTTCTAAATACGCCTAGCCCGTGTACCTGACCTGAGTCTAATGCGTGGGCGGGAATAGAAAGTTACAGTTTAAGTTAAGTTTGTTTTTGCCAAGTGAATAACTAAAGAATTCTCTAGGAGGGGTTATTCAGTTCTGTACCTGGAATTTAGGATGAATGAGGAATGGTAACTCTTTCTCTGCTCTCGATATTCCAGGCTGCCTGCGAGGGCTACCCGGAAGCGCCGGTGCTGGGTCTCTCGGCTTGAGATAGCAGCGCGTCTCTCAGCGCGTCAGGAAGGCGGGGCTGCTGCCTGCGGGGTCTGCTTCTGCTCTTGGCTTCGGCAAGTGTGGCTGCTCCGTCTTGTCACCACGCGTGTGTTTTGCATAGGGCAAGATCGGCAATATTTATACCTTAAAGGTGCCGGGATTGACGTAAGGATGGACATAGGTACGTCAATAAAGATGTCATACGACTTGCTCGTTAGCACATTCTTTACTAAAGTTCTCTGTGAAATCAAAACAATGGCCGCACGGATTATCCAGGTTGTCATAGGTTTGATTTGTTATGAGAACGTCGTATGCCTTATCAGGGGCTGGAGGAATATCGCTTGTCTAATTAGATCTCAAGCGTTATGACCTAATCAGATAACACGTTCCTGTGCCGTAGTGTGACTGCGTCAGATAACGGTATCTGCATCATGGGGAATTTCTTGCCTCATGGGCTGACTGATAGTTAACTAGCTAGGTAGTTTAACCAGAATAGGGTCAGGAATAGGGGGATCGATTCAGAACCTATAGAAATACACGACACCCACTCCACGCTAACTATGGTCATATCTACTAATCTATGCATAGTATAACATAGTACAACATACTATAGAGTATAGTGTATACCTTACCACCCCAAAATACATAAATGCATTTTGAAATTTTCAAATATACTGAAAAATTGCAGTCATATATATCGTATGCACTTAAGCTATGAATCAAATGCAAAAGTAAACACGCATTGTTATGCATTATTGTTTGTTGGTATATGATAAATACACATGAAATGGCTCTTAATATGGCTATACAGAAAAAAGGTCGAAACCATTTCATCACATAAAATATATTGTGAACATACCAGCGGGCAGCTAAAGTCTATATAAAGTCTATAAAGAATCTAAAAAAAAGAAATCTTAGTTCTCTAGGAATAGTTTCTTACTTTAAGCAGAAGATCAGTGTCCCGGGAAAAAATATATAGAAAAATATTTTAGGGGCTTGCTGAAAAAAGTTGCTGTCCGTGAACTGGATTGTAATTGTTCATGTGACTTTATTTTTAAAGTTGAAGGCCGAATTCAGGGAACGCCGTGTGCGAGTTTACTCAAAAGTCTCTATTTCTGTTCCGGAGAGAACATCATATCATTCAGGCTTTCGAAAAAACTGTCAACAGCTTCATGGGAAAGTTCCACTAAGTCGGAAATAGGGGTAACCATGCATTCATGCGCATGATTGTCTCCATTGACATTCTGATTTGCATTGCTGACAGAAGGTCGTACCTGTTCGATGCTGCTTTCATCTTGAACTTCACTACTCTTCAATCGCAGTGGTGAAGATTCCAGGAATGCCGTCATCAGAATTGGCAGCCTTTGAGGGCAGCACAGTGCGTGAACCTTGGTAGGAACCAACAGTGTATCTGCATCCACTGGCGCATCCGATTGTAGCGTCAGACAGGTGTCTAACACGCATTCTTCTCCGCATAGCAGACACCTTAGTACAGGTAAAACACACCTTTGCCACATTGGTCGAAATGATAGAAACCAAGTCATGTTTAGGTCTCTAAGCCGGGAGAGTCCCAGGATTTTTGATATCCGGTCCCGGTATCCAATGGCTAGGATCGTATCTTCCATTGTCGTGAGATTTTGTTCTGTGACATGGGTTGCCATAACGAAAAATAAGGACTAGGAATAGGATTCCTGCAATTAGTCCTAGGATCAGGGGAAGTCCGCCAAAAATCGAATGGACGAAGTCTGGAAAAATACCCAGTATGGCTTTGAATGGTGTTAATGCCATCGAAAATACTGTCTTAAATACCTTTGAGACCCCTGTGGTATCAGAAATATTTAAGATTTCGCTCAGGATTTCCGCGAAATGTACGGGGGAATTGGTTGATAATAATGTATGTATCTCTGCAGTCGTCCTTGCGACTTGTAGATCATACGTTTCTTTAGATGACGTGTGCCTTGTAGGCGTCTGAAGAAGCACTGTTTTCATTCTGCTTAAAGTGTCTATTCGAATAGAAGTAATTTTCAGACCGGGCCATGCCCTTGCCTCCCTGTCTGGAAAGGAGCTGGGGAACAAAGAACGTCCACAGCACTTGACCTTCGCCGTCGTAGTGACGAGATAAGGAGTCCCGGGCATAAGACTACAGCATCTGCGGTCTACAATAAGAATGTAACTCCCATTATAGAGTCTTTGAAAGAATGGTTCTATTTCAGTTGCAGGTGCGCCTTGCTGGTGACATGAAAGGTTGTATGAATTCCCTTCACAGGCTCCGTGCAAACTAATACTGTTACACAGAAGCGTGCCGCTCAGTGACATAGCACAATTGTTGCCACTAAGAAACACTTTCTGTCCTTTGTTACTGACACATGCATGTGAATAGGGCAGGTTCCAAGTTGTTTTAAGGTACCCTTTTCCCAATTTCTCGTACATGCCAGCCTGTATATATTTTTGGCAGTATTGAAACCTGAAGGTTGAGATTGGAATATTTATGATTCCGTGTATTATCCATTCACTGACAGGTCGTTCTGACATTGTCATTGGTAATCTTTCTAGTTTTTCAATGCTCAAGATTGTATAATCAGCACCCTTCTGCGCCATACCGATTTGTCTATCAGTAAGGTTAAAGATTTGGAATAGTGACGTTGTGTTAATTAAACGCCAAGGCACATAGCCTGAACGCAGATTTTGTAACGTCCAACCAAGCTGTACAATAGAACGCAATTGTGACTGACCATGTTGTAATAATAGTAAGTCTTGCGATAATATATCGATTGCTGAAGACACAATGCTGTCCAATGAAAAAATTCTGGAGGACAGAGTCATTAACCCATTGTCCACTACAGAAAGTGATTTTTCCAAATTAATACGGTCAATTTCCCGTATTCTTTCTGCTGTCTCAATTTGAGTAACCTTCCAGGCCTCATTGTATGCTGCATATACAGAGGCTGCTATGAAACGCTTATGACGCTGTTTGCGTGGTCCCAGTATGAAATCACGCAAGTCAGCACCATCATTAAGTAAAGTTAGGTGTTGCTTAATTTCAGGCAGTGTGGAAGTTTGTAGCCATTGAAGGCATAATTTGCCCACACTGTAGGTTGTTATTATCCCTGGGTGATGTCTTTGGGGATATCTAGGGTCTGGCCTGGTCATTTTGAAACCCTGTGTTTTATTCAGGAATCTATCTTGACAGTTATTTGTATCTGTGGGCCAGATCAACCATTGTTTCCAATCAGGATGTGTTCTGTTTTGGTTAAGTATATGGTTTATGTCTATTCCTTCATCTGTATCAGAGTTATTGCTAAACATTGTTGGCTTTGGAATAGATAGGTTATTTAAATCTTTGATTTTTGCTAGGCCAAGACAGGTGGTTTGTTGGACGGTGTCATTTAAAAATATCATTTGTTCTGGGATCATGCAGGCTCTAAACAAAGCTTCTAAACCCTGTACTTGCCATTCTTTTGTACCCCAAACACTTTTCAAATCAACATGTTTGTCCCAATAATCAAATCCAAAAGTATTCATTTTTTCAAAGAAAGAATCCGAATATATCAATTTTGTGTTGGTTATCATGGTTTTCATCCCTGTCTTGTTTGACAATTTGTAATAAAATGTTTCAGCATTAGTTATGTTAAAACCTGAAAAATATGAATATTTGTCATATACGGTTCTAGAGCTCCCTTTTGGAGGTGTAGCACAATGTTCCCATTGATTATAACTTAAAACATTTCTAGGTTGTGCAGATTTATGCAAGAAATGGTTACCATAGTGGTTATAGCAATACATACTATCATAATTTGTAGAACCCTGCAAATAATCATGTTTTGTAAATTTAGCAGACATTACTAAGTCAGACATCATATTGTTAATACTTTCAAAGTCCCAATCATCAGCAAATGAGTTTGGTTTTGCAAAGTCACTCAAAGAGATCTTGATTTGGTGTGGATATTTCAGGATCTCGACCGGACCATAAATTTCATAGTCAGTGTTGTCCCAGGCTACCCCACCAGGTATTGGAATTGCTGTGAAGTTGGCTGAAGAAAGTTCTGAAGAAAGTTCTCGTTTCTCGACGTGTGAAGATGTGTGTGGTTTGAGGACCAAGTTGATGTTCTGACTTGCTGTGTCCATTTTAGCATATTTTCCCTCAATGAAGCGTCCCAAGGTAAATACCATGATGAGCCAAAGTATGAGGATAAATGCACCAAAACCCACCCAAAATTCAATCCATGGAGAAATCAGATATGTTTCTTTTAGTTGTTTCAAAAGTTCCTTCGCTTTGTCTTTAAAGGATTTTGATGATGGCTGTGTCTTTTGTTCGCTGAAACCGTCAGAGGAATCATCGAAGTTGATGAAGTAACCGGATGCAGTTCTGTCAATTGTTCCAATTGGTTCAGGATTTTTGTTTCTTGCATTTTCACTTGGTACTTCTGTATAGATTGGTGTGTCTTTACTAAATGTCTTTATTTGGGTTTTCAGAGGTCTAAGTTCTATTGCATTGTTGCATAGTCCTTGTTGTTCTTCTGTAGGCGTTTCGAATGTGATGAGCCTCTTTGATTGGACCTCTGTACTGGTAGCAAACCTTGGTGTTCTGCTACTTATTGGGAGTCCACTTGGCCTACTGTTTGTTATCGGCCACATGTTGTGGTTTTACCAGGTCGATGGATACAACTCGGTTCTCCTTTTTTCCAGCAAGTGGCGGTAGTACAACTGATCTTGTCCCGTTGACAGACAAGACAGGAACTGCTTTTCTGTAAGAAGGCCCAAATTCCTTCTTTACCGCGATCTTTTCCCTGACTAGATCCCCGACTTTTGGAATCCAGACAGGTCTTGCTGGGACCGGTGGTGATTCTTCAGTGGTTGTTGGCTGTTGTTTCAACTGTATGTTGCTCAGGTCTTTTCTTGTTTTGTTTAAGTCCTGCAAAATAGCCAAACGGTCTTTGACATCAAAGGTTTTTTCTATTACCACTGAAGTCTGACTATCAAGGTCAGAGATCAACATCCTAGTTCCGAATAATAATTCGTACGGACTGAATCCCTTCAGAGAATTTCTTGGCAAGTTATTTAGACTACGTTGGACACTTATTAGATGTTTGACCCACCAAGCTCCCGAACCTAGTATCCTTTCTATTATAGATTGCTTTCTGTCTTGGTTTTTTCTTTACACCATCCCATACCCTCAGGAAGGAAGTGAGAAGATTCCCGCTGGGCTGTGCTCATTTGGCCATTCTTTCCCCCCCCAGGCTGGATTGCCTGAGAAAAAGAAAAAAATGGTCGAACGTAGCATGCTCTTAGCGTATATGCCATTTAGACTCGCAAATCTTGTATAACAGTCCGGACGTCAGCCGAGTGCTGTGGATCTACATTATAAGTGGGAACTAGCCTGTATATGTTAATCGCAAGCCATTCTTTTTAGTGGAGATGTTATCTGCCTTGATACGACGAGGTATTAAACTGCTTCTCTCCCCACTGCGATCTCTGTTGCAGTTTGGGCAGTTTTTTACAAACATGGTGTAGTGCAGGCTCATGCCTGGCCACCAGTACCGTGATTGTAATTCTTCCAGAGAATCTTTTAATTTAAGGTGTCTGTGACCCTCGCCCATGTGTGCGTCTGCGATTAACAAGTTTCTCCTGTCCATGTTTGGAATCACTCTATCCCCCACTCCAGGGATTCGAGCAAAAGGGACGGAGTTTGCATCGATTATGTATGTATAATTGAGTGGATAGTTGATCGGTAACGCTGAGCAGTCGCCTTTTGATGACGTTTTCACCGCCAGCAATGTTTCGCCGTCAATGTATTTTAATGTACGCTTTTTTCGATCTACGGGAGCCGATTTAGTGGCTGCCGCTGCGGCTGTCTCAGCCAATGAATTCCCCACAACGTGAACGCCATCACGTTGATGACTCAGTGAGTGAGTCACGTGAGTCTTTGGTAGTTCTTTCTTCAAAAGAGCTATTTGTTCCCAGAGAAGTCTCTGCTTTATTGGTGCATCTGTGTCATCTTTGTAACCGTTCTGAATCCATGTCTGCAAATCCTTGTTATATGCTTTGACGCAGAAATATGAATCTGACACTATAAGCATCGGGAATTCGCGATCCGCATTATCTAGCGCCATTTTCAAAGCTAATATTTCAGTTTGCAGTTCTGAATTAGTTTCTACTGAGTGTGATTTTGTTAATAGAGGTCTTAGTTTACCTCCGTGCCACACTTCTTTTGTAATCTCACATGTGGGATTGTATGCATGTTCTCCCCAAACGGAGGGTTGAGCATGTCCGTCTGTATAGATTACACAGGCGTAATGTCGTAGAGGCAGAATGTCGATTGGCAGAGGATACGTCTTTTCATATTTTAGATTTTTCAATTCTTCTAGTTCTGGATCAAAGAAGTAGTATACTTTGTCCGTTGTGATTGAATTTACCCATTGCAACCAATCTGGATCCAATGTTGTTGTTGGTAAATTACACGGTGTTGTTAATGCCTCGAAGGCTGATTCAGCTGTTCTGACTGTGATATGTCGACCATCAGCTATGTCTTTTTCTCTAGCTATTGCGGTTTGAACTGCTTGAACCATTTTTCCTTTGTTGCTGAATCTCTGTTCAGCTTTTGTGTACAAATGTGATTTGAATGCAATTGGTACCTTATCTCCCTCATTAGAGGTTAGGTATGTGAATCCGCATTTCCCTGGGATGACTCGGATCACAAGGTTGCGTGTATTATCACGGGTTTCTAATTTTGTTTTAATTAGCATGTCTGTTTGTAAGGATCTCAAAATTTCTGTGTGAGTTTGAGTCCAACTGGATCTTTTAAAGTCTGGTTTAATTAGATCGTAAAGGGGCTTGACCCTTTCTGCGTAATTAGCAATGTAAGTTCTTCCGAAATTTAGGAAGCCTAGAATTGACTGTAGGTTTTTTAGTGTTTTAGGAGCTTGGATTACGGCACATTTCTCTAGGAAATTGTCTGCCAGGCTTTTGCCTTCACTTGATAACTCATATCCTAAGAATAGGACCGTCAGATGGGCAATTCTGGACTTTTTGAAGTTGAATTTGTAACCCTCTGCAGCGAAACCAAGTATTATGGTGTTCACTCTTTTCAAGTGAGTTTCCAAGTCATCATCTGTTAAGTAAATGTCATCGACATAAGATAATGCTTCATCATCATATTGTTGTAGTAATTCTGTTACTCTCGCTGAGAATACCCCCGGGCTATTCTTGTACCCCTGGGCTAACCGACAGAATTGTTTTTGAGTGCCATTTACTGAGAATGCAGTTAAATATCTGCTCTCTGGTGCTATGTTTTGACAAAAGAATCCGTTGGAGATGTCCAAGGTTGTTTTGTATTTTTTGCGCACTATGTTATTCATTAGTGCAGCACTGTGTGAGTTTTGCACTGCAAAAGTTTTGCAACATGTGTTAAGGTGTCGGTAATCCAAAACTAGACGGTACGAATTGTCTGGTTTGGAGACCGGAAACAAAGGATTGTTCATTTGTGAGGTGCAAGTTTCAATCACCCCCTGGTATTCTAGCTGATCTAGTATTTCATTTACTTGTTTTTTAGCTTCTTGCTTAATTGGGTACTGCCTTTGTGCAGTAGGTTGTGATTTTAACTGGACTTTGTGAGGAGGAGAATCCTCATCCCATCCTACGTGATTTTTATATAAAGCAGGTGCTAAGGCCACTGCCCACTTTCTAGCAAGTGTGTATTTTTTATGAATCGGTATTTGATTCGAGAAGGCAGGCATAATTACTTCTTCGCCATGAGGGCACTCCCTGACAAACTCTGGTGGCCAGTCTTTTTCAGCTAGAAGGATGTCATAGCCCTTGGATAGGTTATCCCAAAATAGTCCCCTTATTTTCCTAGTCTTATCTCCCTCTATACGTAATGTTATCTCGTATATCTTGTGGGGCTTGCTAACTCTGGTATCTGCAGTTTCCACTTGAAGATATTCATTCGTGTCCACTGTCTCCAGATGATTCATAAGGACTTTGCGAGCTATGCTCACCTCTGCTGCGCTGTCTAGCATTGTCTGAGCCCACTCTCCGTTTTTCAGTTGTGTCCTCAGTATTCTCGGCATTGTTAACTACCTTGATACTGGCTACCTTCTTTTTTGGAAATTGTGATTTCTTTTTCAGTTGAGCAGGTTCCTTGTCTTTGGACTTGGCGTGCTCTTCTGATCGTCCTCTTCTTTCCGATTTCTGCGAGGAATTCTGAAAAGATTGAGAGGGACGTGTATCAATGTCTTGATATCTATCAGGTTTTTTAATATTATCCCTATTTCTAAGGTTATATCTATTCCCAGAGGGTTCACTCTGAGGTGACCTTTGTCTCGGGTTTGGAGATTTCTCTCTTCGCCTAGGAGACCTTCCTCTGGACTGGAATTTCTTTTCTTTAGGATTGGATTGTTTGTTCCCATCCCAGTTCTTTTTTGGTGAATTATTATTATTATTAAAAAACATTTTTTCTGGACTTGTAGTCAGTTGCGGTTTTACTGGTATTCCACCTAGACTATCTCTGCCTAGTTCTTCATAGGATTTTTCTATGATTCTGGCAATTTCAGCTGGTTGGTCTGCTATATCTGTCTCTTTTAACCTCTGGCGGATCGCCACGTTTGCTGCTTCACCCTTTATGTTGGCTAGTAATATAGCCGAGACCTGTTTGAAGTCTTTCAGTAATTTCATACCAAGAGTTAAAGCAGGTTCTGGACCATATTCATCTTGAATTTGTTTTAGCACATCTGGTATTACCGAAATGGATGGAACACCGTGCGTTTTTGTGTAGATGGAAGCAAAGACTGTACCCCAAGTGTCACAGTCCTCAATGTGTGGTGCGATTCCCATTGGGAGACATATAGTCAGAATCCTGTGTTTTTCTAGCGGGGTGGTGTCAGGAAACACCGCCTCTATTTGGGTGATTTTCTGTGCCAACCAGAATGGTATCTGTTCCCTTTTAGCTGGAACCTTACCTAGGCAGGATTGGATGTTCTGTGGTGTAATTTTATTTGTGTTCCCCTGGTGAGGGGTCAGCTGTGGAAGTTTATTCGCTGGCTGAATTGTTGAAGTCCGCATTACATACTGAACTAATTGTCTGTGAATTTTTAGTAGTTGTTTTAGCTGTATTAATAGCTCTGGTGCAGTCATCTCGTCGATGTCTGGATGTGGTGTGTATCCGGCTAAGACCGGCCACGTTGCTCCTGGTCTTCCTAAAGGACCGAGCCTTGTAATGTGATTATTATGTTTTAGGGCGCCATCAAATAAGAGCAAATGCTCTTGGAATTTGAGTGGTACTTCCACCTCCTCGAAAGGAGTGTACGTTTCAGGAGGTTCCTCTACTTTGTAATAGTGGAAGTACTTTGTTACAGCATTTGCTGCTGGAAAATGTATCCATGTATAGTATACCTCTGTCTGCCGATATTCGTGTGCCTCAATTACGAATATGACTGTGCCACCTCTAGGTGTCAGTCCATTTTCTATAAGTTTTAAGGTTATAGATCTCCTTTTGGTGACCTGGATGAGTATTATATCCGGGTCTGCTGTTAGCATGGTAGCATCAGCATCTGCTATTTCAGTAGCTAATCTAATTGCCTCTCTTTCTCCATCACTGTCTCCCATTCTACTGACAGGATGGTATTATTTTTGTTTGCAGATCAGGTTTCTTTATGGAAACAGAGATTAGATGCACAATATTCTGGAACTGTTTTATCCTTCAACGTTGACTAGACCAAGAACCATACATAGGAGTTCCCTCCTGCGAGGTTTTGGAGGATATAATAACCTTTCACCCACTCCAGACGTCTTTGGAGTATTTGGGAAAAGGGGTCTGAGTGAGAAAGCACGACTGAGTTACTCTAAATGTCTTACGTTAGTTTTATCGCCCTTTCCAAACGCGTTGGGCGCCATGTAGTGTAGTTCCTATTTTCCCAATAGGCTCTGCGCATTGGAATAGTACCTACAGCAGTAAAGGCCTAGGCCAGACGTTAACTAGGTCTACTACTGTCGATACTAGACTTAATTTTTGGGTTTGCCAGCTAAGCTCAGAGTTCGCTAGAAACTTTCTCGAATGTTCAAGGAAGGATTAACTTCCCTGATTAGACAAGAAGGGATTTAGTTTCTGACAACCATAGAACATGACAACTTTGCTCTCCCCTAATCAAGAGTCAATCTCGAGAGTCGTGTGAGCACAAGGCAATTATTTCACTCAGTCAGTACGTGCATTCTTAGTCTCATCAGAATGTAGAGAAAAGGAAGAGACGGGCGTGTTCAATAAAAGGTGTTATTTATTGATCAGTCTCTTTTCTCGTACAAGAGAAATGGATCGATATTATTGCGATACTTATAGTTAAGTAAAGTGCATACATTAGAAGCAATAGTATAAAATAATACTGTAAAAACATTGATATGGTTTCTGAGCCATATGATGTTTAAAAATGATTAAAATATATTTACATACACATATACATTTGACTAAACGTACTCAACTGGTGTTTCTAAATACGCCTACCCCGTGTACCTGACCTGAGTCTAATGCGTGGGCGGGAATAGAAAGTTACAGTTTAAGTTAAGTTTGTTTTTGCCAAGTGAATAACTAAAGAATTCTCTAGGAGGGGTTATTCAGTTCTGTACCTGGAATTTAGGATGAATGAGGAATGGTATCTCTTTCTCTGCTCTCGATATTCCAGGCTGCCTGCGAGGGCTACCCGGAAGCGCCGGTGCTGGGTCTCTCGGCTTGAGATAGCAGCGCGTCTCTCAGCGCGTCAGGAAGGCGGGGCTGCTGCCTGCGGGGTCTGCTTCTGCTCTTGGCTTCGGCAAGTGTGGCTGCTCCGTCTTGTCACCACGCGTGTGTTTTGCATAGGGCAAGATCGGCAATATTTATACCTTAAAGGTGCCGGGATTGACGTAAGGATGGACATAGGTACGTCAATAAAGATGTCATACGACTTGCTCGTTAGCACATTCTTTACTAAAGTTCTCTGTGAAATCAAAACAATGGCCGCACGGATTATCCAGGTTGTCATAGGTTTGATTTGTTATGAGAACGTCGTATGCCTTATCAGGGGCTGGAGGAATATCGCTTGTCTAATTAGATCTCAAGCGTTATGACCTAATCAGATAACACGTTCCTGTGCCGTAGTGTGACTGCGTCAGATAACGGTATCTGCATCATGGGGAATTTCTTGCCTCATGGGCTGACTGATAGTTAACTAGCTAGGTAGTTTAACCAGAATAGGGTCAGGAATAGGGGGATCGATTCAGAACCTATAGAAATACACGACAAGTGCACGCCACCCAAAACAAAGAGCAATGTCCTCGCAACCGCATTATTTCTCCCTGAACATCGAGGCGGGCCCAGGCCGTACCAATCCCTTGGTGTCCACACAAAGCCGAAGCAATGCCAGAAGGGTCCGGGCCAACTAGAAAAAGCAGGGGCCTCTAACTGCGTCTCTGGCAAAACGCAGAAAATATCCAAGCAACCTCTTCAGCAAGAAAGAGCATAAGCCACGGCTGGGGACAACATGGAAGCAATTTATTTCCACAAATTCGGCGAATGCATTTCGGCATAAAGATGCCTTCCTCAGCACCACAAGTATTCAGGAAGTTTCCATCAACGCACTGGTATTGTCCTGCTGCCTTTATTAGCCAAGTGACCCAGGCTCCGCCCCCGATGTAAAGAACCCACCTCTTGCAGTTCTCGGCGTAGTCCCGAACTGCAACTCCCAGGATGCAGCGCTTAGCTCCTAGGTAGGTGAATGAATATACTATTTACATCAAATGATTACTTGACACTCACACATCACAAATAAAACACAGCCACTGGAACCCCGCATCACAATGGCACTAGTCATAAACAAATCACCTCACCCGATCGTTCACTCAACATCCTTGCCAACTCAAGCTGGAGGAGCCAGTTGACAGCCAGGCAATGGACTCTCAACCCGAACTCGGGTTACATTCTTTTCGTGGGGACACTTCCGTCCCACAGATGAGCACATAAGCTCCATGCCAAGATTCCCTGGCTTTCTATCCTCCAAACACATTAAAAGGTTTGAGAGTCTTCCCCTCTGCACCAAGGACACTTACTGGAACTGGCCAGTGTCCATGAAAGCATTCCACGGCAAGAAGGAGTTCCCAAGTTCCCTCTACATTCTCACATGTTCCAGCCTTTATCTTAACAAAGCGTACGAAAGCCTTCCAGGGCACATTAAACAATCTCTCAAAAAACAAACCTTGAAAGTGTTTAACCCAGGCAACTTGCAAACACTCTGGGAGCCTGTCTGTGCACACAAAAAAGCTCAAGCAAGGCAGAGTCAGAATTCAGAATGACATGAGGCAATGTCAAAGCCAATAGTAGGAACTTCCTAATACTTCTCAAAGTACAACACAATGCACATTTGTGCACCACGTCATCTCTCAGTGTACAACATAATGCACATTTGGGCACTACTGCTCATAACACTGCACTTCAAGTCCAAAAGTACATTCTACACCTTTCTCTCTCTCATGCTTTCAAATGCACATCCCACACGTTCTGTTCTTGGCAAGGTTGTTCTACTGTGACAGCTCCCACTTCAAAACTACAGGAAGAAATCTTTAAGAGAAACAAGGCATATGCAGGGTGTTGTACATTCATGCTAGTCTTAAATAACACTCCAAATTCAATTAAAATTATGTGAGTCAAAGGTCATCTCGTGGTGTCAGACAATCAGAGTGCCTCTGGTAAGTAGACATAATATTGATGTTTTAATATCGATATACATAAATATCCAGTTCAGTATATCTATAGTATTAAATATCGATGTTATGTATATAGATGTTAAAAATATCGATTTTAATTGTTGTTTAAAATATTGAAGTTTGTAAAGTCGACTGTAAAAATATTGTAATGTTCAAATATCTTTATTGTACTATATTTTAGTGTATGTTAGGTTTGTTTTGAGTATAATAATAGTTATTCAATGTTATAAAAAATAACATTTGTATAATATTTTTAGGAGCAGGTTGTTGGGTTTACAAGGGATAAGGGTGGTGAGTGTGTTAAAATAATGTAATTAATGTTTTAATAAATTTGAAATTCAAAAAAATAATTTAGAAAATATATTTTCAAATTTAGTAAATATTGTTTTAGGAGTGGGATGTTGGGTTTATAGGGTATAAGGGTGGGGAGTGTTTTAAATTAATTTAATAAAAATGATAATACATTTGAAAATTAAAATAATAATTTTGAATATATATTTTCGAATTTAGAAAATATTGTTTTAGGAGCGGGATGTTGGGTTTATAGGGGATAAGAGTGGGGAGTGTTTTAAAATAATTGAATTACATTTTTAATGAATTCGAAATTTAAAATTATATTTTCAAAAATATATTTTCTAAACTAGAAAATATATTTTTTGGAGCAGGATGTTGGATTGATAGGGGATAAGGGTGGGGAGTGTTTTAAACATATTTTCATTAAATATTTAATGAATTAGAAATGTTAAAATTCAATTTAGAACTATTTTTGGTGAATTTAGAAATTATTGTTTTAAGATTTGGAAGTTGTGTTTATACGGTATATGTTTTGGCAGTGTTTTACAAAATGTGTTTGAATATTTATAAGTTACAAAAATAATAAAAAAAATATTTACTAAATATGTGTTTGTAGTGTATATTTTTAATTTCGGTTCGGTTCAGAAAGCTTTATTCGGTATGTAAAACAACCAGAAATGCAGTAAAAGTTATATATACACATACAGACTGATCTTATTGCTAAAATATACATATAGTTACAAGAAAACCAATCCAATTAATTATTACAATAAGATCAGTTAGAGGTCAGGATGCTATTTCTCACATAAATGGATTTTAAAATGAACGACGCAACATAAAAACATATCTACTGAGCATTTAGTGCAATTAATAGGTTTATAGCAACATTGGTAGCTGTTACATTGTGTTTCTTGAATAGTGACTTTAAATAGAAACTTCTAAAACTCTGATAAAATTCACAAAAAAGTAGAAAGTGCATAGTGCTCTGTTTGGAAAACTCATTGAATGGGCATGGGGTTTCAGGTCGTATTTTCATTTCAGGAAAAGCAACTAAGTGATGGACAATTCCCAGTCTCAGACTTATTAATACAAAGTGATGTTAAGGTTTAGTGACTATGGACAAATAACCTTGAAAACCAACACTATCAGCAATAGTTTTATAAAACAAGAATGTACTTTGCTTCCCAACTGTTCTCATACAGATCTCACTTTTGTGGGCTAGGAATAAACCCTTTATTTCCCGCTTGGACAAACCTGTCACATATGCTGGGTTTTCACGGATCTTAGTATTGAATAATTCATTGTGTAGATCCGAAACGTATTTAATGTAGGGAATAGATAAACTATTGTCCAGTTGTAGACAATTCTAGATAATTGTTTGGGTAAATTTAGTTTCATCCTTAGCCAAAATAGATCTCCAGAGTATTATCGGTCGCATAGCGATCAAATCTGATAAATATCTTAATCCCACTTCTTGGTGGGCTATCCCTGTAGATGTGGATTGGGGCTCACATAACAATGTTTCCTGTTGTAGTACTAAACTTTAGTATGGCCCCAGCACCATATAATGCATTAGAAGCATGTATAGCCTTTTAAATATCTATCATGTCCTTAATACGTCGGTCTCCCAGTTTGGATGCAAATCGGAAGACTCTGTGTGCACTCTTTGTCATTTTAGACTGGACGTTAGTTAATTCGTGTAACCAGTTATCCTTGCTCGAGAATGTTATTCCCAAGTAACAGAAATTGTTGACTGTTACCACCCTGGTATTATCTATAAAAAGGTTTTTAATTTCTTAGGTTTTGAACCACATACCATAGTGAATGTTTTTGCTTTCTATTAATAATAAAATCTCTAAACTTATCTATAAGTAGCTGTAGGCCAACCAGAGTTTTAGATAGGAGTATCGCTTCATCTGCGTAAAGCAGAACCGGTATACCTTGACCTGCAACTTGGGATGCATCCGCCTGCACTGATTTAAGGACTGTGTCGATCTCATTTATAAATAGGGCTCCCGGTTTTATGGTATTTATTTTGTTTTCCATTTCCCTCTGTATTTATCCATATTTATTTGTCGGGCATTGTTTCTGTATTTATCCACATTTATTTTTGCCACAAGCAAAAGATGACGCTACAGCTAGTATTTTTTAACATTTATTTAAATTGACAATGCAACGCGAGGAGCTTGTAAATAAGCCCCAATCTGTGATCTCTGTCGAAGGCCTGGAGGCAGGCAGGGGACAGGTCATGTTGGGTCATTAGATACCTGCTTGGGGAGAAAGGAAGATTGCTGTTGGGTAGAACTGAACCCCCACTCTTTGTTCCTGTTTAAAAGATTTACGCCTATTGGCTTGAATTCCCATGATACAAACTTGCAGAGCTGTGTTCAGTGTGATAGTTAGGTTTTTGTTTAATACACTCCTGGCACTGCAGGTTGACGCAAACAGTGACGTCAAGCGTGACACGCTTTAGAATAATTTGTAATTATTTAATGCACATGCACTCTGTGTTGTTTAATAAAACATTTAATTTCGCTTCATGCAGCCTGCCTGTTGGAATGCAACAAACATTTTAAGATATTATGTAAGCATTTAAAAAATAAAATGGCATGGTGTGCTGTCACATTAGTGACTCGTAACTTCACTGCCAATACCTACCCAGGGCAGGGGGATGTTGTGTCCTCATGTCCTGGAACAGGAAGGAAGTGAGGTCGGTCAGAAGCGGCGGGAGCTTTGACTGGAGTTGTTCTGTTCACCGCGTCCCTCCTAGCATCTGCGGCTAAACTCTAAGTGCGCTCCTGCTGCTCATATTACCCGGCGTTGGATCCTGGACGGCAGCTCTCTGCCAATCATGGCAGTCAGTGCAGCACTGAGCAGATGCAGACCCAGCACGCGTTCATTAGCCCTGGGTCTGTGTGTCACTGGACGGCCGTGCTGCGCCTGGGAATACTCATTGGACTGGCGCAAGCCTAGAGGGATCCTATCACTAATACGCCTTGACAAACCCTCGAATTATGGTAGCCTGCGGTGGCTCGCGGCTGAATTCATGAGCCTGCAGCCACTGCCTTGCAGAGAGACGCTTCTTTAGTAATTAATGGAGTCGTCCTCGCCACACTCCAAGTAGGGACTCTGCTTCCGGCCCTGGCCCAAGTAAGTACCAGCCTCTCTCTGTAAGCTTAAGGTAACCTATTGAATGACCGCACACGATCAGGAAGCTGCAACAAATGTAAAATAAATCTTACATTGTGATCCCATGATGATTGGGGCCTGTACTCCCAGTACCGCAGCGCCGTGATGGAGCCCAGAGCAGGCTAGTACACCACTCAGTGCACACCTTTATAGTTAATTCAGCACAGACAGCTTTCTCACGTCCTGTGCCTGCCTGCTATCTAGTTGCACTCAACTGGTATAAAATGGCTTCATTCTGAGCTGCCGTTCTTGCTCCTATACTCGCTCCTATACTCAAGCAATTTTGCAGTCAAGCCGTCTGTCTCTGCTTGAGGAATGACTCACTAGCGGATATTACTGTAGTTTCACTGAGAGGGAGGTGTAATGAGGAGCCTTGCTCGTTGGCGAACGCTGCTTGCAATTATAGTGCCCTGTGCTGGTCAATACAGCGGTATTTCTAGAGGAACAGGGCCGTCTCGCTGCCCTTAACAGTACGGTAAGGTTACAAGGGAAGTGCCCTTCAATATCTGGTGCTCTGCTGCAGTTTTAAAATCTTCTTCTTCTAGTTGCTTAAATGGATGTAAATTCTCATACTACATATCCTGTCTCCCTATTATGCGTTGCTTTATTTTGCTTGTGTAAGTATCACTCATGGTAGTTGAAATGCCACTCTTATTTACATAGCAATCTGAAACCTTGGCAGCTATGAGTCCGTCCTAATCTGACTCTGGCAGGGGCTCTAAAATGGGTGAAATAACAAAGCAGCCTCATTAACAAATAAATGGTCTTTCAAAGACCTGTGAAGTACTTGGGTGCGGCTGGCAGCTCTGTGTGCACACGGGAAGCTGACAAAGCTGTCACCTCTTAACGCTCTAAGGAAGGTGAGACACCAGACGGCAACACAGCAAAATATACTAGTATTTTCCCATTTTTTATATATAAATACAGGTAAAGGAAAACTTGTTTTCCGTCTGTATTTATATGTAAAAATCCGTAAAAACGGAAAACCGCGAGCCCTATTTATAAATAAAGTAAAAAGCAATGGTGCTAAAACACAGGCTTGGTGGATACCACGTTTGACCTCGAAGTTTGGGGTGCACTCACCGTGTTGGCCATATCTAACTCAAGATGTTAATCTCTCATACAACCTTGCTAGGAAATAGATGATAGATTCTGGGGCTTCAACTTTAAGCAAAACTAGCCAAAGAAAAGAACGGTCGATAAGATCATAAGCACTACTGAGGTATGCAAAACATAAATACAGGCTAACTTGTTTCACACACGTATATTTGCCTATTAAAAGCTTTAAATTAATACATTGCTCTGTCGTACATAGCCTTCTTCTAAAACCATATTGTGTCGGTGATACAATCCCATTCTCAGTGACCCACTCCTCCAATCTTGCCAATAAAACTCCACTCATTTTTTTTACAGATGAATCTAAAAGTAAAATGGGGCGATAGTTTTTAGCTTCTGATTTGTTCCACTTTTTATAAATGGGACAATAACAGATTAGCCCAATGTCGGGGTGAGCCTTCAGTCACTGCTAGATTAAAAGCTCTAGTAAGTATGGGGACCCATAAATCTGGTACTGTTTTATAAACATCTATAAGTACCCCGTCAGGACCTGGTGCTTTTCCTCTGTTACCCCTTTTTATTCCTGCCATAACCTCATTAAGAGTAATATGGAAGGGTACTACTGGCCACTTATGGTGAAGTGGGTTGTGGGGGCTAAAAACATCACAATCAGGTGGGTTAAAAATTCCAGAAAAATGTGACACCCATTCTTCACAACTGACATGAGACAATAATTCCTGGAAAGAATCGTTTTTTGAAAAGGATGAATTAACAGTGTCCCAGAAAAGCTTATTATCAGATGTATCCGCTGCCACGGATAATTTGTCCCACGCTTGTTCTTGGAGCTCTCTCTTCCTCTTTGTAAGGGCTAATTTATAGTTAGATCTTAAGTTTTTAGTTAACTCGATATTCCTAGGTCTATTACTGAGAGCCTGTTTTAATTGATTAGAGGCTTGAGTACATGTGTGATTGAACCATCCCTTATTTAGTATAGGTTTACCCCTATAGTGGGCTGTCAATATCTATTTGATTATACTATTAATTTTACAAAAATTTGCTAACAACAAGTTGAGGTTAACATCTGCATTAAGACAGTACAAAGTTTCTATGCCACATTTTGTAACAATATCCTCTAGAACTTTATTTGGTCTATCCCCTCCCACTTTTCGAGTTCCGTTTGTTCTAAATGGGACAATATTACCAGTAACAGTTTGCAGAGAAGCAAATTCGTTACCCCATATCCATATTGGCATTATGATGCAGTTATGGTCACTAATTAGCAACTGTGCAATCCTTGGTGTAGGACACATTAGTACAATATTCATAAAGATTAACACATGATCAATCACTGAGTTTGCATTCCTACCAGTAAAAGTTAGTATCACATTACCATATGAATCGCGAGCACATTGCAACAAGACCGGGTCATATTTCGCCGTCAATATGTTTAAGGCTCCCCCATGGTTGTTGTGTGGGAAGTGTATACAGTCATCCTCTTCCTCACTCTTGTACCTACAGACTTTGGTCATAGATAATGGATATATTTGCGTGGTACACAGCCACACAGCCACACACCCACCTAGCTGCACATCACGCCGTGAGGGCAACGGCCATCACCCAGCCCCCAGGACCGCCGTGAGGGAAACGGCTCTCACCGCAGGACGAGCTAACCGGCAGCAGCGGGAGAACCACAACTCCCAGCTGCCCCGGATAGCCAGTGACGCCGGCGACGCGCCCGGAGGCGCTTGTAAACAGCGGAGCGCCGAAGCGCTCAGGGGGGACACACAGCCACACACCCACCTGGGTGCACACCACGCCGTGAGGGCAACGGCCATCACCCAGCCCCCAGGACTGCCGTGAGGGAAACGGCTCTCACCGCAGGACGAGCTAACTGGCAGCAGCGGGAGAACCACAACTCCCAGCTGCCCCGAATAGCCAGTGACGCCGGAGACGCGCCCGGAGGCGCTTGAAAACAGCGGAATGCCTCTCGCCTCGCGAGTCGCGCGCGGGAGAAGCCCGGGACAAGGGCGGGCCGTCTGTGGCCGTCCGGGGTAGGAAGACTGACATCTGCAGCTACAAATGGGTAAGAGAAAGAAAACACTGACCACGGAGGAGGGTGAGAAAAATGCTAAAGTACCAAGACACTCTAACTCTATAATGACTTACCTCTCTTCTGCTGTGGGGGCCTTAACCAAGGAGATTGCTAACGCTGAGCATGAACTGGGCGTGTCATCTTCCTCCCCCCCTAACATTGTACCATCACAACCCCTGGAGGTTGATGCTTTAGGCTCAACTAACTCACCCACACTACCCTTGGAACCTGTTGTGACTATAGCAAACCCCCCCCTTCCCGGCCAAACGAGCAAGGATATTGCCCCTGCCTTGCCTATGAACCCCACAAGATTGAACACCCAGACGAGACCTCATCCAGCTAGGCGGAAGAAGGGGAATAGCGTCAAAATGACCTCTAGTGAACAAGCGGACCTCTTAGGTGATAAACTCGAGGAACTCTTTGTGGCCAGGATCAAACCTCTACTTGTAGGAATTGCCAAAGACATTGTGGACACCTTAAACACCTGTCTGGAAGGCCTTTTAAAAAAATGCTCGCTCATAGATAGACTTGTTAACTCCTTACCCCCCAACATTGCTCCACTTAGTAAGGGCCTGATTGGGGACGGTGCAGGGAGTTTGGAGTTACCGGGCAACACGATAACTACACACCCGCCAAATAGGGTGGTGAATGAGGGTGCTAGTCCTCAGGTGTTTAAACCTGCCCCCCCGTTCAATGGCCTGTGCTTCCATCATGGCGGACCAGATATCTTCCCTGCCCCAGACGAGCTCATCTGCCCAAAGGAAGGCTACCCCAAGCATATACAAACTCAATCTACCTCCAGAGGCGTCCCTATTGGTAGCAGTGTTTATTGGGGTCCCACCACTTATGGAGGGGGAGAGGGAATCTACCTGGGACCTTATGGTTAAGGTGAACAGATGGTGCTCGGAGAAATGTTGCGGGGAAAACATTGCAGACATGATTATCCATGCAAGGAGGGTGGGTTGGATCGGTAAACAACCGAAAACCACGCAAGGGGATTGTGTTGTAGTAAACTTTTGTAGGGCAGACCTCGTTAATAGGCTGTTTTGGGACGGCTCGGTGATCTCTAGTAGGGACCACCTGAGACCTGTTCCCTTGGGTTTTTTTTATCAACCGCCAACCCGCACCAAACACACAACCAACTACCAAGCAAGATGGCAGGGCTTGAGGATATCATCAGGGAGGAGCAAGGCCAAAGATACTACAAAAACACAATTCGTTATGGAACCTAGTGCCCCGCTGATACCTCACCCCTAGGCTCCACAGGATCTAGTTGAGGGTAGTGGGTTGGTTATGAGCAATCATTTTGCCCCCTTGTCTGGCTTGGACGACAAAGATTGACTACCAAACACAGCAACTACACCGATATAGGGGAGTAGTAAGCTATATGGGGTTGCAGCATGTAAAATCCTCAGTTGGAATGTGGCAGGAATTAGATCTAAAATCGACGACAATGATTGGCTCACTGGTTAGAGGAGGCAGACCTGGAAGCACAGGTCAGCCCGGGACCAGGGTTCAATTCCCGGCTCGGCGGGGTCTTAAGTCCTAAAATGTCCATGGACTCGACAATTCTCGCTCCGGTGCCTACTCGATTCACGGGTTCACACTCTGCGACTCTGGGCAATAGCTTGCTTAATCTCCACAACGGCCCCTCGCGGCGGGATGCCTGGCTTTCACCTTGCAGATACCCTGCCGGGGTTATCTCACAGGGGAATACCAGGACGGGTTCCCTAAGCAAGCGCTTAGAACCGCTTGGTGATTTGCGCTATATAAATTCCTGTACATTTACATTTACATTTACATTTGTCTCTAAACACAAAGTTATTGCCCTACAGGAAACCTGGGATACCTCATCCCGCCTTTGGTTGGACGGATTTGCAGGTTTCGCTGTAGCCGCAACCCCCAGTAATGCCGGCAGAGCTAGGGGAGGCCTTTTGACTCTATTTTCACTTGACCTCAAGGGGCCTTTAAGGCAGATTGAATATGATTCTCCCAACTTTTTAATTGTCGAAAGGGAAATTAGCCCCTCTAAGAGTACCTTGTTTATAGATTTCTACAACTCAGGAAACAGGGATTGTTGTGGTAATAACATTGCTGCCCTAGATTCCTTCTTAAATTCAGTCAGTCACAATACTCATACAAATTATGAATATGTGCTTATGGGCGATTTTAATATCCATCCTTGTGAACTTAGGTGTGGCTTAACTGACCCTAGGGGGACCACGGGACTGGAGGGATCACACTTTGAACATTCCAAATCAGGTGAAGAGTTGGAAGAACTCTTGGCCAACTTTAACCTCTCAGAACCCACGAATACGGAAGGGGAGTCTAGAACACCTACCTTTAAGGGGTCAGTCCCAGGTACAATAATTGATTATATATTTGTGACCCCAGCTATTTTTAACAGGGCCATTTCTTACTGCACAGTCCCCTCTCACCTTAGTGATCACAATCCAGTTCTTCTGGAGGTAGCGTGGGGGGACTCCATGGGTCCGACGCCGGGGCAAGCCATTACAGTGCCTGCTCTACGCACAATAGATCAGGGAAGAAGGCTCAAGTGGGCAAATGTGGTCCCTAACAATTTTTATGCTGACATTTGTCCGCAAATCAAGGATCAGGTCATGATCTGTCAGAACCCAGTCTCTCAAGGCCATGAGATAATGGACGCCTTCCAAATCATTTGTAGTAAAATTTCTTCTCACCTCACGGTTAAACTGAGGAAGGGGGAAAATAAACATTGCCGATGGTTTGATGCCTCATGTTCAAAAACCCTTAAATCTTTAAAAATGGCGCTTAAAGCTAACCCAAGGGTAAGGTCAGACATCGCAATCTTAAGAAAAGAATACGATCGCGCTATCAAGCTCAGCCAGGATAACATTAAAAATGAGGCCTGGGAGAATTTACTCTCTATTGATATCTTGTGGGACAGCAGGCAATTCTGGGCCGTAATTAACCAGCCTTTCTTCTCTGACTCGCCTAACTTAGACACGGACTGTGTCATCCCGGATGACAAGTGGTTGGCACATTTTAGATCAGTTTATGGTGATGATGGCATGGCTGCTCAGCCGTTTAATACGACTGTCCCCGAGGCCATCCCCATGTGCTTTAACAGGGTAGAGGTCGAGAAAGCTATTCTGGCCACCACTAGGAATAAAGCCCCTGGGCCAGATGGGGTGCCGGCTGATTTTTATATACATTCTCCAGAGTTATGGGCGGGCATTCTAGCTAATGTATTTACAGCTGCTAACAGCAACCCTCTCCCAACCACTTGGGTAACCTCCACAATTGTTCCCATATTTAAGAAGGGGCACCGCGACGACCCAGGGTGTTACAGGCGTATATCCCTTTTGGACTCTGCAATCAAGATCCTAGGCAGAGTCCTCTTGGCCAGGCTAAGGGATAGTCTGGAGAGCTGTGGGGGTTTGGCCGATATTCAATACGGTTTCAGAAAGAAGAGAGGCAAAAAGGGGAGGGGGTGCAACAACTTTTCCTACCGGGTCACACTGTGCTTTCACCGGAACTGAGGTCTGCAGGATTCTAGTCATTCAAACTGAGGCTGGCGCCAGCATGGGAGCGCCGACGTCCCGCGGCTACAGTTTCGTCACTCCACGGGCGATCATGGCAGTCATTCCCCATCGGGGGTGTTTGCGGGGGTCGGGGACTCCCGCGGCTCCTCTAGAATCTTCAAGGTCGTGGAGGACTACGGTGGTGGAGTCAACCAGTGACCGGGCCATTTCTTTATGCTGGGCCCACTCTTGCCAGGTCGACCGCCATTTTGAGAGTTCAGTAGCTACTGGCGATCGCGGGGGCAAATGAGCGGACGGGCTCCACCCTGCCGGGCGAGACGTTGCAGCATCGCCACAGTGGAAGAACCCTTTTCCGGGCGCCTGGAGCGCTGAGGGTGCAGCTGGGAAGCCTCCACCTGGGGAGGCGGGAGAGGCCTGTTCGCACCGTCTCTCCCACCCAGTGCACCCCACGGCGTCTCGCTTGACATTTGTTATGGCCGGACCAGGCGATGAGGACGAGGGGGGGGGGTCGGAGGCATGTGCAAGACATCCCCCCCCCAGTGTTGTCGCAGCCATTATAAAAGAAAGAAGAAATGTCCCGTCCGTCTTTGGGCCGGACCTCCGGTGGATGGCGGCCGGACGCCCTTTGCTCTGGCCCCATGAACGGGTTCCTTGGCTCATCGGCTGCAGCCGGATCCCGTCGGCCCCAGCCCCCGGCCGTTGGTGGCCGGACCGGGATAGAGAGTGGGGGGACAACCTGCAACTCTCAAGTGCCACCGCGGCCGGACTGGGAGAGAGAGGGGAGGGTCGAGGACATAGACATCCCCCCCCTGCAACTCTCCAGTGTTGTCAATCCCCCTGGCCGGGTCCCGCTGGTCTCGGCCTCTCCTCCGGCTACCCCCTACGTGATGATCTCCTGGCCGACGGTTGGCCGCAGGACCCGCCTTATATGTGTTGCTTCCGGCTGGGCGTAGCCGGAAACCTGTTGCACTTTGGAAGTTTCCAGAATGGGGCGGATGTCTGCTGACTTGTATCTTTCCCAGTTTGCCGTTATTTGGCCGTGGCAGGCGGTGGGACAGACACGTTTTGGGGCAGTGAGGGGCGATGAAGCCTCGTTGCCTTGTGGCCGTTGCAATGTCACACTTGGTTTCTCTTACTGTTTTCAGGTTTCCTATTACGGGCTTACTTCTAACGTTTCTTGTTTCTAGGACAATAATAGGTTTTATCATTACGTATTGTTATCGTTTCTTTGTTTGTTATTTAATAAAAAGTTCATTAGTGGCCTACTGATTTTCGTTTTCCTATTCCTTTCTTTCCAGGTTGTTTCATGCTAAAGTTTCTGTTAACAGGATACAGTGATCACTTCGTTATTATTGCATATGTCCTTTTCACTAGGGGTGCTCTCTAGTCGGGCCAGATGACCTATCTCTAGTAAATGGTCCGGGTGAAACAGGTGCATCAATCAGTGGGGAGTAGATAGGCATGACAGATTACAACGGGGGAGAAAGGTCCGCATTACCTACCCTTTCACTACTTGCAAAGATTTTCCTACGTTTATTTGCAAACAGGGAATACCTCCAAAAAGAACCAATTCCCAAACAGTCAATGTTCGGGCAAACAATCAATCAATGAGGAACGAAATAGGCACGACGTGTTAAAGGTTTGCGTTACCTACCCTTCACTATCTGCAAAGGGAGAGAGAATATTCCTATTCTTCCTCGTTTGCAGGCAGAGAAGATCCTTAAGAGAACCAACTTCGAACAATTCAATGCTCGATTCAAACAATCATACACATTGCTATTTTCAACAGGTTGTTCCTAATGTTTCTATTTTAGCGAGGTCAAAAAGAGATCCCATTAGTGGCCTACTGATTTTGCTCGATTCCTTTTGTGTTTTTTACACGATTTTTCGCTATCTGCAAAGACTAAACAGAGTATTGCGACTCTGTGCTTGTTTGTAAATAGAGAATGAACCAAAGAGAACAATCAATCAAATGGAGAGAGAAGCAGGCACGACGGATTACAACGGGGGCAAAGGCCTGCGTTAACTACCTTCACTATCTGCAAAGAGAGAGTACTCCTAATAGAAATGAGGGGGGGGGCAGCATTCAAAGCAGATCAGTGTGCATAAACACGAAAATGTTTTTACTTACCACGTACTTGACATTCGACAGCTTATGATATTTGCTATTAAAAAACCATTGAAATTCACTGAAAAAACCATAGGTTATAGACCATATATAGTTAGGAATTAGCATTTACAAAACCTTGAAAATTCACTGAAAAAACCATAGGTTATAGACCATATATAGTTAGGAATTAGCATTTACAAAACCTTGAAAATTCACTGAAAAAACCCATAGGTTATAGACCATATATCGTTAGGAATTAGCATTTAAAAAACCTTATTTTACTCACACAAAACCATTGAAATTCCATATATAGTTAAATGCACTAACTATATATCGCGCACCCGCAATCCACTGCTGATGATGTCACATATTACATCATTCATGACATGGTCAGTGACATCACTGATGACATCACTGATGACATCTCAAATGACATCTCAAATGAAATGATTTCTTTTCTTAAACTGGAGAAGGTTTTTGGTTGTATATATATATATTCACTGAAAAAACCATAGGTTATAGACCATATATAGTTAAGAATTAGCATTTACAAAACCTTGAAAATTCACTGAAAAAACCATAGGTTATAGACCATATATAGTTAGGAATTAGCATTTAAAAAACCTTATTTTACTCACACAAAACCATTGAAATTCCATATATAGTTAGTTGCACTAACTATATATCGCGCACCCGCAATCCACTGCTGATGATGTCACATATTACATCATTCATGACATGGTCAGTGACATCACTGATGACATCACTGATGACATCTCAAATGACATCACTGATGACATCACTGATAACAACATCCAGTGATTTTTTGTTTCTGTAAAGTTTAAATATGTCTTACATATTGAAGAATGAGTGGATGTATAAGTGTCTGGACGAAGGATTTAGTAGGTGCATGACTGACTGTATGAGTGAGTGATTAAATGTGTCTCACTGAGTGCACGGGTTAGTGACTAAACTGTCTTAATTTGTGCATCATTATGTTTGTTGTTCTGTAAACTGCTGCATGTGTTGATCAGTAGCTATATGAGTAAGTATATGGGTTATTGATTGGTTGCTCAAGTATTTGTATGGGAGACTGAGTGTGTGTGTGGGTGGCTGGGAGGTGTATGACTCTGTGCATAGATGTGTGAGCAGTTGATTCACTAGATGTATGGGTTCAAAAGTGCATGTGGAAACAGCTGTATGGGTGGTTGACTGTGTGCATGAGTGCATTGGTGAGTGAATGGATATCTCAGTGCTACATGTCAAAGTAAGTACATATGTAAAACACAGTACATGTGAGAGTTGGCATATATAAATAACTGTGCATGAGAGCCACTGAATGTGTGAGTAGCTGTATGGATCATTGTGAACTTGTATCAGGGATTGTATAAGAGAGTAAATATGTGTTAGTATATGCTTGAATAAGTAAGGTGTGTATAACTGTATAGTTGAGGAAATGGAGGTGAGATTGTTTCTTTGCATGACTGACTAGGTGTGTGAGTAACTCCATGGATGAGTGACAGTGTGTGAGTTTCTGTATACACTGAGTGTATCTAAGGTTATATTAGAGTCTGAAGAGGTTTATCGTATTAGCACACGAATGATGTCAAATGAGATGTCATCAGTGATGTCATCAGTGATGTCATTTGAGATGTCATCAGTGATGTCATCAGTGATGTCACTGACCATGTCATGAATGATGTAATATGTGACATCATCAGCAGTGGATTGCGGGTGCGCGATATATAGTTAGTGCAACTAACTATATATGGAATTTCAATGGTTTTGTGTGAGTAAAATAAGGTTTTTTAAATGCTAATTCCTAACTATATATGGTCTATAACCTATGGTTTTTTCAGTGAATTTTCAAGGTTTTGTAAATGCTAATTCCTAACTATATATGGTCTATAACCTATGGTTTTTTCAGTGAATTTCAATGGTTTTTTAATAGCAAATATCATAAGCTGTCGAATGTCAAGTACGTGGTAAGTAAAAACATTTTCGTGTTTATGCACACTGATCTGCTTTGAATGCTGCCCCCCACCCCTCATTTCTATTAGGAGTACTCTCTCTTTGCAGATAGTGAAGGGTAGTTAACGCAGCCCTTTGCCCCCTTTGTAATCCGTCGTGCCTGCTTCTCTCTCCATTTGATTGATTGTTCTCTTTGGTTCATTCTCTATTTACAAACAAGCACAGAGTCGCAATACTCTGTTTAGTCTTTGCAGATAGCGAAAAACCGTGTAAAAAAACAAAAGGAATCGAGCAAAATCAGTAGGCCACTAATGGGATTTCTTTTTGATCTCGCTAAAATAGAAACATTAGGAACAACCTGTTGAAAATAGCAATGCGTATGTACATAAGCGGCGTTCATTTGTGTTCACAGTACCCCTTGTTGATTGTTTGAATCGAGCATTGAATTGTTCGAAGTTGGTTCTCTTAAGGATCTTCTCTGCCTGCAAACGAGGAAGAATAGGAATATTCTCTCTCCCTTTGCAGATAGTGAAGGGTAGGTAACGCAAGCCTTTAACACGTCGTACCTATTTCATTCCTCATTGATTGATTGATTGTCCGAACATTGACTGTTTGGGAATTAGTTCTTTTTGGAGGTATTCCCTGTTTGCAAATAAACGTAGGAAAATCTTTGCAAGTAGTGAAAGGGTACGTAATGCGGACCTTTCTCCCCCGTTGTAATCTGTCATGCCTATCTACTCCCCACTGATTGATGCACCTGTTTCACCCGGACCATTTACTAGACATACGTCATCTGGCCCGACCAGAGAGCACCCCTAGTGAAAAGGACATATGCAATAATAACGAAGTGATCACTGTATCCTGTTAACAGAAACTTTAGCATGAAACAACCTGGAAAGAAAAGAATAGGAAAACGAAAATCAGTAGGCCACTGATGAACATGAACTTTTATTAAACAACGAACAAAGAAACGATAACATAACGTAATGATAAAACCTATTAATGTCCTAGAAACAAGAAAACGTTAAAATATGCCATTGGTGAGAGACCAGAAAAACAGTAAGAGAAACCAAATCACCCCTCGCTGTCCCACCGCCTGCCACGCCAAAAAAATCGATAGACTAGGGAAAATGCAAGTCAGTAGAACATCCGCACCCACTCTGGAAACTTCCAAGGTGGGGCAGGGTTCCAGCTACGCCCAGCCGGGAGCAGCCCATATAAGGCAGGTCCTGCTGCCACGCCTCGGCCAGGAGATCCTAACGTAGGGTGTAGCCGGAGGAGAGGCCGAGACCAGCGGGACCCGGCCAGGGGATTGCCTTTACAACGCTGAACAGTTGCAGGGGGGGGGGAATGTCTCCTCGACCCTCCCCTCTCTCTCCCAGTCCGGCCGCGGTGGCCCTTGAGAGTTGCAGGTAGTCCCGCCACATGCTCTTCCGGTCCGGCCACCAACGGTCGGGGGGCCGAGGCCGACGGGATCCGGCTGCAGCCGATAAACCAAGAAACCCGTTCATGGGGCCAGAGCCAGGGGCGTCCGGCCGACATCTACCGGAAGCCCGGCCCGAAGACGGACTGGACACTTCTTCTTTCTTGTATAATTGCTGCAACAACCCTGGGGGGGGATGTCTTGCACATGCCTCCGACCCCCCCCCTCGTCCTCATCGCCTGGTCCGGCCATAACAAATATCAAGCGAGACGCCGTGGGGTGCACTGGGAGGGAGAGACGGTGCGAACAGGCCTCTCCCGCCTCCCCAGTGGAGGCTTCCCAGCTGCACCATCAGCGCTCCAGGCGCCCGGAAAAGAGTTCTTCCACTGTGGCCATGCTGCAACGTCTCGCCCGGCAGGGTGCAGCCCGTCCGCTCATTTGACCCCGCGATCGCCAGTAGCTACCGAACTCTCAAAATGGCGGTCGACCTGGCAAGAGCGGGCCCAGCATAAAGAAATGGCCCGGTCACTGGTTGACTCCACCACCGTAGTCCTCCACGACCTTGAAGATTCTAGAGGAGCCGCGGGAGTCTCCGACCCCCGATGGGGAATGACTGCCATGATCACCCGTGGAGTGACGAAACTGTATCCGCGGGACGTCGGCGCCAGCCTCACTTTGAATTACTAGAATCCTGCAGACCTCACTTCCGGTGAAAGCACAGTGTGACCCGGTAGGAAAAATTGTTGCACCCCCTCCCCTTTTTGACTGATAGTTCAAACCACCGATCCTTTCCTTTGCCCTTTTAACGGAACTTTGGACTGCCTCCCCCTCTTTTACATTTTCTAGAGAAAACAAAACATTAACCACTACATTAGCATAGCAGTTGACACCAGAACTGTTTTCAAATTGAAAACCAACAACATCTTCAACAGAATCCTTTTTGTTTCTGCTGTGACCCTGCTACAGCACAGGCATTGTCCCCAGCAGTAATTCTGCAATGCCGGTAAGAATAGCTGTGGTGCCTACTGGACTCACTCACCCCCGCGGCGCCCCACGCCGTTATGTGCTGGGCGGCAACTTGCTAGACATCACTTTCGTGCCATCTAGATTTCAGCGCGTTCTGCTGCCTTGGAACTATTCGCACAACAGACCGCTACTGACAAGAATATTTCATTATTGGTGCTGTCAATTTCAATAAATCTATTGGATAATTCAAAAGAAATTGCCACGGTCTCTTCGTTGTTTAAATGTTTTTACTGTTTTTGTTTTGTTGTATATATTTATATGTTATTAAAGTTTTATATTCCTACTACTTTGTTGGAGTGCTATATATTTTTAATGTGACACATAATTGTAAAATCTTTGATGTACAAAGAGTCATTCCTGGAATCTTCCGCTTCAGGCTCGGTCCCCTCCCCAATCACAATACAGGATAGTTTTCAGATAGTAGGAACACGTGTGGTGTGACGGATCTCATCGGGTGTGGGCCTTGATCTACTATAACTCCTTTGAAGAGGGGTGATTCTTTACAGCTGGGGCCATAAACTACATCTGCAGGGCTAGCTGATACCCTAGGACCAGCCTGGACAATCGGACACAGAGGAAGAGGAGTGTCAGAGGGTGCGGTAGTGAATAGGACGAAAGGGAGGTGTCGGGCGGGCACAGAGTGTGATTCTCAGGGAAGAGCAGCGCAGATGGGGGGAGGTTTATTGCCCATGCATAAGACAGAGAGCGGGGGTGACCAGTGCCTGGGGAAGATGCTTGCGAGGGTGAGGAGCCATGCTACGAATCGACAGCGTGCAGAGAGTGGGTCTGGTCAAGACATCTAAAATAGCTGCCGTGCACGACAAAAGTGTGGCATTTAAAAAAAGGCAAGATGGCGCAGACAATGTTTTTCAACACTTCCTCATTTCCTTCGAATCGAACGTTAACAGACGTTAGGGCATATTACCAAAGTTAATCGATATTTATCGCTAACGATGCTTACCAACGAATTTTTTACCGCTAAGCATCGTCAGAAATTATCGAAGATAAACCTTGCTATTATCAAGGTTTATCACAAATGCGATAATAAACGGCCGCAATGCATGAATATCGCTAAAAACTCAGCGATATTCATACATTACCGAGCTAATGCTCTTAGCCATGTTATCCACCTCCCATTGGATAACATGGCTAAGAACTGCTCAGGGCAGGTGTTACTTTTTGGAGATATTCGCGCTTAGCGCGAATATCTCCAAAAGTTGGTAATAGGAGATAGATATCTTGCATGTTGTAATGCAAGTTATTGTGGTATATGGAACTCATACCATAATCTCTCAGGAAAGCAGAAACTGATCCTTTTGGGACCGCCTAAAAAGGCCTAGGGGGTGAGGAGTACTCTACTTTGCCCCCTTTTCACGTTCCGAACTATTTTATTTTACTCTCTTCTGTAATTACACAAAATACCAGCGATAAGATGCATCGGAGACACACAGTGAGAGAAAGGAGGCCGGAGATGAAGAAGAGATGTCAAATACACATTGGAGATAATATAGTGGCAGAAGGGAAGTAAATATGAGTAAACTTACCATGTAACATAAAAATGTTGCACTCTATACTATAAGTCTCATTTTATACTACAATCACTTCGCTACAACCTCATAAATTAAAAATAAAAATGAATAATGTCTCAAACAATTTTTGATTTCTAAATATAAATTTATTCTTCAGAATTTTCTAAATTTGAAAGAACTAGTAACATGTCCTCATCAGCAATGTCCTCATGAAAAGTCTGCAATAATGATTCTTGTAACTCTATGGTCTCCAAACACTCGATAAATTCGCCATCAAGAGATTGATCAAAAAAATCATTCAAGTCATCTCCTCCTTCTGACAATATTTCATTATTGGTGCTGTCAATTTCAATCAATGTAGTGGAATCATTCAAGTCATCTCCTCGTGACAATATTTCATTATTGGTGCTCTCAATTTCAATCAATGTAGTGGAATCATTCAAGTCATCTCCTCCTTGTGACAATATTTCATTATTGGTGCTGTCCATTTCAATCAATCTAATGGATTCATACAAGTCATCTCCTCCTTGTGACAATATTTCATTATTGCTGCTCTCAATTTCAATCAACGTAGTGGAATCATTCAAGTCATCTCCTTGTGACAATATTTCATTCTTGGTGCTGTCCATTTCAATCAATCTAATGGAATCATACAAGTCATGTCCTCCTTGTGACAATGTTTCATTATTGGTGCTCTCAATTTCAATCAATGTAGTGGACAATTCAAAAGAAATTGCCACGGTCTCTTCATTGTGAGCCATTTTATTTTGAAATTGCTTGCTGTAAATTGCAGAAAAAAATAATCACTTTCATTTATCGTTTTTAGTAATACATAATATAAAACTAACTTTATCAAGTATTTAGTATAACAGAAGGACTGCAAATAAATAACAGAAAACATTTTTCAAATTATCTTCAAGTGTACAACATAGTTCCCCTTACAAATTAACAACTCACCTTTTTAAAAGTAGGAAAAGTGTTAGTACTGTGTAAATCAAACACCAGAAATTCACCACCAAAAATTCCTCACAAATGTACCTCAGACAGTAGTATCACAAAATGGCTGTGGTTTCCTCTCATTTGACATATATACATAACCAATTAACTTTCATCACACACAAATACAAAACCAAAGTAACATTTTAATTGGTTCTAAATTTCAACACTTTCAAATGTGTTTTCCCCATGCAATTTTCCATAGGACATTTACATACGTCTACAGCCTGAATGGCTGAACGGAATTACACCAAACTTGGCAAAATGGTACATCAAACCTAAGAGGTCAGGAAGGATCTACTATGCCCCCTTATGGTCATTTCCCCCTTCGCTTTGGCCTCCTCTTGTCTCTCAATCCTACCGAGAGACAAGATGGCGGCCGCTACGGACTGTTTGGAATGTTGACAGACGCCGGAGAACCAATCAGCTTCGCAAAGCTCCGTAACGCGAAAAGTATGCGAAGCGGAGCGCTGTTACAGATATATATCTTTTTTTGAACGTTAATTTCTCAAAATCCACTGGAGCACATATATTGAGACCTAGCAAAGGCACATCGGGCTACCAGTCCCTAATATTTTACCAAGTTTCGTGCAAATCCATTCAGCCGTTCGATTATTATTATTATTTATTTTTTTTGCCCCGCGGGGCCCTTTTAAAACCTCCACATCAAACCTAGGGGGTCAGCGAGGATCTACTATTCCCCCTTATGGTCATTTGCCCCTTCGCTTTCGCCTCCTCTTGTCTCTCGATCCTACCGAGAGACAAGATGGCGGCCGCTACGGACTGTTTGGAATGTTGACAGACGCCGGAGAACCAATCAGCTTCGCTTCACAAAGCTCCGTTGCGCGAAAAGTACGCGTCCTGGGCCGCTGCCCAGTCCGCTGTTACAGATATATATCTTTTTTTTAACGTTAATTTCTCAAAATCCACTGGAGCACATATATTGAGACCTACAAAAGGCACATCGGGCTACCAGTCCCTACAATTTTGCCAAGTTTCGTGCAAATCCATTCAGCCGTTCGCGCTAAAAGTGAGGCCAACCGCCCTATGGAAATTAACATGGGAAAAACGCGTTTTGGGACCCCCCTTTTTTCTCGGCCCCCCCTTGACGAACCCCCCCAAAATTTTTAGGGGCTGCTCAGAAACAAAATGTGCCATTTTCCTGAAAATTTCAGCCAATTCCGTCCACAAACGCCAAAGTTATTAGACATAGAATTTTCAAAAATCCCATAGGGAAAAAATCCTAACTATATATACCTACTGGCGACCGCCAGTAGGTAATATATATATATATATATTTACATATTATTTGAATACAAGAAAATTCAAACAAAAATAACACTAACTCTCTTAGCATTTCCCTCCCACAATAAATAATTAAAGTAATTTACAGTTTTCGTAGCTGATGACAGAAAATCCCAAATCTTGTAAAACAATCCAGGTATCTGAGAATCCAAATAAGATGAAAAAGTGCCCCCCAAAAAATGTAAATATCCAACTGTTCCTAAATGAATTCTCTGTTCATAAAGCTACACACCATAAACCATGAAAAAACCCAAAAAGTGTCTTAAAAAACGAAACGCTCCATGAAAACCCAAAAATTTAAGGAAGTGTAAAATAATTATTAGTTACTTAAACTAATATACACTTCCCACCAACACAAATATACACATAATACACAATATAACACTATTAGAAACATTATACACACTGTATTCAAACATATAATAACATATTTTACATTTTCTAAACTAGGCCTAAAAAAATAACGATACATAAATCACTAAAACCTGACTGACACACAAAAAAAGCAACAACTCCAAAAAATTAACACTGCACACAATAACTACAACCTAACTACCTTCAAATTTAATTAAAAATATAGTTAACATAAAGAAAAATGATCTTACCTTACTCAACGCGACTCAGCTCCCAACCGCAAGTTTGTCCCCTTTGAAATGACCCAAAACAAATGCGAGCAGTTACAAAATACAAGAACTAAACAAATATAAACATATAAAATAAATGTATTTTGTATAAAAAATGTTATTACATTATATATAAATTACTAAAATGTTTAATTAAAATACTACATTTTATAGCTGATGCTAAAATGTATTTAACATTTTCCCGGCATTGTAAAATTATAATAACAAATATTATTAAACATATAATATTTATTATTATAATTCCATATCCTTTCAAATTATATATGTTTATTAAAAATATGTATATTTTTTATTTACTGTTTATAAACTGTCAACCTTATTCAAAATGTATAAAATGTAAACCATACAAAAATGTATAATATTAATATTTTGTATATTAATAATATGAATTAAAATGTATTATTATTATTTGTTTAAACAATGTTACAAAGTATAAAATTAAAACTGTATTAAAAAAATTGAAAACTATTATATTAATAAAAACGAAATATCTGGAACTAAATAACTAATGTTCAGAATACAAAACTGAAATGAACAACTGTTATTTATAATTATATTATTTTCTCAAATACTTCTAAACAAATGTAAAACTACATTATTTGATATTGCAAAGTTACATGACTGTATTAGAAAATGTACCAATGTGGTAATATAATTATAACATGTAAAAATATACATATGTACAAAATATTTTGTGTCTTTAAAGCAAGTGATTTTCTATCTATATGTCTTGATTTACATTATATACACCTAATAAAAGAAATATTTTTGGGTGATTACAAAATCAATTACAATAAATGCACATCACTAAAAAATAAAAATACTTTTTTTGTGTAACAATTTATTAATGTTGTGTTTAATGCTAAAAATTAGGTTTTTAATTGAATATACTTTATTAAATAATATTTTTAATTAATTATATATGTCCTCTGATCTCTTCCTACATGGAGTGGTCGCTGGTTGATATATATATATATATATTCACTGAAAAAACCATAGGTTATAGACCATATATAGTTAGGAATTAGCATTTAAAAAACCTTTTTTTACTCACACAAAACCATTGAAATTCCATATATAGTTAGTAGTACTAACTATATATCGCGCACCCGCAATCCACTGCTGATCATGTCACATATTACATCATTCATGACATGGTCAGTGACATCACTGATGACATCTCAAATGACATCACTGATGACATCACTGATGACATCTCAAATGACATCACTGATGACATCACTGATGACATCTCAAATGACATCACTGATGACAACATCCAGTGACTGTGTATTTCTGTAAAGTTCAAATATGTCTTACATATTGAAGAATGAGTGGATGTAGAAGTGTCTGGATGAAGGATTTAGTAGGTGCATGACTGACTGTATGAGTGAGTGGTTAAATGTGTCTCACTGAGTGCATGGGTTAGTGACTGAACTGTGTTAATTTGTGCATCATTATGTTTGTTGTACTGTAAACTGCTGCATGTGTTGATCAGTAGCTATATGAGTAAGTATATGGGTTATTGATTGGTTGCTCAAGTATTTGTATGGGAGACTGAGTGTGTGTGTGGGTGGCTGGGAGGTGTATGACTCTGTGCATAGATGTGTGAGCAGTTGATTCACTAGATGTATGGGTTCAAAAGTGCACGTGGAAACAGCTGTATGGGTGGTTGACTGTGTGCATCAGTGTATTGGTGAGTGAATGGATATCTCAGTGCTACATGTCAAAGTAAGTACATATGTAAAACACAGTACATGTGAGAGTTGGCATATATAAATAACTGTGCATAAGAGCCAGTGAATGTGTGAGTGGCTGTATGGATGATTGTGAACTTGTATCAGGGATTGTAAAAGAGAGTAAATATGTGTTAGTATATGTTTGAATAAGTAAGGTGTGTATAACTGTATAGTTGAGGAAATGGAGGTGTGATTGATTCTTTGCATGACTGACTAGGTGTGTAAGTAACTCCATGGATGAGTGACAGTCTGTGAGTGTCTGTTTACACTGAGTGTATCTAAGGTTATATTAGAGTCTGAAGAGGTTCATCGTATTATCACATGAATGATGTCATCAGTGATGTGATCAGTAATGTCAAATGAGATGTCATCAGTGATGTCATCAGTGATGTCATTTGAGATGTCATCAGTGATGTCATCAGTGATGTCATTTGAGATGTCATCAGTGATGTCATCAGTGATGTCATTTGAGATGTCATCAGTGATGTCATCAGTGATGTCACTGACCATGTCATGAATGATGTAATATGTGACATGATCAGCAGTGGATTGCGAGTGCGCGATATATAGTTAGTACTACTAACTATATATGGAATTTCAATGGTTTTGTGTGAGTAAAAAAAGGTTTTTCAAATGCTAATTCCTAACTATATATGGTCTATAACCTATGGTTTTTTCAGTGAATTTTCAAGGTTTTGTAAATGCTAATTCCTAACTATATATGGTCTATAACCTATGGTTTTTTCAGTGAATTTCAATGGTTTTTTAATAGCAAATATAATAAGCTGTCGAATGTCAAGTACATGGTAAGAAAAAACATTTTCGTGTTTATGCACACTGATCTGCTTTGAATGCTGCCCCCCCCCTCATTTCTATTAGGAGTACTCTCTCTTTGCAGATAGTGAAGGGTAGTTAACGCAGGCCTTTGCCCCCGTTGTAATCCGTCGTGCCTGCTTCTCTCTCCATTTGATTGATTGTTATCCAAGCATTTACTATTTTAGAATTGGTTCTGTTTGGTTCATTCTCTATTTACAAACAAGCACAGAGTCGCAATACTCTGTTTAGTCTTTGCAGATAGCGAAAAATCGTGTAAAAAAACAAAAGGAATCGAGCAAAATCAGTAGGCCACTAATGGGATCTCTTTTTGACCTCGCTAAAATAGAAACATTAGGAACAACCCCTCATGAGAAATACGAAACTAGTGAGATGAACTGAACTCCACACCATGATGTATGCAAGACAGCTCGGCTCCGCCAACCACCCCGCCCAAAATAACGATAAACTCTATGCAAATATTACAAATATATACAACACACCAGCAAAGTAACAGGGTAAAACAGTTTATTAAATAACTATTTACATAACTATTTTATACTTTTTGTTGCCCGATCTGGCTAGCTCAATCGATCGAGCATGAAACTCATGCACTCTGATGGTTCCAAGTTTTGAGGAGTGCTTGTAACACTGTCTGAAGCCTATTTGCACTTGCTTCAGCTTCACTATTCTTAATGTAAGTGGGGGCTGTTTGAGGACGTGACTGCATTTGAAAACAATGTGATGCGGTGCCACCCTGAACCGCTTGACGGAGGCCCCCGAGGGACGGTGTCATGGCGCGGACTCGGAGGGGGCGCTTGGCTCCGGCCCCCTCCCCAAGTCGTGTTGCCCTGGTGTGGCCTGAGATCGCCCCCGACATAGGTGGCCGGCTCCCGGGGTCAAGCGGAACTTTTTGCCTTTTGGTGACTCTTCCATTCTTGACCTTGTCCCACAATCCGTTTCACCTAAAGACACGCTGTAGTGGGGCGCCCCTTTTCCGTTTCAGTTGCCATTCCGCCCGCTTTTGCTACACTGTGCCTCTTCCGCTATTCAGCTGTTTACCGCCCGCTCTTTCGACTACAGCGTCTCGCTCACCATGTACTTGAGTTGCTCCCGCTCTTGCGGTGCAGCGATAGGCGGCTGCCACAGGACTCTCAAAATGGCGGCCGGCTCTTCAGATTTGGGCGTGGTCCACTAAAATGGGCCTGCGACACCTTGGAACTCGGACGCTTGTCTGCTAGAGCTTGGGCTCCATTCTCGAAAGCGTCCCCTCAGCCTTGAAGATTCTACAAAAGTCTTGGGGGCCCCCGACTCCCGCAGGCTTCTGGTGGGGAGCGGCTGCCATGATTGCTCGTGGAATGGCCACGACGGAGCTACGAGATGGTGGTGCTCTCAGGCTAACGCCAGCTTCAGTCTGAAACATCCAGAAACACTGTAGACTACCAATTCGATCCGTTCCGGTAGCGCCCCAACGTGACCCGGTAGAGAAGAACTTGCCCTCCCCTCTTTGACTGATGGTTCTTGTTGCCTGTCCCTTCTGTTGTCATTTAACAGAACTATTTAGCCTGCTGAAAGGGGTTGTGTTCCGACCGCTGGTTGGTGGAGACATTTTGACTATATTCTGGACCTGCGTTGTCGCGTAATGCGTCATATGACGCGCCGCGTTAGCGCACCCGGAAGTGCTCCGGTGCGCGAAGCGCAGCTTCCCGGAAGCGATCCGGGGCGCGGCGCGCAGCGCGTAACGTAAGCATAACAGGTCATGTGAATTGTTAATAAAACTTTTCATTGGTTCATTTTACTTTTCTTATTCTAATGATGAAAGGCTTGGTCATATGACCTAAAAATTACGCTTTTTATTACTTTCGAACATTATTCTTTCTTAAACATATGTTATAATGTTCCAGGCTAATGTACTTTCCCGGAAAATTTACAACTGTCCTGCAAGTAAAATATATTCCTTTTTCGAGAAAAAGGGTGTTTCTTCGTCCCATGACGGAGCCGTTGAGCAAAAGAGGCTCGGCCTGCTGTCTTAGTCGCCGATACGCCTGAATATCAGATTCTTATCGATCACTTTATGTTGCAGGAGTAGAAAACACAACAGCCCTTGACCATTTATCTTTACTGCGTTCCTGCGTATTATACCTTTTACCCTTCATGTAATTGGACTGCTTTATTTCACTTGCCTTTTACTGATTCTAAAACAGTGACTATTATTAAAAACTTTACCAATGTAAAAACTACTACCATGTTTTCTTTTAAAAACCTTTATTGTGAAAATGTCAGTATACAAATACGGGCCTATAACCACGTGGGCTGGCCACGGAGCAAACTGTAATCGTATATGATGAGTAGACATTTACACTGTAGAGGAACGTAATGGGCGGGCCATTAGGTTGCAAGAACTAAGGTGTCTAACAGTTGCGGAATCGGTGGACGTACATTTTATAATTAAAATACGACAGAGCCAGTTACAATAAAATTATCTAGATATACATTTGCGGGCAAGTACCATGGGTGACGTTAATTCGAACTTTCAATAGTACAGTAATCAATAACACATCAGAACTTAATATCAATAGGGATGTCGAAATATTCAATCAATTCTCGTCCCCGCCCGCCATGTGCTTCAAAACTGCATACGTATCTCGTGATTTCAAGGTTCTGCAACCAGTACACAACAAGGAGTTACGAGTCCCATTTATTCCGGCGCCATTTTGGGCGAGGACGGACAGGTCCAGGATATAGTCAAAATGTCTCTACCAACCATCGACTATGATGATGTTCATATGCTGTATTTATTAGAGTAACACTCATCTGTCCACATGAAATTAATTTGCCACAATCTAAACATGTCATTTTAATCTTTCCAAAGTTCTTCTAAATATTTGGGACCGTTTCCCTTGCCTCTGATGCTGTCAGTGCCACTTCTTTGGTGAATGTACTGGCAGGTCCGGGGTTCTCCTCCAAATCTCTCTTTTATGCAGCACTATAATTAATCGGTGCCACCTCTCCATATGACAATGCATGGTATAGTTACCATAACTATATTTTTTTCGGTTCCTCTGGAGAGTACATCGTGGCAGATGAGGCGTGTAACGTGCCGGGCATTTACCTTTTTTGCATGTAGAGAAAAGGAAAAAAAATTCGAGCGTCCGAGTTCTAAGGTGTCCCAGGGCCATTTTAGTGGACCAGGCCCAAATCCAAAGAACAGGCCGCCATTTTGAGAGTCCTGTTGCAGCCGCCTGTCGCTGTAGCATCAAGAGCGGCCGAAACTCAGCTGAATGGCAACTGAAACGGTAAAGGGGCGCCCCACTACAGCAGACGAGCCTCCACCTGGGAAGGCCCGTTCACGCCGCCTCCTCCCCCCCCCCTTCGGGCACCCCACGCCGTTATTCGGAGCAGGATTGTAGGATGGCCACACCAGTGCGGCAACTTGCTAGACACCACCTCGGTGCCAACCGAATCTCAGCGCCTTGTGGTGTCTTCTATTCAGAAAATATGGTTGTGCTGCCTTCGACCTATTCGCCGCAAGTGCGCACGCAACTCAGCTGCATAGCGACTGAAACACCAAGGGGCGCCCCACTGCAGCCGAGGAACCTTCATCTTGGGCGCGACGCACAGCATCACATTGCTTTCCAATGCAGTCAGATCCTCAAACAACCCCCACTGACTGATGCGAACTCACAGGCCAACGGAGCGCCCCACGCCGACTTTCGGCGCAGCATTGTAGGATGGCCACACCAGTGCGGCAACTCGCTAGACACCACTTCGGTGCCATCCGGATCTTGGCGCGTTGCGCTGCCTTTGGCCCTATTCGCACATCGGTCCGCTACTGACGCCACCTCACAGGCCAACGGGGCGCCCCACGCCGACTTTCAGCATTGTAGGATGGCCACACCAGTGCGGCAACTTGCTAGACACCACCTCGGTGCCATCCGGATCTTGGCGCGTTGTGCTGCCTTCGCCCTATTCGCACATCGGTCCGCTACTGACGCGAACTCACAGGCCAACGGGGCGCCCCACGCCGACTTTCAGCATTGTAGGATGGCCACACCAGTGCGGCAACTTGCTAGACACCACCTCGGTGCCATCCGGATCTTGGCGCGTTCTGCTGCCTTCGGCCTATTCGCACATCGGTCCGCTACTCACGCGAACTCACAGGCCAACGGGGCGCCCCACGCCGACTTTCAGCATTGTAGGATGGCCACACCAGTGCGGCAACTTGCTAGACACCACCTCCGTGCCATCCGGATCTTGGTGCGTTGTGCTGCCTTCGGCCTATTCGCACATCGGTCCGCTACTGACGCCGCCTCACGTGCCAACGGATTTTCTACGCTTTTTATACCCTATGCCGCATAACAGGTCATGTGATATGTTTATAAAACTTTTCATTGGTTCATTTTACTTTTGGTATCCTAATGATGGAAGGCTTGATCATATGACCTAAAAATAACACTTTTCATTGGATGAAAACTTTTTTTTTTCCCAAACGATGAAAGCCCCACCTTGTTTCTGGATGTTTCAGACTGAAGCTGGCGTCAGCATGAGAGCACCACCATCTCGTGGCTCCGTCGTGATCATTCCGCGAGCAATCATGGCAGCCGCTCCCCACCGGAAGCCTGCAGGAGTCGGGGGCCCCCAAGACTTTTGTAGAATCCTCAAGGCTGAGGGGACGCTTTCGAGAATGGGGTCCAAGACCTAGCAGACAAGCGTCCGATTTCCAAGGTGTCCCAGGGCCATTTCAGTGGACCAGGCCCAAAAAGGAAAGAGCCTGCCGCCATTTTGAGAGTCCTGTTGCAGCCGCCTATCGCTGCACCGCAAGAGTGGGCGCAACTCAGCTGAATGGCGGATTTTGACACAGTGTACCAAAAGCGGACGGAATGGCAACTGAAACGGTAAAGGGGCGCCCCACTACAGCAGACGAGCCTCCACCTGGGGAGGCCCGTTCACGCCGCCTCACCCCCCCCCCCGGGGCGCCCCACGTTGTTATTCGGAGCAGCATTGTAGGATACCAAAACCAGTGCGGCAACTTACTGGACATCACCTGGGTGCCATCCACATCTCAGCGCGTTCTGCTGCCTTGGGACTATTCGCACAACAGACCGCTACTGACGACCCACCCCCCGGGACGCCCCACGCCGTTATTCGGAGCAGCATTGTAGGATACCCAAAACCAGTGCGGCACCCAGGCAACATCACCTGGGTGCCATCCAGAATTCAGGACGTTGTGCTGCCTTGGGACTATTCGCACAACCGACCGCTACTGACCATTGTTCCTTCTTTTTTCCTAAAAATGTTTAAATGTTTTTACTGTTTTTGTTGCGTTGTATATATTTATAAGTTATTAAAGTTTTATAATCCTACTACTTTGTTGGAGTGCTATATATTTTTAATGTGACACATAATTGTAAAAACTTTGATGTACAAAGAGGCATCCCTGGAATCTTCCGCTTCAGGCTCGGTCCCCTCCCCAATCACAATACAGGATGGTTTTCAGATAGTAGGAACGCGTGTGGTGTGACGGATCTCATCGGGTGTGGGCCTTGATCTACTATAACTCCTTTGAAGAGGGGTGATTCTTTACAGCTGGGGCCATAAACTACATCTGCAGGGCTACCTGATAGCCTGGGACCGGCCTGGACAATCGGACACAGAGGAAGAGGAGTGTCAGAGGGTGCGGTAGTGAATAGGGCGAAAGGGAGGTGTCGGGCGGGCACAGGGTGTGATTCTCAGGGAAGAACAGCGCAGATGGGGGGAGGTTTATTGCCCATGCATAAGACAGAGAGCGGGGGTGACCAGTGCCTGGGGGAGATGCTTGCGAGGGTGGGGAGCCATGCTAAGGATCAACAGCGTGCAGAGAGTGGGTCTGGTCAAGGCATCTAAAATGGCTGCCGTGCACGACAAAAGTGTGGCATTTGAAAAAAGGCAAGATGGCGCAGACAATGTTTTTCAACACTTCCTGATTTCCTTCGAATCGAACGTTAACAGACGTTATCTCTCCCACACTACCGGTCCCCCTGGGCTTAAACACCGAGATGGTAGGGACCGCATCCCGTGGAGATAGGCCGAGACGTCACTCAGCAGAAAAAAAAGAAAAAAAAGTCTATAAACATACAATAAGTTAAAAGTCTATCATTCTTGTTTCCTTGTAGTACGCTCCCCAGTCCGCTTCCCGTTACGCTAACCGGGCGCACCCCACCAAAAAAAACGATTTTTTTTTTTTTTTGCCCCGCGGAGCCCTTTTAAAGCCTCCACATCAAACCTATGGGGTCAGGAAGGATCTACTATGCCCCCTTATGGTCATTTGCCCCTTCGCTTTGGCCTCCTCTTGTCTCTCGATCCTACCGAGAGACAAGATGGCGGCCGCTCCGTACTGTTTGGAATGTTTACAGACACCGGAGAGCCAATCAGCTTCGCTTCGCAAAGCTCCGTAACGCGAAAAGTACGCGAAACGGAGCGCTACCCGGGACACTGTCACAGATATATATCTTTTTTTGAACGTTATTTTCTCAAAATCCACTGCAGCACATATATTGAGACCCAGCAAAGGCACATCGGGCTACCGGTCCCTACAATTTTGCCAAGTTTCATGCAAATCCATTCACCCGTTCGATTTTTTTTTTCTTTTTTTTTGCCCCGCGGGGCCCTTTTAAAACCTCCACATCAAACCTAGGGGGTCAGGGAGGATCTACTATGCCCCCTTATGGTCATTTGCCCCTTCGCTTTGGCCTCCTCTTGTCTCTCGATCCTACCGAGAGACAAGATGGCGGCCGCTCCGGACTGTTTAGAATGTTGACAGACACCGATGAGCCAATCAGCTTCGCTTCGCGAAGTTCCGTTACGCGTCAAGTACGCGAAGCGGAGCGCTGCCCGGTGCGCTGTCACAGATATATATCTTTTTTTGAACGTTAATTTCTCAAAATCCTCTGAAGCACATATATTGAGACCTAGCAAAGGCACATCGGGCTAACAGTCCCTACAATTTTGCCAATTTTCATGCAAATCCATTCAGCCGTTCGGGCTAAAAGTGAGGCCAACCGCCCTATGGGAATTAACATGGGAAAAACGCGTTTTGGGACCCCCTTTTTTCTCGGCCCCCCCTTGACGAACCCCCCCAAATTTTCTGGGGCTGCTCAGAAACAAAATGTTCCATTTTCCTGAAAATTTCAGCCAATTCCGTCCACAAACGCCAAAGTTATTAGACATAGAATTTTCAAAAATCCCATAGGGAAAAAATCCTAACTATATATACCTACTGGCGACCGCCAGTAGGTAATATATATATATATATATATATATATATATATATATATATATATATATATATATATATTCACTGAAAAAACCATAGGTTATAGACCATATATAGTTAGGAATTAGCATTTACAAAACCTTGAAAATTCACTGAAAAAAACATAGGTTATAGACCATATATAGTTAGGAATTAGCATTTAAAAAACCTTATTTTACTCACACAAAACCATTGAAATTCCATATATAGTTAGTTGCACTAACTATATATCGCGCACCTGCAATCCACTGCTGATGATGTCACATATTACATCATTCATGACATGGTCAGTGACATCACTGATGACATCACTGATGACATCTCAAATGACATCACTGATGACATCACTGATGACATCATCCAGTGACTGTGTGTTTCTGTAAAGTTTAAATATGTTTTACATATTGAAGAATGAGTAGATGTATAACTGTCTGGACGAAGGATTTAGTAGGTGCATGACTGAATGTATGAGTGAGTGATTAAATGTGTCTCACTGAGTGCATGGGTTAGTGACTAAACTGTCTTAATTTGTGCATCATTATGTCTGTTGTTCTGTAAACTGCTGCATGTGTTGATCAGTAGCTATATGATTAACTATATGGGTTATTGATTGATTGTCCAAGTATTTGTATGGGAGACTGAGTGTGTGTGTGGCTGGCTGGGAGGTGTGTGACTCTGTGCAGATCAATGTGTACTTGTATCAATGATTGTATAAGAAAGTAAGTATGTGTTAGTATATGTTTGAAAATGTAAGGTGCTCTATGTTTAACTGTATAGACAAGAAAATGGAAGTGTGATTGATTCTTTACAGGACTGACTAGGTGTGTGAGTAACTCCATGGATGAGTGGCAGAGTGTGAGTGTCTGTATAGGTGTATGAGTGCATATGATAGTGTTGTAAAGATGAGTGATTGTATGTATGAATGATTGTATGGGTGAATGAGTGAATGTGTGTGTAGACGTAGGAATCAGTGAGTACGTATGTAGTAACTAGTATTGGTGTGTCAATGGTTTCAAAAATTATACTCTGTATTTAACACTGGGTGAAACAGAGGTTATATTAAAATGTGAGGAGATGCATTGTATTGTTACATGAATGATATCATCAGTGATGTGGTCATTGATGTCAAATGAGATGTCATCAGTGATGTCATCAGTGATGTCATTTGAGATGTCATCAGTGATGTCATCAGTGATGTCACTGCCCATGTCATGAATGATGTAATATGTGACATCATCAGCAGTGGATTGCGGGTGCGCGATATATAGTTAGTGCAACTAACTATATATGGAATTTCAATGGTATTGTGTGAGTAAAATAAGGTTTTTTAAATGCTAATTCCTAACTATATATGGTCTATAACCTATGGTTTTTTCAGTGAATTTCAATGGTTTTTTAATAGCAAATATCATAAGCTGTCGAATGTCAAGTACGTGGTAAGTGAAAACATTTTCGTGTTTATGCACACTGATCTGCTTTGAATGGTGCCCCCCCCCTCATTTCTATTAGGAGTACTCTCTCTTTGCACATAGTGAAGGGTAGTTAACGCAGGCCTTTGCCCCCGTTGTAATACGTCGTGCCTGCTTCTCTCTCCATTTGATTGATTGTTATCCAAGTATTTACTGTTTTAGAATTGGTTCTCTTTGGTTCATTCTCTATTTACAAACAAACACAGAGTCGCAATACTCTGTTTAGTCTTTGCAGATAACGAAAAATCGTGTAAAAAAAAAAAGAAAAGGAATCGAGCAAAATCAGTAGGCCACTAATGGGATCTCTTTTTGACCTCGCTAAAATAGAAACATTAGGAACAACCCCTCATGACAAATACAAAACTAGTGAAATGAACTGAACTCCACACAATGATGGCTGCAAAACAGCTCGGCTCCGCCACCCACCCCGCCCAAAATAACGATAAAGAGCGGCTGCCATGATTGGTTGCGGAATGGCCACGACGGAGCTACGAAATGGTGCTGCTCTCATGCTAACCCCAGCTTCAGTCTGAAACATCCAGAAACACTGTAGACTACCAATTCGATCAGTTCCGGTAGCGCCCCAATGTAACCCGGTAGAGAAGAACTAGCCCTCCCCTCTTTGACTAATGGTTCTTGTTGCCTGTCCCTTCTGTTGTCATTTAACAGAACTATTTAGCCTGCTGAAAGGGGTTGTGTTCCGACCGCTGGTTGGTGGAGACATTTTGACTATATTCTGGACCTGCGTTGTCGCGTAATGCGTCATATGACGCGCCGCGTTAGCGCATCCGGAAGTCATCCGGGGCGCGACGCGCAGCGCGTAACGTAAGCATAACAGGTCATGTGACTTGTTAATAAAACTTTTCATTGGTTCATTTTACTTTTCTTATTCTAATGATGAAAGGCTTGGTCATATGACCTAAAAATTACGCTTTTTATTACTTCCGAACATTATTTTTTCTTAAATATATGTTATAATGTTCCAGGCTAATGTACTTTCCCGGAAAATTTACAACTGTCCTGCAAGTAAAATATATTCTTTTTTCGAGAAAAAGAGCGTTTCTTCGTCCCATGACGGAGCCGTTGAGCAAAAGAGGGTCGAACTGCTGTCTTAGTCGCCGATACGCCTGAATATGAGATTCTTATCGATCACTTTATGTTGCAGGAATAGAAAACACAACAGCCCTTGACCATTTATCTTTACTGCGTTCCTTCGTATTATACCTTTTACCCTTCATGTAATTGGTCTGCTTTATTTCACTTGCCTTTTAATGATTCTAAAACAGTGACTATTATTAAAAACTTTACCAATGTATATACTACTACCATGTTTTCTTTTAAAAACCTTTATTGTGAAAATTTCATTATACAAATACGAGCCTATAACCACGTGGGCCGGCCACGGAGCAAACTGTAATCGTATATGATGAGTAGACATTTACACTGTAGAGGAACGTAACGGGCGGGCCATTAGGTTGCAAGAACTAAGGTGTCTAACAGTTACGGAATCGGTGGACGTACATTTTATAATTAAAATACGACAGGGCCAGTTACAATAAAATTATCTAGATATACATTTGCGGGCAAGTACCATGGGTGACGTTAATTCGAACTTTCAATAGTACAGTAATCAATAACACATCAGAACTTAATATCAATAGGGATGTCGAAATATTCAATCAATTCTCGTCCCCGCCCGCCATGTGCTTCAAAACTGCATACGTATCTCGTGATTTCAAGGTTCTGCAACCAGTACACAACAAGGAGTTACGAGTCCAATTTATTCCGGCGCCATTTTGGGCGAGGACGGGCAGGTCCAGGATATAGTCAAAATGTCTCTACCAACCATCGACTATGATGATGTTCATATGCTGTATTTATTAGAGTAACACTCATCTGTCCACATGAAATTAATTTGCCACAATCTAAACATGTCATTTTAATCTTTCCAAAGTTCTTCTAAATATTTGGGACCGTTTCCCTTGCCTCTGATGCTGTCAGTGCCACTTCTTTGATGAATGTACTAGCAGGTCAGGGGTTCTCCTCCAAATCTCTCTTTTATGCAGCACTATAATTAATTGGTGCCACCTCTCCATATGACGATGCATGGGATAGTTACCATAACTATATTTTTTTTCGGTTCCTCTGGAGAGTTCATCGTGGCAGATGAAGCGTGTAACGTACCGGGCATTTACCTTTTTTTGCATGTACAGGAAAGGAAAAAAAAATCGAGCGTCCGAGTTCTAAGGTGTCCCAGGGCCATTTTAGTGGACCAGGCCCAAATCCAAAGAACAGGCCGCCATTTTGAGAGTCCTGTTGCAGCCGCCTGTCGCTGTAGCATCAAGAGCAGCCGAAACTCAGCTGAATGGCAACTGAAACAGTAAAGGGGCGCCCCACTACAGCAGACGAGCCTCCACCTAGGAAGGCCCGTTCACGCCGCCTCACCCCCCCCCCTTCGGGCACCCCACGCCGTTATTCGGAGCAGTATTGTAGGATGGCCACACCAGTGCGGCAACTTGCTAGACATCACCTCGGTGGTAACCGAATCTCAGCGCCTTGTGGTGTCTCCTCTTCAGAAAATATTCTTGCGCTACCTTTGCCCCATTCACACATCGGTCCGCTACTGACGCCATCTCACAGGCTAATGGGGCGCCCCACGCCGAGTTTCAGCATTGTAGGATGACCACACCAGTACAGCAACTTGCTAGACATCACCTCGGTGCCATCCGGATCTCGGCGCCCCACTGCAGATGAAGTGCCTCTCAACTATGAAACCACCACGGTGACATCCGGATCTTGGCGCCTTGTGCTGGTTCCGGCCTATTCACACATCGGTCCGCTACTGACGCCATCTCACAGGCTAATGGGGCGCCCCACGCCGAGTTTCAGCATTGTAGGATGACCACACCAGTACAGCAACTTGCTAGACATCACCTCGGTGCCATCCGGATCTTGGCATCTCAACGCCTAGTGGTATCTTCCATACAGAAAATATTGTTGCGCTGCCTTTGGCCCCATTCGCACATCGGTCCACAACTGACACCATCTCACAGGCCAACAGGGTGCCCCACGCCGACTTTTACCATTGTAGGATGGCCACACCAGTACCACAACTTGCTAGACACCACCTCGGTGCCATCCGAATCTTGGCATCTCAGCGCCTTGTGGTGTCTTCTAGTCAGAAAATATTGTTGCGCTGCCTTTGGCCCCATTCGCACATCGGTCCGCTACTGACGCCATCTCACAGGCCAACGGGGCGCCCCACGCCGACTTTCAACATTGTAGGATGGCCACACCAGTGCGGCAACTTACTAGACACCACCTCGGTGCCATCCGGATCTTGGCGCGTTGTGCAGCCTTCGGCCTATTCGCACATCGGTCCACTACTGACGCAAACTCACAGGCCAACGGGGCGCCCCACGCCGACTTTCAGCATTGTAGGATGGCAACACCAGTGCTGCAACTTGCTGGACACCACCTCGGTGCCATCCGGATCTTGGCGCGTTGTGTTTCCTTCGGCCTATTCGCACATCGGTCCGCTACTGACGCCGCCTCACATGCCAACGTATTTTCTCCGCATTTTATACCCTATGCCGCATAACAGGTCATGTGACTTGTTTATAAAACTTTTCATTGGTTCATTTTACTTTTGGTTCGCTAATGATGGAAGGCTTGATCATATGACCTAAAAACAACACTTTTCATTGGATGAAAACTTTTGTTTTTTCCCAAACGATGAAAGCCCCACCTTGTTTCTGGATGTTTCAGACTGAAGCTGGCGTCAGCATGAGAGCACCACCATCTCGTAGCTCCGTCGTGGTCATTCCGCGAGCAATCATGGCAGCCGCTCCCCACCAGAAGCCTACAGGAGTCGGGGGCCCCCAAAACCTTTGATGAATCCTCAAGGCGGAGGGGACGCTTTCGAGAATGGGGTCCAAGACCTAGCAGACAAGCGTCCGATTTCCAAGGTGTCCCAGGGCCATTTCAGTGGACCAGGCCCAAAAAGGAAACAGCCTGCCGCCATTTTGAGAGTCCTGTGACAGCCGCCTATCGCTGCACCACAAGAGTGGGCGCAACTCAGCTGAATTGCGGCTTTTGACACAGTGGACCAAAAGCGGACGGAATGGCAACTGAAACGGTAAAGGGGCGCCCCACTACAACAGATGAGACTCCACCTGGAGAGGCCGTTCACGCCGCCTCCCCCGGGGCGCCCCACGCCGTTATTCGGAGCAGCATTGTAGGATACCAAAACCAGTGCGGCAACTTACTGGACATCACCTTGGTGCCATCGTTCTGCTGCCTTGGAACTATTCGCACAACAGTTTGCTACTGATGACCCACCCCCCGCGATGCCCCACGCCAGAAATCTGGACGTTGTGCTGCGTTGGGACTATTCGCACAGCCGACCGCTACTTCGTTGTTTTTCCCTAAAAATGTTTATATGTTATTACTGTTTTTGTTTTCTTGTATATATTTATAAGTTATTAAAGTTTTATAATCTTACTACTTTGTTGGAGTGCTATATATTTTTAATGTGACACATAATTGTAAAAACTTTGATGTACAAAGAGTCATCCCTGGAATCTTCCGCTTCAGGCTCGGTCCCCTCCCCAATCACAATACAGGATGGTTTTCAGATAATAGCAACGCGTCTGCTGTGACGGATCTCATCGAGTGTGGGCCTTGATCTACTATAACTCCTTTGAAGAGGGGTGATTCTTTACAGCTGGGGCCATAAACTACATCTGCAGGGCTAGCTGATACCCTAGGACCGGCCTGGACAATCGGACACAGAGGAAAAGGAGTGTCAGAGGGTGCGGTAGTGAATAGGGCGAAAGGGAGGTGTCGGGCGGGCACAGGGTGTGATTCTCAGGGAAGAGCAGCGCAGATGGGGGGTGGTTCATTACCCATGCATAAGACAGAGAGCGGGGGTGACCACTGCCTGGGGGAGATGCTTGCGAGGGTGGGGAGCCATGCTAAGGATCGACAGCGTGCACAGAGTGGGTCTGGTCAAGGCATCTAAAATGACTGCCGTGCACGACAAAAGTGTGGCATTTGAAAAAAGGCAAGATGGCGCAGACAATGTTTTTCAACACTTCCTGATTTCCTTCGAATCGAACGTTAACAGACGTTGGGGCATATTACCAAAGTTAAGCGATATTTATCCCTAACGATGCTTAGCAACGATTTTTTTACCGCTAAGCATCGTCAGAAATTATCGCAGATAAACCTTGCTATTATCAAAACGATCGCAATGCATTAATATCGCTGAAAACTCAGCGATATTCATGCATTACCGAGCTAATGCTCTTAGCCATGTTATCCACCTCCCATTGGATAACATGCCTAAGAAACTGCTCAGGGCAGGTGCTAGCTTTTGGAGATATTCGCGCTTATCGTGAATATTTCCAAAAGTTGATAATAGGAGATAGCGATGTTAGCGACTGTTTCCAGTCGCTAACATCTTGGCATGCCCACTTTGCATGTCATTAGTGATAAATATCACTCACATGCAAAGTGGGGCCCAAGATGGTCGCTATCTCCTACTAGCCGTCGCTAACTGGTGTTAGCAACAGCTAGGTAATACAGATATCATTTTATCTCCGCGAAGCGGAGCGCTGTTACAGATATATATCTTGTTTTTGAACGTTAATTTCTCAAAATCCACTGAAGCACATATATTGAGACCTAGCAAAGGCACATCGAGCTACCAGTCCCTACAATTTTGCCAAGTTTCGTGCAAATCCATTCAGCCCGCGGGGCCCTTTTAAAACCTCCACATCAAACCTAAGAGGTCAAGGAGGATCTACTATGCCCCCTTATGGTCATTTGCCCCTTCGCTTTGGCCTCCTCTTGTCTCTCGATCCTACCGAGAGACAAGATGGCGGCCGCTACGGACTGTTTGCAATGTTTACAGACGCCGGAGAACCAATCAGCTTCGCAAACCTCCGTTACGCGAAGCGGAGCGCTGTTACAGATATATATCTTTTTTTGAACGTTAATTTCTCAAAATCCACTGGAGCACATATATTGAGACCTAGCAAAGGCACATCGGGCTACCAGTCCCTAATATTTTACCAAGTTTCGTGCAAATCCATTCAGCCGTTCGATTATTATTATTATTATTTTTTTTTTGCCCCGCGGGGCCCTTTTAAAACCTCCACATCAAACCTAGGGGGTCAGCGAGGATCTACTATGCCCCCTTATGGTCATTTGCCCCTTCGCTTTGGCCTCCTCTTGTCTCTCGATCCTACCGAGAGACAAGATGGCGGCCGCTACGGACTGTTTGGAATGTTCACAGACGCCGGAGAACCAATCAGCTTCGCTTCACAAAGCTCCGTACCGCGAAAAGTCCGCGAACCGGAGCGCTGCCCGGTCCGCTGTTACAGATATATATCTTTTTTTGAACGTTAATTTCTCAAAATCCACTGGAGCACATATATTGAGACCTACAAAAGGCACATCGGGCTACCAGTCCCTACAATTTTGCCAAGTTTCGTGCAAATCCATTCAGCCGTTCGGGCTAAAAGTGAGGCCAACCGCCCTATGGAAAACTCAATGTTAAAAACACGTTTTGGGACCCCCCTTTTTTCTCGGCCCCCCCTTGACGAACCCCCCCCAAATTTTCAAGGGCTGCTCAGAAACAAAATGTGCCATTTTCCTGAAAATTTCAGCCAATTCAGTCCACAAACGCCAAAGTTATTAGACATAGAATTTTCAAAAATCCCATAGAGAAAAAATCCTAACTATATATACCTACTGGCGACCGCCAGTAGGTAATATATATATATATATATATATATATATATATATATATATATATATATATATATATTACCTACTGGCGGTAGAATTTTCAAAAATCCCATAGGGAAAAAATCCTAACTATATATACCTACTGGCGACCGCCAGTAGGTAATATATATATATATATATATCACTGAAAAAACCATAGGTTATAGACCATATATAGTTAGGAATTAGCATTTAAAAAACCTTATTTTACTCACACAAAACCATTGAAATTCCATATATAGTTAGTTGCACTAACTATATATCGCGCACCCGCAATCCACTGCTGATCATGTCACATATTACATCATTCATGACATGGTCAGTGACATCACTGATGACATCACTGATGACATCTCAAATGACATCACTGATGACATCACTGATGACAACATCCAGTGACTGTATGTTTCTGTAAAGTTAAAATATGTCTTACATATTGAAGAATGAGTGGATGTATAAGTGTCTGGATGAAGGATTTAGTAGGTGCGTGACTGACTGTATGAGTGAGTGATTAAATGTGTCTCACTGAATGCATGGGTTAGTGACTAAACTGTCTTAATTTGTGCATCATTATGTCTGTTGTGATGTAAACTGCTGCATGAGTTGATCATTAGCTATACGAGAGGCTATATGTGTTATTAATTGGTTGCCCAAGTATTTCTATGGGAGATTGAGTTTGTGTGGGGGTGGCTGGAAGGTGTGTGACTCTGTGCATAGATGTGTGAGCAGTTTATTCACTAGGTGTATGAGTTCAAGAGTGCATGTGGAAACAGCTACATGGGCAGTTGACTGTGTGCATGAGTGTATTGATGAGTGAATGGATATCTCAATGCTACATGTCATAGTAAGTACATATGTAAAACACAGTACATGTGAGAGTTGGCATATATAAATAACTGTGCATGAGAGCCACTGAATGAGTGAGTGGTTGTATCGATCATTGTGAACTTGTATCAGGGATTGTATAAGAGAGTAAATATGTGTTAGTATATGTTTCAATAAGTAAGGTGTGTTTAACTGTATAGTTGAAGAAATGGAGGTGAGATTGTTTCTTTGCATGACTGACTGGGTGTGTGAGTAACTCCATGGATGAGTGGCAGTGTGTGAGTGTCTGTATACACTGAGTGTATCTAAGGTTATATTAGAGTCTGAAGAGGTTTATCGTATTAGCACAAGAATGATGTCAAATGAGATGTCATCAGTGATGTCATCAGTGATGTCATTTGAGATGTCATCAGTGATGTCATCAGTGATGTCACTGACCATGTCATGAATGATGTAATATGTGACATGATCAGCAGTGGATTGCGGGTGCGCGATATATAGTTAGTGCAACTAACTATATATGGAATTTCAATGGTTTTGTGTGAGTAAAATAAGGTTTTTTAAATGCTAATTCCTAACTATATATGGTCTATAACCTATGGTTTTTTCAGTGAATTTCAATGGTTTTTTAATAGCAAATATCATAAGCTGTCGAATGTCATGTACGTGGTAAGTAAAAACATTTTCGTGTTTATGCACACTGATCTGCTTTGAATGCTGCCCCCCACCCCTCATTTCTATTAGGAGTACTCTCTCTTTGCAGATAGTGAAGGGTAGTTAACGCAGGCCTTTGCCCCCGTTGTAATCCGTCGTGCCTGCTTCTCTCTCCATTTGATTGATTGTTCTCTTTGGTTCATTCTCTATTTACAAACAAGCACAGAGTCGCAATACTCTGTTTAGTCTTTGCAGATAGCGAAAAACCGTGTAAAAAAACAAAAGGAATCGAGCAAAATCAGTAGGCCACTAATGGGATCTCTTTTTGACCTCCCTAAAATAGAAACATTAGGAACAACCTGTTGATAATACCAATGTGTATGTACATAAGCGGCGTTCATTTGTGTTCACAGTACCCCTTCTTGATTGTTTGAATCGAGCATTGAATTGTTCGAAGTTGGTTCTCTTAAGAATCTTCTCTGCCTGCAAACGAGGAAGAATAGGAATATTCTCTCTCCCTTTGCAGATAGTGAAGGGTAGGTAACGCAAACCTTTAACACGTCGTGCCTATTTCGTTCCTCATTGATTGATTGTTTCCCCAAACATTGACTGTTTGGGAATTGGTTCTTTTTGGAGGTATTCCCTGTTTGCAAATATACGTAGGAAAATCTTTGCAAATAGTGAAAGGGTACGTAATGCGGACCTTTCTCCCCCGTTGTAATCTGTCATGCCTATCTACTCCCCACTGATTGATGCACCTGTTTCACCCGGACCATTTACTAGAGATACGTCATCTGGCCCGACCAGAGAGCACCCCTAGTGAAAAGGACATATGCAATAATAACGAAGTGATCACTGTATCCTGTTAACAGAAACTTTAGCATGAAACAACCTGGAAAGAAAAGAATAGGAAAACGAAAATCAGTAGGCCACTGATGAACATGAACTTTTATTAAACAACGAACAAAGAAACGATAACATAACGTAATGATAAAACCTATTAATGTCCTAGAAACAAGAAAACGTTAGAAATATGCCAGTGGTGAGAGACCAGAAAAACAGTAAGAGAAACCAAATCACCCCACGCTGTCCCACCACCTGCCACGCCAAAAAAATCGATAGACTAGGGAAAATGCAAGTCAGTAGAACATCCGCCCCCACTCTGGAAACTTCCAAGGTGGGGTAGGGTTGCGGCTACGCCCAGCCGGGAGCAGCCCATATAAGGCGGGTCCTGCTGCCACGCCTCGGCCAGGAGATCCTAACGTAGGGTGTAGCCAGAGGAGAGGCCGAGGCCAGCGGGAGTCGGCCAGGGGATTGCCTTTACAACGCTGAAGAGTTGCAGGGGGGGGAATGTCTCCTCGACCCTCCCCTCTCTCTCCCAGTCCGGCCGCGGTGGCCCTTGAGAGTTTCAGGTAGTCCCGCCACATGCTCTTCCGGTCCGGCCACCAACGGTCGGGGGGCCGAGGCCGACGGGATCCGGCTGCAGCCGATAAACCAAGGAACCCGTTCATGGGGCCAGAGCCAGGGGCGTCCGGCCGACATCCACCGGAAGCCCGTCCCGAAGACGGACGGGACACTTCTTCTTTCTTGAATAATGGCTGCGACAACACTGGGGGGGGGATGTCTTGCACATGCCTCCGACCCCCCCCCCTCGTCCTCATCGCCTGGTCCGGCCATAACAAATCTCAAGCGAGACGCCGTGGGGTGCACTGGGAGGGAGAGACGATGCGAACAGGCCTCTCCCGCCTCCCCTGTGGAGGCTTCCCACCTGCACCCTCAGCGCTCCAAGCGCCCGGAAAAGGGTTCTTCCACTGTGGCGATGCTGCAACGTCTCGCCCGGCAGGGTGGAGCCCGTCCGCTCATTTGACCCCGCGATCGCCAGTAGCTACCGAACTCTCAAAATGGCGGTTGACCTGGCAAGAGCGGGCCCAGCATAAAGAAATGGCCCGGTCACTGGTTGACTCCACCACCGTAGTCCTCCACGACCTTGAAGATTCTAGAGGAGCCGCGGGAGTCTCCGACCCCCGCAGACACCCCCGATGGGGAATGACTGCCATGATCGCCCGTGGAGTGACGAAACTGTATCCGCGGGACGTCGGCGCTCCCATGCTGGCGCCAGCCTCACTTTGAATTACTAGAATCCTGCAGACCTCAGTTCCGGTGAAAGCACAGTGTGACCCGGTAGGAAAAATTGTTGCACCCCCCTCCCCTTTTTGACTGGTAGTTCAAACCACCGATCCTTTCCTTTGCCCTTTTAACGGAACTTTGGACTGCCTCCCCCTCTTTTACATTTTCTAGAGAAAACAAAACATTAACCACTACATTAGCATAGCAGTTGACACCAGAACTGTTTTCAAATTGAAAACCAACAACATCTTCAACAGAATCCTTTTTGTTTCTGCTGTGACCCTGCTACAGCACAGGCATTGTCCCCAGCAGTAATTCTGCAATGCCGGTAAGAATAGCTGTGGTGCCTACTGGACTCACTCACCCCCGCGGCGCCCCACGCCGTTATTTGCTGGGCGGCAACTTACTAGACATCACTTTCGTGCCATCTAGATTTCAGCGCGTTCTGCTGCTTTGGAACTATTCGCACAACAGACTGCTACTGACGACCCACCCCCAGGCAACATCTTCTGAATTTTCATAATTTGAAAGAACTAGTAACATGTCCTCATCAGGAATTCAAAAGAAATTTCCACGGTCTCTTCGTTGTTTAAATGTTTTTACTGTTTTTGTTTTGTTGTATATATTTATATGTTATTAAAGTTTTATATTCCTACTACTTTGTTGGAGTGCTATATATTTTTAATGTGACACATAATTGTAAAAACTTTGATGTACAAAGAGTCATTCCTGGAATCTTCCGCTTCAGGCTCGGTCCCCTCCCCAATCACAATACAGGATGGTTTTCAGATAGTAGGAACACGTGTGGTGTGACGGATCTCATCGGGTGTGGGCCTTGATCTACTATAACTCCTTTGAAGAGGGGTGATTCTTTACAGCTGGAGCCATAAACTACATCTGCAGGGCTAGCTGATAGCCTGGACAATCGGACACAGAGGAAGAGGAGTGTCAGAGGGTGCGGTAGTGAATAGGGCGAAAGGGAGGTGTCGGGCGGGCACAGAGTGTGATTCTCAGGGAAGAGCAGCGCAGATGGGGGGAGGTTTATTGCCCATGCATAAGACAGAGAGCGGGGGTGACCAGTGCCTGGGGAAGATGCTTGCGAGGGTGGGGAGCCATGCTACGAATCGACCGCGTGCAGAGAGTGGGTCTGGTCAAGGCATCTAAAATGGCTGCCGTGCACGACAAAAGTGTGGCATTTCAAAAAAGGCAAGATGGCGCAAACAATGTTTATCAACACTTCCTCCTTTCCTTCGAATCGAACGTTAACAGACGTTGGTGCATATTACCAAAGTTAAGCGATATTTATCGCTAACGATGCTTACCAACGAATTTTTTACCGCTAAGCATCGTCAGAAATTATCGAAGATAAACCTTGCTATTATCAAGGTTTATCGCAAATGCGATAAAAAACGGCCGCAATGCATGAATATCGCTAAAAAGTCAGCGATATTCATGCATTACCGAGCTAATGCTCTTAGCCATGTTATCCACCTCCCATTGGATAACATGGCTAAGAACTGCTCAGGGCAGGTGTTACTTTTTGGAGATATTCGCGCTTAGCGCGAATATCTCCAAAAGTTGGTAATAGGAGATAGATATCTTGCATGTTGTAATGCAAATTATTGTGGTATATGGAACTCATACCATAATCTCTCAGGAAAGCAGAAACTGATCCTTTTGGGACCGCCTGAAAAGGCCTAGGGGGTGAGGGGTACTCTACTTTGCCCCCTTTTCACGTTCCGAACTATTTTATTTTACTCTCTTCTGTAATTACACAAAATAGCAGCGATAAGATGCATCGGAGACACACAGTGAGAGAAAGGAGGCCGGAGATGAAGAAGAGATGTCAAATACACATTGGAGATAATATAGTGGCAGAAGGGAAGTAAATACTATAAGTCCCATTTTATACTACAATCACTTCGCTACAACCTCATAAATTAAAAATAAAAATGAATAATGTCTCAAACAATTTTTGATTTCTAAATATAAATTTATTCTTCAGAATTTTCTAAATTTGAAAGAACTAGTAACATGTCCTCATCAGCAATTTCCTCATGAAAAGTCTGCAATGATGATTCTTGTAACTCTATGGTCTCCAAACATTCGATAAATTTGCCATCAACAGATTGATCAAAAAAATCATTCAAGTCATCTCCTCCTTGTGACAATATTTCATTATTGGTGCTGTCAATTTCAATCAATGTAGTGGAATCATTCAAGTCATCTCCTCCTTGTGACAATATTTCATTATTGGTGCTGTCCATTTCAATCAATCTAATGGAATCATACAAGTCATCTCCTCCTTGTGACAATATTTCATTATTGGTGCTCTCAATTTCAATCAATGTAGTGTAATCATTCAAGTCATCTCCTCCTTGTGACAATATTTCATTATTGGTGCTGTCCATTTCAATCAATCTAATGGAATCATACAAGTCATCTCCTCCTTGTGACAATATTTCATTATTGGTGCTCTCAATTTCAATCAATGTAGTGGACAATTCAAAAGAAATTGCCACGGTCTCTTCATTGTGAGCCATTTTATTTTGAAATTGCTTGCTGTAAATTGCAGAAAAAAATAATCACTTTCATTTATCGTTTTTAGTAATACATAATATAAAACTAACTTTATCAAGTATTTAGTATAACAGAAGGACTGCAAATAAATAACAGAAAACATTTTTCAAATTATCTTCAAGTGTACAACATAGTTCCCCTTACAAAGAAATTGCCACGGTCTCTTCATTGTGAGCCATTTTATTTTGAAATTGCTTGCTGTAAATTGCAGAAAAAAATAATCACTTTCATTTATCGTTTTTAGTAATACATAATATAAAACTAACTTTATCAAGTATTTAGTATAACAGAAGGACTGCAAATAAATAACAGAAAACATTTTTCAAATTATCTTAAAGTGTACAACATAGTTCCCCTTACAAATTAACAACTCACCTTTTTAAAAGTAGGAGAAGTGTTAGTACTGTGTAAATCAAACACCAGAAATTGAGCACCAGCAATTCCTCACAAATGTACCTCAGACAGTAGTATCACAAAATGGCTGTGGTTTCCTCTCATTTTAGATATATACATAACCAATGAACTTTCATCACACACAAATACAAAACCAAAGTAACATTTTAATTGGTTCTAAATTTCAACACTTTCAAATGTGTTTTCCCCATGCAATTTTCCATAGGACATTTAGATACGTCTACAGCCTGAATGGCTGAACGGAATTACACCAAACTTGGCAAAATGGTACATCAAACCTAAGAGGTCAGGGAGGATCTACTATGCCCTCTTATGGTCATTTGCCCCTTCGCTTTGGCCTCCTCTTGTCTCTCGATCCTACCGAGAGACAAGATGGCGGCCGCTACGGACTGTTTGGAATGTTGACAGACGCCGGAGAACCAATCAGCTTCGCAAAGCTCCGTAACGCGAAAAGTACGCGAAGCGGAGCGCTGTTACAGATATATATCTTTTTTTGAATGTTAATTTCTCAAAATCCACTGGAGCACATATATTGAGACCTAGCAAAGGCACATCGGGCTACCAGTCCCTAATATTTTGCCAAGTTTCGTGCAAATCCATTCAGCCGTTCGATTATTGACATTTAGATATGTCTACAGCCTGAATGGCTGAACGGAATTACACCAAACTTGGCAAAATGGTACATCAAACCTAAGAGGTCAGGGAGGATCTACTATGCCCCCTTATGGTCATTTGCCCCTTCGCTTTCGCCTCCTCTTGTCTCTCGATCCTACCGAGAGACAAGATGGCGGCCGCTACGGACTGTTTGGAATGTTGACAGACGCCGGAGAACCAATCAGCTTCGCTTCACAAAGCTCCGTTGCGCGAAAAGTACGCGAACTGGAGCGCTGCCCGGTCCGCTGTTACAGATATATATCTTTTTTTAAACGTTAATTTCTCAAAATCCACTGGAGCACATATATTGAGACCTACAAAAGGCACATCGGGCTACCAGTCCCTACAATTTTGCCAAGTTTCGTGCAAATCCATTCAGCCGTTCGGGCTAAAAGTGAGGCCAACCGCCCTATGGAAAACTCAATGTTAAAAACACGTTTCGGGACCCCCCTTTTTTCTCGACCCCCCCTGGACGAACCCCCCCCCAATTTTCAGGGGCTGCTCAGAAACAAAATGTTCCATTTTCCTGAAAATTTCAGCCAATTCCGTCCACAAACGTCAAAGTTATTAGACTTAGAATTTTCAAAAATCCCATAGAGAAAAAATCCTAACTATATATACCTACTGGCGGTCGCCAGTAGGTATATATAGTTAGGATTTTTTCTCTATGGGTTGATCAGCAGTGGATTGCGGGTGCGCGATATATAGTTAGTGCAACTAACTATATATGGAATTTCAATGGTTTTGTGTGAGTAAAATAAGGTTTTTTAAATGCTAATTCCTAACTATATATGGTCTATAACCTATGGTTTTTTCAGTGAATATATATATATTCACTGAAAAAACCATAGGTTATAGACCATATATAGTTAGGAATTAGCATTTACAAAACCTTGAAAATTCACTGAAAAAACCATAGGTTATAGACCATATATAGTTAGGAATTAGCATTTAAAAAACCTTATTTTACTCACACAAAACCATTGAAATTCCATATATAGTTAGTTGCACTAACTATATATTGCGCACCCGCAATCCACTGCTGATGATGTCACATAATACATCATTCATGACATGGTCAGTGACATCACTGATGACATCACTGATGACATCTCAAATGACATCACTGATGACATCACTGATGACAACATCCAGTGACTATGTTTCTGTAAAGTTAAAATATGTCTTACATATTGAAGAATGAGTGGATGTATAAGTGTCTGGACGAAGGATTTAGTAGGTGCATGACTGAATGTATGAGTGAGTGATTAAATGTGTCTCACTGAGTGCATGGGTTAGTGACTAAACTGTCTTAATTTGTGCATCATTATGTCTGTTGTTCTGTAAACTGCTGCATGTGTTGATCAGTAGCTATATGAGTAACTATATGGGTTATTGATTGATTGCCCAAGTATTTGCATGGGAGACTGAGTGTGTGTGTGGCTGGATGGGAGGTGTGTGACTCTGTACAGATCAATGTGTACTTGTATCAATGATTGTATAAGAGAGTAAGTATGTGTTAGTATATGGTTGAAAACGTAAGGTGCTCTATGTTTAACTGTATAGAGTAGAAAATGGAAGTGTGATTGATTCTTTACAGGACTGACTAGGTGTGTGAGTAACTCCATGGATGAGTGGCAGAGTGTGAGTGTCTGTATAGGTGTATGAGTGCATATGATTGTGTTGTAAACATGAGTGATTGTATGTATGAATGATTGTATGGGTGAATGAGTGAATGTGTGTGTAGACGTAGGAATCAGTGAGTACGTATGTAGTAACTAGTATTGGTGTGTCAATGGTTTCAAAAATTATACTCTGTTTTTAACACTGGGTGAAACAGAGGTTATATTAAAATGTGAGGAGATGCATTGTATTGTCACATGAATGATATCATCAGTGATGTGATCATTGATGTCAAGTGAGATGTCATCAGTGATGTCATTTGAGATGTCATCAGTGATGTCATCAGTGTTGTCACTGACCATGTCATGAATGATGTAATATGTGACATCATCAGCAGTGGATTGCGGGTGCGCAATATATAGTTAGTGCAACTAACTATATATGGAATTTCAATGGTTTTGTGTGAGTAAAATAAGGTTTTTTAAATGCTAATTCCTAACTATATATGGTCTATAACCTATGGTTTTTTCAGTGAATTTTCAAGGTTTTGTAAATGCTAATTCCTAACTATATATGGTCTATAACCTATGGTTTTTTCAGTGAATTTCAATGGTTTTTTAATAGCAAATATCATAAGCTGTCGAATGTCAAGTACGTGGTAAGAATTTTTTTTTTCGTGTTTATGCACACTGATCTGCTTTGATTGCTGCCCCCCACCCCTCATTTCTATTAGGAGTACTCTCTCTTTGCAGATAGTGAAGGGTAGTTAACGCAGCCCTTTCCCCCTTTGTAATCCGTCGTGCCTGCTTCTCTCTCCATTTGATTGATTGTTCTCTTTGGTTCATTCTCTATTTACAAACAAGCACAGAGTCGCAATACTCTGTTTAGTCTTTGCAGATAGCGAAAAATCGTGTAAAAAAACAAAAGGAATCGAGCAAAATCAGTAGGCCACTAATGGGATCTCTTTTGACCTCGCTAAAATAGAAACATTAGGAACAACCTGTTGAAAATAGCAATGCGTATGTATATAAGCGGCGTTCATTTGTGTTCACAGTACCCCTTGTTGATTGTTTCAATCGAGCATTGAATTGTTCGAAGTTAATTCTCTTAACGATCTTCTCTACCTGCAAACGAGGAAGAATAGGAATATTCTATCTCCCTTTGCAGATAGTGAAGGGTAGGTAACGCAAGCCTTTAACACGTCGTACCTATTTCATTCCTCATTGATTGATTGATTGTCCGAACATTGACTGTTTGGGAATTAGTTCTTTTTGGAGGTATTCCCTGTTTGCAAATAAACGTAGGAAAATCTTTGCAAGTAGTGAAAGGGTACGTAATGCGGACCGTTCTCCCCCGTTGTAATCTGTCATGCCTATCTACTCCCCACTGATTGATGCACCTTTTTCACCCGGACCATTTACTAGAGATACGTCATCTGGCCCGACCAGAGAGCACCCCTAGTGAAAAGGACATATGCAATAATAACGAAGTGATCACTGTATCCTGTTAACAGAAACTTTACCATGAAACAACCTGGAAAGAAAAAAATAGGAAAACGAAAATCAGTAGGCCACTGATGAACATGAACTTTTATTAAACAACGAACAAAGAAACGATAACATAACGTAATGATAAAACCTATTAATGTCCTAGAAACAAGAAAACGTTAAAATATGCCAGTGGTGAGAGACCAGAAAAAACAGTAAGAGAAACCAAATCACCCCTCGCTGTCCCACCGCCTGCCACGCCAAAAAAATCGATAGACTAGGGAAAATGCAAGTCAGTAGAACATCCACCCCCACTCTGGAAACTTCCAAGGTGGGGCAGGGTTCCGGCTACGCCCAGCCGGGAGCAGCCCATATAAGGCAGGTCCTGCTGCCACGCCTCGGCCAGGAGATCCTAACGTAGGGTGTAGCCGGAGGAGAGGCCGAGACCAGCGGGACCCGGCCAGGGGATTGCCTTTACAACGCTGAACAGTTGCAGGGGGGGGGAATGTCTCCTCGACCCTCCCCTCTCTCTCCCAGTCCGGCCGCGGTGGCCCTTGAGAGTTGCAGGTAGTCCCGCCACATGCTCTTCCGGTCCGACCACCAACGGTCGGGGGGCCGAGGCCGACGGGATCCGGCTGCAGCCGATAAACCAAGAAACCCGTTCATGGGGCCAGAGCCAGGGGCGTCCGGCCGACATCCACCGGAAGCCCGGCCCGAAGACGGACGGGACACTTCTTTCTTTTATAATGGCTGCGACAACACTGGAGGGGGATGTCTTGCACATGCCTCCGACCCCCCCCTCGTCCTCATCGCCTGGTCCGGCCATAACAAATCTCAAGCGAGACGCCGTGGGGTGCACTGGGAGGGAGAGACGGTGCGAACAGGCCTCTCCCGCCTCCCCAGGTGGAGGCTTCCCAGCTGCACCCTCAGCGCTCCAGGCGGTGGCATCCTAACTACAGTGCTGCACAGTTTCGGAACGACCTAGATAACGGTTCTTCCACTGTGGCCATGCTGCAACGTCTCGCCCGGCAGGGTGGAGCCCGTCCGCTCATGTGACCCCGCGATCGCCGGTAGCTGCCGAACTCTCAAAATGGCGGTCGACCTGGCAAGAGCGGGCCCAACATAAAGAAATGGCCCGGTCACTGGTTGACTCCACCACCGTAGTCCTCCACGACCTTGAAGATTCTAGAGGAGCCGCGGGAGTCTCCGACCCCCGATGGGGAATGACTGCCATGATCGCCCGTGGAGTGACGAAACTGTATCCGCGGGACGTCGGCGCTCCCATGCTGGCGCCAGCCTCACTTTGAATTACTACAATCCTGCAGACCTTACTTCCGGTGAAAGCACAGTGTGACCCGGTAGGAAAAATTATTGCACCCCCTCCCCTTTTTGACTGATAGTTCAAACCACCGATCCTTTCCTTTGCCCTTTTAACGGAACTTTGGACTGCCTCCCCCTCTTTTACATTTTCTAGAGAAAACAAAACATTAACCACTACATTAGCATAGCAGTTGACACCAGAACTGTTTTCAAATTGAAAACCAACAACATCTTCAACAGAATCCTTTTTGTTTCTGCTGTGACCCTGCTACAGCACAGGCATTGTCCCCAGCAGTAATTCTGCAATGCCGGTAAGAATAGCTGTGGTGCCTACTGGACTCACTCACCCCCGCGGCGCCCCACGCCGTTTTTTGCTGGGCGGCAACTTACTAGACATCACTTTCGTGCCATCTAGATTTCAGCGCGTTCTGCTGCCTTGGAACTATTCGCACAACAGACCGCTACTGACAAGAATATTTCATTATTGGTGCTGTCAATTTCAATAAATCTATTGGATAATTAAAAAGAAATTGCCACGGTCTCTTCGTTGTTTAAATGTTTTTACTGTTTTTGTTTTGTTGTATATATTTATATGTTATTAAAGTTTTATATTCCTACTACTTTGTTGGAGTGCTATATATTTTTAATGTGACACATAATTGTAAAAACTTTGATGTACAAAGAGTCATTCCTGGAATCTTCCGCTTCAGGCTCGGTCCCCTCCCCAATCACAATACAGGATGGTTTTCAGATAGTAGGAACGCGTGTGCTGTGACGGATCACATCGGGTGTGGGCCTTGATCTACTATAACTCCTTTGAAGAGGGGTGATTCTTTACAGCTGGGGCCATAAACTACATCTGCAGGGCTAGCTGATAGCCTAGGACCGGCCTGGACATTCGGACACAGAGGAAGAGGAGTGTCAGAGGGTGCGGTAGTGAATAGGGCGAAAGGGAGGTGTCGGGCGGGCACAGAGTGTGATTCTCAGGGAAGAGCAGCGCAGATGGGGGAAGGTTTATTGCCCATGCATAAGACAGAGAGCGGTGGTGACCAGTGCCTGGGGGAGATGCTTACGAGGGTGAGGAGCCATGCTACGAATCGACAGCGTGCAGAGAGTGGGTCTGGTCAAGACATCTAAAATGGCTGCCGTGCACGACAAAAGTGTGGCATTTCAAAAAAGGCAAGATGGCGCAGACAATGTTTTTCAACACTTCCTCATTTCCTTCGAATCGAACGTTAACAGACGTTGGGGCATATTACCAAAGTTAAGCGATATTTATCGCTAACGATGCTTACCAACCAATTTTTTACCACTAAGCATCGTCAGAAATTATCGAAGATAAACCTTACTATTATCAAGGTTTATCGCAAATGCGATAATAAACGGCCGCAATGCATGAATATCGCTAAAAACTCAGCGATATTCATGCATTACCGAGCTAATACTCTTAGCCATGTTATCCACCTCCCATTGGATAACATGGCTAAGAACTGCTCAGGGCAGGTGTTACTTTTTGGAAATATTCGCGCTTACCGCGAATATCTCCAAAAGTTGGTAATAGGAGATAGATATCTTGCATGTTGTAATGCAAGTTATTGTGGTATATGGAACTCATACCATAATCTCTCAGGAAAGCAGAAACTGATCCTTTTGGGACCGCCTAAAAAGGCCTAGGGGGTGAGGAGTACTCTACTTTGCCCCCTTTTCACGTTCCAAACTATTTTATTTTACTCTCTTCTGTAATTACACAAAATACCAGCGATAAGATGCATCGGAGACACACAGTGAGAGAAAGGAGGCCGGAGATGAAGAAGACATGTCAAATACACATTGGAGATAATATAGTGGCAGAAGGGAAGTAAATATGAGTAAACTTACCATGTAACATAAAAATGTTGCACTCTATACTATAAGTCTCATTTTATACTACAATCACTTCGCTACAACCTCATAAATTAAAAATAAAAATGAATAATGTCTCAAACAATTTTTGATTTCTAAATATAAATTTATTCTTCAGAATTTTCTAAATTTGAAACAACTAGTAACATGTCCTCATCAGTAATTTCCTCTTCAATCATCTCATCTGGAATCTCCTCATTAAAAGTCTGCAATGATGATTCTTGTAACTCTATGGTCTCCAAACACTCGATAAATTCGCCATCAAGAGATTGATCAAAAAAATCATTCAAGTCATCTCCTCCTTCTGACAATATTTCATTATTGGTGCTGTCCATTTCAATCAATGTAGTGGAATCATTCAAGTCATCTCCTCGTGACAATATTTCATTATTGGTGCTCTCAATTTCAATCAATGTAGTGGAATCATTCAAGTCATCTCCTCCTTGTGACAATATTTCATTATTGGTGCTGTCCATTTCAATCAATCTAATGGAATCATACAAGCCATCTCCTCCTTGTGACAATATTTCATTATTGGTGCTCTCAATTTCAATCAATGTAGTGGAATCATTCAAGTCATCTCCTTGTGACAATATTTCATTCTTGGTGCTGTCCATTTCAATCAATCTAATGGAATCATACAAGTCATGTCCTCCTTGTGACAATATTTCATTATTGGTGCTCTCAATTTCAATCAATGTAGTGGACAATTCAAAAGAAATTGCCACGGTCTCTTCATTGTGAGCCATTTTATTTTGAAATTGCTTGCTGTAAATTGCAGAAAAAAATAATCACTTTCATTTATCGTCTTTAGTAATACATAATATAAAACTAACTTTATCAAGTATTTAGTATAACAGAAGGACTGCAAATAAATAACAGAAAACATTTTTCAAATTATCTTCAAGTGTACAACATAGTTCCCCATACAAATTAACAACTCACCTTTTTAAAAGTAGCAGAAGTGTTAGTACTGTGTAAATCAAACACCAGAAATTCACCACCAAAAATTCCTCACAAATGTACCTCAGACAGTAGTATCACAAAATGGCTGTGGTTTCCTCTCATTTGACATATATACATAACCAATTAACTTTCATCACACACAAATACAAAACCAAAGTAACATTTTAATTGGTTCTAAATTTCAACACTTTCAAATGTGTTTTCCCCATGCAATTTTCCATAGGACATTTACATACGTCTACAGCCTGAATGGCTGAACGGAATTACACCAAACTTGGCAAAATGGTACATCAAACCTAAGAGGTCAGGAAGGATCTACTATGCCCCCTTATGGTCATTTCCCCCTTCGCTTTGGCCTCCTCTTGTCTCTCAATCCTACCGAGGGACAAGATGGCGGCCGCTACGGACTGTTTGGAATGTTGACAGACGCCGGAGAACCAATCAGCTTCGCAAAGCTCCGTAACGCGAAAAGTACGCGAAGCGGAGCGCTGTTACAGATATATATCTTTTTTTCAACGTTAATTTCTCAAAATCCACTGGAGCACATATATTGAGACCTAGCAAAGGCACATCGGGCTACCAGTCCCTAATATTTTGCCAAGTTTCGTGCAAATCCATTCAGCCGTTCGATTATTATTATTTTGTTTTTTTTTTGCCCCGCGGGGCCCTTTTAAAACCTCCACATCAAACCTAGGGGGTCAGCGAGGATCTACTATGCCCCCTTATAGTTATTTCCCCCTTTGTTTTGACCTCCTCTTGTCTCTCGATCCTACCGAGAGACAAGATGGCGGCCGCTACGGACTGTTTGGAATGTTGACAGACGCCGGAGAACCAATCAGCTTCGCTTCACAAAGCTCCGTTGCGCGAAAAGTCCGCGAACCAGAGCGCTAACCGGTCCGCTGTTACAGATATATATCTTTTTTTAAACGTTAATTTCTCAAAATCCACTGGAGCACATATATTGAGACCTACAAAAGGCACATTGGGCTACCAGTCCCTACAATTTTGCCAAGTTTCGTGCAAATCCATTCAGCCGTTCGGGCTAAAAGTGAGGCCAACCGCCCTATGGAAAACTCAATGTTAAAAACACGTTTTGGGACCCCCCTTTTTTCTCGGCCCCCACTGGACGAACCCCCCCCAAATTTTCAAGGGCTGCTCAGAAACAAAATGTGCCATTTTCCTGAAAATTTCAGCCGATTCCGTCCACAAACGCCAAAGTTATTAGACATAGAATTTTCGAAAAACCCATAGAGAAAAAATCCTAACTATATATACCTACTGGCGACCGCCAGTAGGTAATATCTATACACATATATATACTACATTTTTCATAAAAATATATTAGACAAATTAACTACATTTTGTGAAAACATAAAAATTATTTGTATGCATTTTACTTATTTTTACAGAAAAGTATTATGAATGTTAAACTGCATTGATAATTTAGAGTAGGCTTTCAGCAATTATTTGTAAGTGTTCTAGGTAGGCCTGGGCGGTAAATTCCGTTCTGCTCGTGGAATTTGCGGAATTTGTGTAATTTCCCAAAATTCTGCATTCTGCAACCTCGTGAAATGTTTTGCTTGTTTGCGATCTCAAATGCGTATTCGCGAGATATTCCCCCCCCAAGAACGCAAACAGCGATTGCGAACAGCAAAAAAAGCATTGCGAACAAGCAATTACATGAGTTTGCGGAATTTCTGTGTGTTCAAGGAGACTTTCTACCGTTTCGCAGAGATTTGCGTAACGCGATTACGCAAATTCCACCCACCCTAGTTCTAGGCCTCTTGTTGTTGGGTATAGTCTGACTTGATGTTGTAGGTATTCAATCATTTGTTTAGTTTGTTTGGATAGTTTAGCCGTTATTTGTGTTACAGATTACTCCATTCTTAGCTGTTGGTACCTCTGTTCTTTTTGGAGGGAGAGTAGGACTTTGTGTAGAGTAGGTGGACCTTGTCCTGTTGTTGCTTGAAAGGCATTATGCCAACCTTCAACAGCATTGTTTGTTTTTGCTTCTTGGTTTAGTGTGCTAAGGTATACATTCCACCATGGAATTCGTGATTTCGGTTGTCTCCTATGTCCTGATCGAAGGAGTCTTCCCACCAGGTACCTTCAAAATAGGAGGGAATTTAATTTTTGTTCATGTTTCTGGTAGTAAGGACTTTCTATTAATAGGTTGTAATGTCGGCCACATCAATAACTGGGACATAGGCCAGTGCAATACGTTTTTTTATTTGGTATGCAAATGAACTGTTTGTCACATATTAAACACTTAGGGGTCGATTCCGAATCGGGAAACGAATCCGTACGACGATTCGTATTCGTAGCCGTTTCCGTATGAATCGTAATAATCCGTCCGAATCGCGTAGTACGATCCATTGGCTCGAAATATGTACAAATCGTCGCGCACCATACGAAAGTCAAGGGTAAATCCGTACGACATAGACCCGCACAGTAAACCGTACAAATCGTAAACATGCCGTACGACCCACCAAGTACGATCCGTACCTGGGAATGAGGACGCGATTCGTATGGATACGTCGGATATAAGCAATTTGTACGGAGAGCTACACTATCGCATATGCACTGTACTCATAAATTCAAGGGTTGTACGCAGGGGGTTTACGCACCGTACACATAAGACCTTGAGGAGTACGGAGTGTACCCCTACGCACCGTACACCTACAGTCATGGGGGGTACGCACGGGGACATACACATCGCACCCCTGTAATCCAGGGGTGTACGCACTGTACCCCGATGCACCATACCCATGCAATGATGGGCACGGTGCACCGTACACGTGGGGGGGTCCGCTCCGTACACATTTCGACTCGAAATCTGGTTTTCCGGACATTTTAATTTCCGTAGCAAAAGCGTCGTACGGAGTGCTGTCGACACAAATCGTACTTGCTGGGTCGGAAAAAGCTGCTTCAATCCGTACGGACGTCGCGTACTGTGTGTTCCGAATACGATTCGTAGGGATTATTGAGTCGTACGGTCTTTGGTACAAATCGTACGGAGAACTGCTTTGGGTACACATCGTACTACATTGTACGTACGGGTACGGTTCTCCGTACGATTTGTATTGGAAAAAGGCTCCGTACGATGATTCGGAGGGGATTTTACCGAATCGGAATCGGCCCCTTAGTGGCTGATTCCGATGACGGATGGACCTCAGTCCCTCCGACATTGGTCAGGAGCCATAACCGACCAACCTACTGTCGTCAGTTACAGACCTGCAAGTACGATGTGTCCAAAGCCTGTTCGGTCGCACTCATATACTACACAATGGGAGCATGCATTCTGAATGGAATGCATGCTTGCATTGTGAAATGCAGGGGTGCAGCTCATCCCTGCACCCTGTGGCAGGCACCCCAAGTGTGCACCATAGGTGACCCCCAGGCCAGAAACACTGGCACAAAAAGTCAGTGGGAAACTGTCATCGTACTCCCTCAGTTGGAAAGAAGCGTCCGGGGGAGTACTGAAGGGTTTCTGGATGGTGGACGGGCTCTCCGAGTCCATCGTAAGCCACCCAGAAATACGAATCAATATCCTTTCCGACAGAGCCCATCGGAATGGTTCAGTCAGAAAGGAATCCGAACGCCTCGGTTCAGAAGGACGGTCGGAGCCTTTCTGTCCAACATCGGAATTGGACCCTTAGGGGTCTATCACGATGGCAGGCGGACAAAGTCCACCCACCATTGCACCGGGAGATGGGACCGCTCCCTATGTGTGCGGCGGTCCCGCATGTACAATTAGGATGCGCCCGCCATACTGGCAGGAGCATCCCGCATTTTTTTCAGCAGCACCTGCCACAATGCAAAGAAGGTATCTGTGCATTTACATGCAAATGTGGCAGGCACTGCGCGGTGCCTGCCATGTTGTGCATGCAAATGTAGGGGGGTACCATAGGTAGCCCCAAGTGCCCCCCACCCCACAACATCCTGGGGTCCCGCAACAGGACCCCAACTGGAAAAACCCCATGCCATCCCGTGGTGGCAACGCTGCCCTGAAAGGCTGGTTCCCGCAGCCATTGTAATATGGAGAGCCGTGTCTAGCAGACACCGCCACCATATTCAACCCTTTTCCGCCCGGTCGACTGGTCGACCGGGCAGAAAAGTGGCGGACGGTCTTCCCATCCGCCGCGGTTACCCCCATCATAATATGGCGGGGTAAATGGGTGACGGGCAGGAGATTATGTCGGGCAGATTGCCACTGCCATGCGGGGGGTGGCATTCCACCCAACATTGTAATAGAGACCTTAGTGTTGATTTCTGAAGGTGTCTCCATATTAACCCTGGGCGTAGTAGCGCTACGCGTAGCTAAGAAAAGTGCACTTCGCACTACGCACACTACATGTATCAACGCGAACTGCGTAGTGCGGTAGGGAAATGCTGTTTGCACTTATTGCACAATGCTGGATGCGTGTCCGCACTGTGAAATCATTGCAAAAGGCATCTTGCACAGTACAAGCGGTCGTTTTCTGCCGCTCAAGTAGATTTGTACTCGAGCAGCAGCTTTCTGAACGCGGACTGGTAGTTTCTGTTCGCGATCGGTCGTGAACATACGTGACCACTCGCAATGAGAAACCTGACCTCCCCGCGTTGAGAATCTAGGCGGGAGGTTTATTTTCCACACTTGTGATCAGCAACTTGATGTTGCTGATCGCGAACGAGGAAAAGTCACGCCGGGTTGTTGATTTTGCTCGCTCGCGGTTGCCAACTTGACGTTGAGGACCGCGAGCAAGCAAAAAATGCCTGCTACGCTACGCGTTTTTGCACTGTGCTACGTGCAATTACTGTTGCTGCGCCCAGGGTTACTTCATATACACTGATTGAAATGCTAGTAGCAACCCTGAATTGATGTGTGGGTAGGATTTTAAAATTGCATTTATCATTGCCTGTTCAAAATCATTAATTATTTTCTGTGGAAAAAAATGATTTGTTTCTTGTTTAATTTTATTTAGTATTTCCATATATGTGGAATTTTGTTTATTAGGTAGTAACGCATAGATAAAAGAGATGTTACTGTTTTGATATAAGGCATGGATAGTATATAATTGATAGAATGGTTTGGGACACATTTTAAAAGACCATCCATCATCCATGTTTCTGACTTGTAGTTTGATTAAATTATTTGCAGTTGCAAACATAATTATTCTTTGTTGTCATAAAGAACAAAGGGCTCTTCGTTATGAGTTATAGATAGTTCTGGGGGAATTTCTACCTCTTCAAACGTTTTTGGGGCAGGTGTGGTGGTGGTTGTGGCTTTTTTGTTCAAGCTATAATTCTTTTCAATGAAGAAATAGAGGGCATTTGGCCAGTAGCATGTTGGGGTACTCTGGGTAGCAGTTTTTTAAGTAATTGAGTGGTACATTTTTGGGAGCTAGTGCTAGCTTCTCTAATGTTGTCTCGGGCAGTTCTAACCTCTATTTCAGTAACATTTGGGGGGTGGTTTTGCTCCATTGTATACAAAACAGTTGTTTCTCTAGTTGTTGCCCTCCTGTAACACTTATTCGAATAGTAATTCTAGCTACATTTCCAATTTAATTTTAAGTCCACTTTGCTTTTCCTGGGAATAGACATACCCCATGTAACATGGCAAAAACTTAAATTGGGCGCATTCTGTCATTGTGATGTTTTATATGCTATGAAACATTTATATAAGAATGAATAAAGCAAATAATGTACAGGTTTTTTAAATTAATAAATACACATTGTTATGAATATACTTACAATGTCGATATTTAGCTCGTTTTCATTGTAGATTTCCTTTCTTTGTTAGTTGAATTATGTTTTGTTGCTGATGTTTCTGTTGGTAGAATAAAACATATTTTTAATTATTTTGTTCAATTATATATGGTGTGGGGTGGGAGTTTGGGATGAAGTTGGGGTTTGGTTTGGTGTGTTAGATCATTTTAAAAATGCATTTTGCTGAATACTTACTTTATTTGTTAAATGATTTTAGAAACTGCTCTGTAATTGTTTGAATGGTTCACGAATTATCTGTAGCGGAGGCATATATTGAAAAAATATAGATAATTATTTGTGTATGATAAATAGTAGTTTTTGAAGATTAGCATTATTGTTATATTATAAATGGTATTTTACTTACTTTTTGAAGTATGAAATAGATTTTTCTTCAATGAAGTACTTGCTTCTGGCAGAAATCCGGCAGAATTTCGTCTTCTTTATTCTTTTTGGTTTAAGGTGTAAAATAAGAATAATTTTTTGTGGGGGAGCGTGGCCAGTGGCATGGCCGCTTGAGACGTGCTTTTGGCGAGCTCCGGCCGAAAGCTTAATATCCGAATATTGCACTGCAGACTGATGGCCCGGATTTAACCAAGAGTGAAAGGGACCTCCCTGTGCTGTTTTACGGGGCAATTGAGAGCCTCACTTACCGGTGCAGGGCTCCTTTATACACAGTGAAGACCCACCGGGACCCGCCCAAGATGGCGCCCTGCTGGGACTGATGGAAGACGCCAGACCTGGTGGAGCCGAGGCGATCCTTAGGGAGCCAACTCACGTCCATTTGATAGTGGCAGAAGGTGCACCCCTCGCCATCCTACTCAGCCTCTGTGCACAGCATTGCTGACAGCCCCCGGAGATCTAGAAGCCAGTGAGTCTGTGCCAGCAGAGACGCCACGGTACACAGGCCAGTCGCCTGGCTGCGGAGGCTGCCGGACGTGAAAGATCTCGGGACTTGATCCTCTACAACCAGACTCCCTCGAGACGTCCCTGTATGCTGTGACTGATGGCAGGACCACCCGGGGGTGAAAATAAAGACTGCAGCTGCTCACCGGGTGATGCGGTTGCGCCCCGTCGGGCCTGCCTGGAACTTCGTGTCCCTGCCCTCCGTGCTCCACTAGGCCCTGGGAGCGGATGTGACCACGATCCTGGGAGTCACCATGGTACGGGAGGTGCTGAGAACAGCAGCGGTGGTCATCGACAGCTGGATTGCCAAAGCTGCTGCGCATTTTGAGAGGAGGTGCTGAACCCATATGCCACCTGCTGCCTTCTGTGACCTGTGGGGTGCAGATACCATTGACAACTGCGAAGGCCGCCCTGGCCAGAGGTACGTCCTACCACCCCATCCTGCCCCCCCCCCCCATTTGGGATCACAAGATTCGGCCTGGGTCTTGGCTGGCACGTCCTGGTGGGGAAGCAAGGCGGGCTGAAGGTGATCAAAGGCTGCGTGTGGCCCCATTGGAGTGCACCCACGAGAGGAGCAGCCACCCTGCAGAGAGACCCTCTGGGCAACTGTATTAAGGTAGTCGTGACTCCAGCACGGACACGTGGGTGCCCCCCATGTGCCGATTAATCCTGATGCCAGGGCTCTGACTCCCCCGGGACACTAGAGATGAACCTGGCAGGGAGCGGGATGGGAGGGGCTAGCTTGTGGACAATGACAATGGGCTCTTACCCCTTAGGGTTTATCCCTGTTGCCACAATTGCTACCACCACAATGGGCAAAGATAAAGACCCAAAGCCACCCCGACAAGGGAGGATGGATCGGTTTATGAAAGTGATTACACCCCCACCAGGAGGAACAACCTCCTAATCGCACGGACAAAAACACTCTCCTCCAGGCGATTCAAGCCACCAGGCTGACACTAGAAGGAAATATAGGAGAAGTGGGCACAGAGGTGACACTATTGCGACAGGACCTCTGCAACTTGGCCAAAAGAGTCGCGGAATGGAAAACACGGCTGTCTGAGACCGAAGACATGCTACAAGACCTTCCTAAAGGGATGGCCGATCTCCAGTGGCGTGTGGACGATGTTGAAAACAGAGGTGAAACAATCTACGCTTTGTGGGATTTAGAGAGGGAATGGAAGGGACAAATGTATTGGACTTTCTCTCTACATGGCTTAAACGAACATTCCTGACAGATAAATTTCCAACTTGCTTCGGATTAGAAGAGCGCATAGGGCATTGGTGGCCCCCCGGTGAGCAACCAAGACCCATCATAACGCGATTCCTGAGTTTTCTGGACAGGGACATGATCCTAAGGGAGGCAAGGAAACTTGGTGTTATCAGCCATGAAAAAGCCCGTATAATGACCGTCCCAGACCACAGCAGGGAAGTCCGGCGCCAACGACGTACCTAGGATTCCGTGAGAGCAAAACTCAAAGAACACAAAATCCAGTACATGCTTCTGTTCCCTGCGAAATTAAAATTACTCTTTCTGGGAAAGACCAACTTTTTCCAGACACCGGTGGAAGCGTGGCAATGGACAGAACAGCCTGTTCTCAGGAGGACAGAAGATTCATCATGGACCAATAGGACGCAAGAGGAGAATGGTCCTCCCGTGCTCGGCTCCCAGAAACCACAGAACTCCCAGGGCCATCGGAAAGCAGGTCTACAAGGGGCAACATAGTATGTCACAAGAGGGAGTGGTCGCTTACGGAGGAGAGGTTCATGGTCACTGGACTCACGCCAGACTGAGAACCCACATAACACTCCTATCCTTGGACGGTGCAAACCCTACACAGGGACGGACACCAGACAGAACACATCCGAAGAAAAAGAAGAAGACGGCACTCCGCAACATCCCCTGATCACTGAAATTGTAGCAATGGAACAAGATGTATAGACAGAGAAACCTGATATGCAGGGAGAAGCTTCAGACTCGAACTCCTAAACAAAGGCCTCAGAGACCTGCCAGTGAATCAGATTGATAAGGCCAAACTCGATAACCGCAACCCCCCAACAACACCTCCTGGACCTGCACAGTGACGGAAGCATCCCGATTAAAAGCAGGCGATAGGCCAGAAGAGGCCTAAGACTTTGCTAGTTATTTTCTTCCTCTTCCTCTTACTTCTCCCACTGTCTCTTTTTTCTTTCCTCCTATCTCTTTTCCTCTCTACATTCCCTCCTCTTTATTTTCTTGGCACGCTCTTTCCTTCTATTTTTCTTTGGTCATTCTATGCGCTGTAAGAGTTTGGACTTGTAACATATGTTTTAGGCTGGGGTGGGCGACAGACCTCTACTGCCCTTAATCACAACCCAGAGAGTACTACTCTGGGTGTGGATGTGAAACAGTGGGGGGGGGGAGGTGGGGAGGGTAGAGGATGGGGTTGGGTCTAAACCACACGAAAAGTTTTTATTGTTTAAGTTTCAGTTATGAATTAGCCATGGGTAAACAGGAAACAGATCACTAGGTATATTCCTACGATGGGGTTCTGCCCTCTTCCCTGCACACAAGTACAACACAGATGTACTATAGTCAACCATGATGAGTCCTGAGAGTGAATCCTTCATTTCCTTGACCTGAAATGTTAATGGCCTTGGGGATGAAATTAAAAGAGGGCTGGTTACGTCTTTCATAAAACGTATTCACCCGGAAGTGGTGATGCTTCAGGAAACTCACCTCAAGGGCACAAAATGTGGTTCATAGCAATGGGCGCATATACCGTCCTGGCCCATGCGGGGTACACCTCTGGCTCTAAAGGGGTGGCAATCCTGAGTAAGAAATGACCCCCTTCTGTGTGACTCAAACATGGTTAGATCCTCAAGGCACATTAGTTGGGGTGCTGTGGAACTGAGGCAGATGAAATGTTACCAATACCATCCTCTCAGTTTATGCCCCGCCGAAACTACAAACTAGGACACCATACAATGTGACAGAAATACTACTAGAGACGCAGGGTTTGATACACATTATTGGAGGAGACTTCAAACATGTGATACACAAACCCACTGACCACACAGGGGATCATACGCAGATGCCCTGTACCAAACAACTGGCACATCTTGCTGAGAAATTGGTTTTGGTGGATGTCTGGAGACACATGTATCCAGGGACATGACAATACTCATACTACTCGGGCGCACCTAGGGTCTACTCACGATTAGTTTATGTGTTCCGCCTGAGCGGGGCTATACAGGCCATACACGAGGCAGAGTATATGGCCAGGGGTTTGTCAGGTCCCTCCCCTCTGTAAGTACGAATAGGAGACCGGAATTGAGCGAGACACCTGAGCTGAAGATTGTCAGCATGGGACTTGCAGAATGTGACAGTGATGAAGGGCATTAGAGCAAACACAAACATTTTATTTGACGAAAACTTGGGGTCCGTGCAGTCAGGGGTAGTACTCTGGGAATCATATGGAACGGTCCTGCGAGGCAGGGCGCAAAACCAATCAGCATGGGAAAGGAGAAAAGACCGGGAAGAGTTAACCGCACTAGCAGCTAAGATCCTAACCCTCGAGAGATTAAATATATCGTGGACAGACCCTCTGATACTGGGGCAATTGACGGAGGCACAACATCAATACAAACCTCTGGCTACACGGGCTGCCAAGGCGCAGGCCCATGCAACCCTAAATAAACTCTATGATGTAGGGGACAAATCCGGAAAACTCCTGGCATGGCTTAGCCACAAGGAAGTAGAGGCCCGATGGGTGTTAAACATTTTAGATCCACAAGGGCTACCACAGACGACTGATGAGCAGATAGTGCAGATCTTCGCGTCATACTACGCAGACTTCTATGACGCCCACCCTTTGTGCTCAACCCCTGATATCACAGACTATTTAACAGCAATACATACTTCACTATTGGACGATGCTGATAGGGAAGGGCTAGACCAGGGGTCTCCAACGAGTAGCTTGGGAGCTACTGGTAGCTGGCCAGTACCTTCAAAGTAGCTCTCAGAGGTAAAGTCAAGTCCAGTATGAAATTCAGAGAGCAGGCGCCTATTAAAGAAGGCAGCACTGCTCATTTCAAGAGCCTTAGAGAGTGACAGCCAGCCAAACCTATGTCAGTAACTCATACTAAACACACACGGTATCGGCCTATAGGGCCTGCTACTTGACAGTCGGTATCCATTCTCAATATGACTTAGCCACAAGGAGATTGACAATGTTGTAGTCCCTGGTTTATCAGTCACAACATGTGTGTGAACAGTGGACAATATAAGAAGTATGGCAGCAGTAGCCTGAGCAGTAATCAGTGCTGACCAACCAAAGTGTGAGACTGCAGGAGCCAGTGTGAAAATGTGTCATTTGGGTGCATGATCAGCTAAAGACCTGAGGAGAACAGGGCATGGTCCAGACCAGAGAAAATTAAGAGACTCATCAGTATTTATGTGCGTCCATAATAAACACTATTGGTTCCTGAAAGCTACACCTGGTGTCAAGGACCGCCAAATGTGTATGCTAGCCCCATCATAAGGGTGTTACCTCTGAAATAATTGTGCCCATTCGTGGCATAATAGTGCCAATGGCATAATAATGGTCATCCTTGACTATTTGGGGTATTTTTGGTCTAGTTGTGGTATAGTGGCAGCCATCATTTACATACTGGGAGCATGACTGGCCTACATTTACCTATTCTTGGCATAACAATGGTTATGACTGATATATGTTCATGCCCTGACCCTTATGGTTCCCAGCCTTGGCACAACTGGGGTCCTAGTATAATAGTGTGGCATTATTGTTATAAAACAGGCATCCAGGGTGCTGTGGTGAGCATCCACGGCATAAGACTGTAATACCTGGGTATTCAAAAAAGTCTATCCTTATGAGGCATTTGTACAAGGGAGTACTTGATGAAAATGATAAGTGGATGTTTTGGGACTGTGCATTTCCTAAAATCTGAAAACGGATATTTTAAAGGCAGTTTTTGTTTTCAACAACTGGTTTTCTTCTGGGAAACTGAATTTGTTTGCCCAAAGTGGAAAGCGGTATTTGATAGAAAAATGTTCAATTTCAGAAACTGATGAATGATAATTCAAGCTGAGCTGGGGAGACCTACTGCTGTACTTGTATACTTTGTGCGGTAGGGCATGTCAAGATTTGAATGTTACTACATAAGCCAGGTAGAGGCATTTTATATTGTTGAACGCTTTCCTGGGATTTCTGCTGGTAACCGCACCAGGGGGGCGTATTACGTATTTGCATTGTTTGCACCCGCCGCACCTTTGAAAAGGTGCACCAGGTGTAAACAATGCCAATGCTCCCGGTTATGGTAAAGGTGCTGCCCTGCGGACAGTGCATTCATGTGAAAACACAGAGCAGCTGCTCCGTGTTTTCACCCGCCTGCACTTTCAAAGGGGATAAGAGATCCCCTTGTAGGCGGGTGCAGTCAGTGACTGCACCACTGCACCCGCCTGCAAGGGGATGTCTGGGGGGGGTCAATGGGACCCCCTTTACTCCCTGCAGAGGGCTGCTCTCAGGGGGCACACTGACAGTACACCAACTTTTAAATGGCGCACTCTCAGTGCCCCTTCTGGGGGTTTCTTTGTCTCTGCGCCTGTATCTGTAATATGGCGCTGGCGCAGAGTCAAAGGAATTCCCTCATTTCCATAGGGCACGCCCATATGCAAATGACGGAACACCCTCTGTTGATAGCACTGGCGCTTTAAGCGCACCAGCGATCTGGGAATTATAGAAGGGGGCGCACAAGCGTCTACGCCCCTTCAATAATACCAAAGTTCCCCCGGGCGTGCATAGCCGGCGCAAATGCCCCTTGCGTCCCCGGGGCACATTATGTAATACATCATCTGGAATACTTGGGCGGTAACTACTGATAATCCTGTTTGGGTGGTCATAGTGTAGTCACTACTTTACAATTATAAAATGTACCAGTAGCTCGGGAAGACTTTCTTCGAGCAGAAGTAGCTCTCACTACAGAAAAGGTTGGAGACCCCTGGGCTAGATTCAGACATTACGATCGAAGAACTTAAATTGGCCATCACCCAACTATGCCCTGGTTAGACCCTGGCACCGAACGGCTTACCAGCAGAACTAAATAAGAGATGTAAAGATCTCTTTAGTCCCCACCCGGCTTACCAGCAGAACTCCATAAGAGATGTATAGATCTCCTTAATCCCTACCTTTTAAATGTATTTCAAGACGCATGCCAGGAGAGAGTCCTCCCATTGGATTTGTGTATGGCCACAATCATCCCTATTCATAAACAAGGGAAACCCCAAAATAAGTGTGACTCCTAACGTCCAATATCTTTACTCAACATGGAGGTGAAGATACTAGCAACTGTCCTTGCCACGAGAATCCATCAAGTAATAACGACCCTGGTTCATCAATACCAGTCCAAATTTCTGCCTGGCGGGGCAGCCAGATTGAATCTCCGTAGGAACCACAATTTGAATGATGGAGGTCAAGGACCGTGACACCCCCCACCTACTCCTATCACTCGATGCAGAAAAAGAGTTTGACACAGTTCACTGGCCCTTCCTTGAGGCCACCCTGATTAAATTTGGTATATGTCCCAACTTCCAGAAGTGGGTGGGGCTCCTATACAAAGACCCCAGGGCCAGGGTCAAGATAAATGGCAAGAACTCTGCAGACTTCCCCATCCGGCATGGTACTAGACAGGGCTGCCCTTTGTCCCCACTGCTTTTTCCCCTTACTATAGAGACCTTGGCCTGAGCGATCCAACAGCATCCCGAGATACAAGGGTTTCAAATCAACTCAAGAGATACTTTAGACTAAAAGATCTCCCTGTATGCAGATGATATACTTTTATACATCACTCATCCGACCACCATGATTCCTGCCCTGTTCCGCACCACGCGATACAAAAGAGGATGATGGACGGAGCGCTTGAACAAATCAAACACTCACCCCCAGTCAACTGATCTGGGTTTAACCCATCACCATTCTTTAGTTCACTCAGCCACCCCAGTTCAGACATGGCTATATGCAAATCAGTCTGACCCAGTGCCTTATGGGAACAGTCCAGCCCGAACTGCCAAGCCATGTCTTCCCTGGACCGGAAACAAGCATCCTGGGACCGGTTTCGGATTCATAATCCTCATCAGCCAGGCTATCTTGAATCCAGTGGCCAAGTGAACAAGGGACTCACGTCTGAGCATACCCTGCCACACTTAGGGCGTACCAAGCGATACAAAAGAGGATGATGGACGGAGCGCTTGAACAAATCAAACACTCACCCCCAGTCAACTGATCTGGGTTTAATCCATCACCATTCTTTAGTTCACTCAGCCACCCCAGTTCAGACATGGCTATATGCAAATCAGTCTGACCCTGTGCCTTATGGGAACAGTCCAGCCCGAACTGCCAAGCCATGTCTTCCCTGGACCGGAAACAAGCATCCTGGGACCTGTTTCGGATTCATAATCCTCATCAGCCAGGCTATCTTGAATCCAGTGGCCAAGTGAACAAGGGACTCACGTCTGAGCATACCCTGCCACACTTAGGGCGAACAAAGCGATACAAAAGAGGATGATGGACGGAGCGCTTGAACAAATCAAACACTCACCCCCAGTCAACTGATCTGGGTTTAATCCATCACCATTCTTTAGTTCACTCAGCCACCCCAGTTCAGACATGGCTATATGCAAATCAGTCTGACCCTGTGCCTTATGGGAACAGTCCAGCCCGAACTGCCAAGCCATGTCTTCCCTGGACCGGAAACAAGCATCCTGGGACTGGTTTCGGATTCATAATCCTCATCAGCCAGGCTATCTTGAATCCAGTGGCCAAGTGAACAAGGGACTCACGTCTGAGCATACCCTGCCACACTTAGGGCGAACAAAGCGATACAAAGGAGGATGATGGACGGAGCGCTTGAACAAATCAAACACTCACCCCCAGTCAACGGATCTGGGTTTAATCCATCACCATTCTTTAGTTCACTCAGCCACCCCATTCAGACATGGCTATATGCAAATCAGTCTGACCCTGTGCCTTATGGGAACAGTCCAGCCCGAACTGCCAAGCCATGTCTTCCCTGGACCGGAAACAAGCATCCTGGGACCGGTTTCGGATTCATAATCCTCATCAGCCAGGCTGTCTTGAATCCAGTGGCCAAGTGAACAAGGGCCTCACGTCTGAGCAAACCCTGCCACACTTAGGGCGAACAATGCGATACAAAAGAGGATGATGGACGGAGCGCTTGGACAAATCAAACACTCACCCCCAGTCAACTGATCTGGGTTTAATCCATCACCATTCTTTAGTTCACTCAGCCACCCCAGTTCAGACATGGCTATATGCGAATCAGTCTGACCCTGTGCCTTATGGGAACAGTCCAGCCCGAACTGCCAAGCCATGTCTTCCCTGGACCGGAAACAAGCATCCTGGGACCGGTTTCGGATTCATAATCCTCATCAGCCAGGCTATCTTGAATCCAGTGGCCAAGTGAACAATGGACTCACGTCTGAGCAGACCCTGCCACACTTAGGGCGAACAAAGCGATACAAAAGAGGATGATGGACGAAGCGCTCGAACAAATCAAACACTCACCCCCAGTCAACTGATCTGGGTTTAATCCATCACCATTCTTTGGTTCACTCAGCCACCCCATTTCAGACATGGCTATATGCAAATCAGTCTGACCCTGTGCCTTATGGGAACAGTCCAGCCCAAACTGCCAAGCCATGTCTTCCCTGGACCGAAAACAAGCTTCCGAGGACCGGTTTCTGGCATTCCCGCCGTCTTCAGCCCGGCTTGCTTGAATCCAGTGGCAAAGTGAGCAAGGGACTCACGTTGTATCGCTCTGTTCCGCACCACAGCAATACGATGTCTTCATCAATTGAACACCACATGATAGTGGTCTAGGTAAGACTCTACCAGATATATGATTTCTTGTGACATGGTGTTTTTTAATATTTATTCCCTATACCTATGATCTTGCCAATTTTCCTGTTCACAGACTTCACATTATTTCAATAAGACGTTAGTTGACATGTTGCCAGCAGTCCACTGGCCATTCTCCAAATGTGCAAGTCATTCTCGATCTATTCTCCATTATAGAGATAGGTCATGATAAAGTGACATTGCAAATTGCCACCATTGCGTCTTTCTGCACTTTTTGGGTTACAGTATTCTTGGGTGATTGGTAAACTTTCCTTTTTGTGAGCCTTCTCCATGCTTTACTTATCTCTCATAAACCTCCCTCTGTCATGCTTTGATATCACTCCTCCTGGTAAGTATGGGGAGTAACACACTTCCCTATGGTGTGATTTACTATAGATGTATCTTCCTGGTTTATGATTTTTTTGTAAATAAATCCACACATATCAAGAATTGAGGTCCAATCGATTTAAAAATATAAAAATATTTGTATTTATGTGCTTGTAATATATGTCATTCTTTTTTCAGGTCCCCCGGTTGCTTTTGTGATTTCTGTGGGTATCTGGATAGGTCCTGAAGAAGGTGGTAAGTATGGGGAGTAACACACTTCCCTATGGTGTGATTTACTATAGATGTATCTTCCTGGTTTATGATTTTTTTCTAAATAAATCCACACATATCAAGAATTGAGGTCCAATCGATTTAAAAATATAAAAATATTTGTATTTATGTGCTTGTAATATATGTCATTCTTTTTTCAGGTCCCCGGTTGCTTTTGTGATTTCTGTGGGTATCTGGATAGGTCCTGAAGAAGGTGGCCGTTCTAATCCTTTTATGCCACCGAAAAGCGCGTCGACAGAATGTTCACACCCTGGTGAACATATAGAACACACGTGGTCATGGAGATTTTGCAATCTATAGTCTCCCCTTCCTCCAGATGCATTTCTATGTGAATGTTGAATGAGTCCGCATGAGTCTGTGTGAGGTTTGTATTTTGTGGTTTTGTCATATGTAAATGTTTGTTTTCATGGGGGTTACTTGTTCAACAGTATATTTTATGTACTCTTGATTCTACTGTGGAGTTACTGTTGATCTTTTATATATATATAAAAAAAGTTTTAAAAACACAGGAAAAAAAGAAAGGAAATTAATTTATATTTGATAATTATACGACATATGTATAAAAAAGACAAATAAATATTAATGATAAAGTCTATCTTGTTAGCTTTGTTAATATGATTACACTTTTGTCAAGCCCATGTGAAACTTAGGTCTGTTGTGATAAAGAAAAAAAAAGTCTTGAGGGAGCTTCTCACTGTATGCTTGGTTTCTCTCCCCTCTTCTCCCTGACCTCAAATCATACTTCTCAGAGGGGGTCCCCATTTGTGCATTCACAACTGGCAGTATACCATCGATTCGTATAAATCAGTAATGTATAGCCCAGGTGTACTGACCGCATGGCCCAAGCTCCCCGGGGATCTTCAGATAGCACGCAATGTGTTTACCTACCTGGTAATTTATCTCACCATTAACAGGGACCTTTACTATCGGAAAAACATTAAACACATAATCACAAATTTGACAGAATATGCGCTGTGATGGGAAACGCTTCCACTCACTGCCATGTTTAAAATGATTACTTTGCCCCGATTTCTGTATGCACTTCAGAACACTTACTTCCTCCTCCCACAAGTAACCTTCCAAGAAATAGAGGCCGAGCTGAGCTCACTGCTCTGGCTAGGAAAACAACAAAGAATTGCACTTTGTATCTTACAATGCAATCAATACAATGAAGGGATATCGCTCCCTGACCTAGAGGCCTATTACTGGGTGGAACAACAAACCCCAGTGAATTAATGGATTTATGCCCTGGGAGATCATTCCACCTACAGATTAGAGAGGGAAACCATGGCCGGACGTCCTGTCTGTACTAACTATACGGCGACAGAGGCAAAAGAACACTCCTCCCGGCTACACAGGCTACAAAAGAGGCATGGGGGAGAGAAACAAAGGCAATGGGGTGGGATCGGAAACTTACTAAACAGACGCCCCTATGGCACTGCACCTGGTTAAAAGAAATACGGAAGCTGAAAGGCTTTGGAGGCTGGGACGGCATAGTTATCTCCACCATAGGCGACATTATGGGCAAAGGTAAACTTAAAGGTTTCCATGCCCTCCATAAGTACTATGCATTACAGACTTCCCAGTTCCTCAAATATGCACAAATTAGACCCGCATGGCAAGCAGAGAATGTAAATGATTCCCCACTGCCAGACTATGCACCATCGGAGGGGTGACTGCTCTAGGAACATATTCTCACCAAGGCTGTATCACATTTTTCGGACCCTTAACAATAATGCACCAGACAGACTGGGCAAGTTGTGTGCCACCTGGGAGGGAAACCTGGGCACACTCAAAACCATAGATTGGGAGGCAGCCTTAATGCATCCTAGAGAGGTGGCAATTAAATTATGCCTTCACCTCATTCAATACCAAATACTGCACAAGATCTATTATGACCAAGCCAGACTACACAAAATAGGGTGAGCAAGTGAACCTACCTGTCAGAGATGTGGGCATGGGGAGGGCGACTTTTACCACAACCTGTGGGAGTGCAACAAAATACAGGTCTACTGGGGGAAGATGTGGGACAAACGGAATATTATCCTGGAAGTCGTTATACCCTCGGACCCTAAATATATACTGTTGGGAATTCCGGGTGACGTGGACCTGGGTCACCCGCAATTACTCTTTATTGCACTGGCACTGGTGATGGCGAAGAGGGAAGTGGCGAGGACATAGGGAGCCAGCAACGTACCCCTACTCCAAAAATGGAGAGCTGGGATGGACATGTATATGGCAGCAGAAAGGGTCACCTATGAGGCGAGGAGGTGTCCGAAGAAATTCCACAGAGTACGGGTGAAATGGAAGAAATACTATGGGTTGATGTCACAGCGGGGGATGACTAGCCGTATCCCAGAGAGATGTTTCTCTCAGGCTCAATCTCTCACAAAAGGGCCCTAGCACCTAAGAGGGTGGGGAACCCCATGGAAATACAATACAATTATATGGTATTTCTAAAAACTATTTCCCAAACGCCCCGACATGGCAATAAGAATGTACGGTCCGATGTATCGTTTACTAATGTAAGACACCGCATGACTGTACCAGATATTGTTATAGTTCTGTTTGTTTTTGTTTTAAAAATAGATAATATACATATTTTTTTTTAAAGAATAATTTGGTTAATGTTATTGGTTTATTTTATTATTGTGTGTATTTGATTGGTTTATCTTTATTGTTTTAATTGTTTTGGTAGTTGTTTTCCATATATGGAAAACGCTAATCAAGAGTCAGTTACTGCTTTTTTTTTAAAATGAGCATTATATTATGTGTGATGTAAAATAATGTGTGTATATTATATAAATATAAAATGTAAATAGTTATTAATACTGTATTTATGATTTAATGTTTTATAATATGTTTTACTATTTTTTAAATTGATTGAATTTTATTTATTTTGTATGCAGTGTCTATTTATTTAAATATATGAATGGATGTTAAGTTCTGTTTGTTTCATCTGTTTTTAAGTTGTCATTATTTTTTAAAAAACAATATTATTGCTGTCTATATTATTGTGATCGATATTTTTGACATGTGATGTATTTTTAAACAATTTTCAATATTTTAAATAACTATATTTGTTCGATAATACTGTTATCGATGTTAATGTTCAACAATATTTTGGTGTCGATAATAGTGTATGCTATTGATTAAGTATAGGGAATCAATATTAGTGTGGTCAATATTTTTGTGTCGCTAAAAGTGTAGGTGGATATTTTGTCTGTCGATCTTATGTCAATGATTCAGTGCCTCTATCACTACACTGTGCAAACAAATCCGAGGTTCATACCTTACTTTTTGGATCCAAGGGGTGGTGGCCTCACCTGATCTCTTCTGGGCGAGGTCACTAAGGTTCAAAATCACTATTGATACAACAGTCATGAGTGTTGAACACTTTTAGGAGAACTAATCACATTTATGGTAAAAATCACAATTAGGTGCTAAATTACATTTAAGTGCAAAATCACCATTGGTGCAAAGTACTTAGAACTGTTGCATTAAATATAGGTGGAAAATAACGTTTTGTGAAACATCAGTAGTAGTGGTGTAACACTTTTAGGATCAAAAACACATTTAGGAGCAAAAATTACAATTTGGTGCTTAAACGAAGTGGGTGCAAGATATTACTAGATACAATGGGGCTCATTATGATGGCGGGTGGACATCAGTCTGCCCTCCACCATAACGATGAACGGACCGACCGCCAGACGTGCAACAGTCCCACCGTCCTAATTAGGATGCACCCGCCATACGGGCGGGCGCATCCTGGCCTTTTACCATTGTGGACGGTGCTGCTGGCTGCAGCAACATCCACAATGGTAAAAGGGCATGCACAGCATTTCCCTTCACCACATGTCAGGCACCACGCGGTGCCTGCCACGGGGTGCAGGGAACTACAGGGGTATGGTACCCCCCAAGTGCACCCCCCGGGGGCCCGCAAAGGGCACCCAAAGCCAATCCCAGCCAGCCCTTCCAAGGCCTGTATACCACCCACATAGTAATATTACTAACCCAGCACCGCCCGGCCAGCGATTGGAACGACTGCCAACCGGCAGAAAAGCAGCGTTTTTTTTCCAGGTCAAGGAATTTTCTGTTAAGGTTCTGGTCAGATGCGAGTCTTATCTTGTGCACAAGGGGATTGGAAATTTCCCTAAACCTAATCTTATAAACTTGCCCACTGAAAATACACTTAATTATTGAGTTTTTGCAAACTTACTGCACATCTTACCATAATCATTCATTCAAGAAGTCACTGCCTTCCTCTCTCTCTAAGCATGTATTAGCCTCTTTCAAACACATCTCTATGAAGATGAAGTCTGAGATAGAGAAAACTGTTTTCCCCTCCTGCTGGGAGCCCAGACAGAAAATGCAAGGTGATCCTAGTAATGAATAGCTTCTGTCCCTAGTTGTGATCTATACTTGGGAAGGAAAAACTGTTAGGCAGCTCTTAACATTGCAATCTGTTCCTGTCACCCTCACAAACGTCTGATCCCTATCACGTGGTCATTGTTGACACCACATGAGCATACTGCTCCCACAAGCTATTCCATTGTCCTACAGGATCTCGTCATAGTTACCTATTCTGAGATATGCATTCCAGTCTCTGGAGCTGGGCTTCTGGTCAGAATGGTTCTATGCCAGTTTCAATAAGCACAAAGTTCAAGTTTTAAAATGTACTTTTCCACTACACTATCAAAACTCCCTTTTCACTATTGGATTGGATTCTTTAAGAATGTATGGAAAAAACTTTGAATTAAATCACCAGCATTTTCACAAGCTGAGTTATGAAATTAGTGTTTCACCCACAGTCAGACCAGTTCAGGGAGCATTTTGATTCACCAACCCTGTGGCAAATAGCTTTTCGCAACCTTTCCGTCTGGGGACATTTATTTCCCAAATATTTAATGTGTCTCCCTTTTATACATTAAGGACCCATACATGTGAGCTTACAAATGCAATAATCAACAAAAGGAAAGAAGTAATTAATTGATCTCAACCACAAGCAATTGCTCGGGCTGCGATACAGTCCATTGTTTTTCACTCACTCTGCCACTTAAGGCATAGAGCAGTCATGAGCTCATCGGTGTTGGTCCTGATTCAATGAGAACAGTCCTTCCTGAATTTCCAGGCCAAGTCCCCTCCAAATGGGAACACAAGCAACCCAGAACTGGATTTGGCCTTTATACCTTCATCAGTGAGTGGCACCATTAGTCCCAGACCTATGTCTGGGCATATCTATCACATTTAGAATGTCTGCTGCAATAAACAACAACTTTGAGGAGTTTGTACTCAAATTAATCTCAGACAAGGGTGATCACTTGGGGCTGCATTCCAGCCCGTCATTTTTTGTATCTACTGGGCCATTATAGACTGAGATTAGCCTTTTGAAAATCAGTCTTGAAGCCATTATTCCTGTCTGAACTGCCAGGCCGGGTCCCTTCCAGATTGAAACACAAGCGAGCCCAAAGTCGCATAGTGGACAAAACACATTGACTGGAATGCAAGCTGAGTAAATAACAGTGGCTAAGATAAAATTAAAGTATTCTGCCTATGATATTTCTTGAGGAGTGATTTAGTTTCTATTTAAAAGTAGGATTCCATTATGGCAAATCATGTTTCCTACTTTCCTTGCCAGCAGCATTGTCAAGTCCACAGCCCAGCTAGAGCACAATTACTTTCTCTGGAGTAATACACTTAAGTCATATGTTTAGGTGGTGCAAGTACACACTGATGCCTACAAATGACATTTTAAAAGTTAGACAGCCAATTGGGAGCAACCATTTTAAAAGTCCACATTTTAGTGGGAAATCATCTGCGCTGTGAATGTTCAGCTGTGCCATAAAGCACATGCTCCAAATTCTTGCATAAATAAACACGTAAAAATCTGTGGACTGCTCCATTATGATTTCCTATTTTACAATCCCAAAGAATAAGTAATATGTGGCCCAATTCTCTCTATAGCCCTGTATGCTTCACTGGATTAAGCAATATTAGAGGTAATGGGTTATTTATCCAAGTGTTCCAGGTTCTGTGGCCTCTGCAGTTTTACTGAGCATCAGCCGCGGTGCGTCCATTGGGGCGTAGGGGCGTAGCCCCACCAGCCCGCTTGGACCTGCGGCTGCCGTAAAATAATTAAAATAAATGTTTTTACTCATTGTGTGTTTTTTAAATAAATTAGCACAATATTTATCCGGCGCCGCCGGGCAGCACCCGACTGAAACAGGAGTGCGCAGGGGGGGCGGGCTGGTGTGGTGTGGTGATTGACAGTGAGTCGACGAGTCTCCAAGTTGTTTTCTCACATGTATGCTTCGGGCAGCAACTTGCCCGAGCATGCGCATGAAAGTCCCCAGGGCCTCACATAATCCATTAGCTAGTAGGGGGGGGTGCAGGTTTATTCGTGCGGCAGCCCCTGGCAGCAAAAGGGCGACAGGGCCAGCAGTTAGTGTGCCCTCCAAGCCAATCCTGTCGCTGCATGCAGCGCCAGGATTTTCCGGTCACCGCGCAGGGGCAATCCATATTGGATGCCGAGCGTGGGTGGCTCAGCCGCCCTGCACAATGGCCAATCACTGTCTCTGACTTAATGTAGTCATGCAGTGATTGGCCATTTGCGGTGCGCGGCGCTGCAGTGTTGTTGGATCCGGTTCACTCGCCTCGTGGTGTGTGGAGTGGAGACAGTGCCTTTGATTGCCTGACGCCGCCGCCTGTTGCCATTCATTCTGGAGTCTGGACCCGACTTGTGACAGTCACCATACTTCTTCTTCTATAGTGTGTGAGTACAGCTCTCTGCCTTCCTTTTGTCTCCTATCCTGTACAGACACAGTTCATTTGTCTATTTTGTAAAATAACTACCTCCGAGTTCACCCCCACGTGAATGGATTTTATTTGTCTTTTGGGCGAGTTTCCTAAAGTCAGACGTCCCTACGTGGGCCAGACCTCGGATTATCAGGAAACCCCACAATTTAACTCGAACACTTCCCATACTTCCGGCTTCAGCAGCTCCCCGAGCCAAGCCATCCCCATGCACAACGCCGACAGCTGATATATGATAGTAATTGTATACATTTGACATGGCTAAAAATAAAACCAAATACTGTAATTAGTTTTGTCGGTGGCTCTCCTGCTGTGTGCCGCGTGCGTTAACTCGAGGCTCTCCCGGAAAGACTGGCTCCCTGTGCTGGGGGTGGCTGGGGAAGCAAGCAAGGGAGACCAGGCCTTGCTGCACACCAAGCTCTACTCGAGCATTCCGCCGGACCTGCAGTGTTGGTGAGCGTGAGGATGTGCCTGGCGGTGTCTGGGGGAATCTGGCGCTATGTAGAGGTGCCTCGTGACACTCAGGTGAGTGAGGGAGAGCCCGGGGAAAGGCTAGAGTTACATTTACAGAGTGAGAAATGGAGCGAAGAAGATTGCCAGCCAATATTTAGATCAGCTGTCGATGCAAAAAGGTAATCACTAGCGTATACAACGCTGGAAATTACTAGCTATTTAGGTGTTATGAAATGGTTGTCCAATGCAGCATTTTTTATCACGACTAATCCGCATAAGGGGACTTTTGCTTCTTGGATGTAGTCCCAAGTATGGCAGACTCCATGGTTTTTTTTTTTTTGCAGGTTTATATATCGCAAACTCGACCCGAAAGTATTGGAGCGCTTTACATGAGCACCAGTTACATTACACAAGGACACATTAATTAATTGGTAGGTGCTCTTAGCCTCTTTAGTGCAGTCATGCTCTTGTTAATCTAGCAGGAAATCTAGGGCCAGATGTAGGTAGGCATTTACCGGTCGGTAACGGCCGAATTCGGCCGTTACCGACCGGTAAATGGAATTTGAGATGTAGGGGGCATATTTGTACAGAATCGGTAAATTTACCGATCGGTAAATTTACCGATTCTGTAAAATACCGAATCGGTATTTTTACCGATTCGGTAAATTTGACATGTAGGTGAGACTCTTCTGAGTCCCACAAGCCTTACCGAATCGGTATTTTACCATCAAATTAAATTTGATGGTAAAATACCGATTGCGGTGTGCATGCACATGTGTGCATGCACACCTGTGCCATGTGACAGGCAGACCTGCCCTTAGGGCAGGTATGCCTGCCACATGGCACCCGAGCCTGTTTTGGGGGTGATAGAGGGTGTCAAAGTGACACCCCCTGCACCCTTGTGAAATTCGGTATTTACCGATTCGGTAAATACCGAATCGGTAATGCCCATTCATTCCTATGGGCTTCAAAGCCCATAGGAATGAATGGGCATTACCGGTCGGTATTTACCCAATCGGTAAATACCGACTTTTACCGATTCGGTAAATCCACATCTGGATTTACCTACATCTCCCTCGTTATATTTTACCGATTCATAAATACCGAATCGGTAAAATTCGGTATTTATGAGTCGGTAAAATATATTTACCTACATCTGGCCCCTAGTTCCTATTTTAGAGTTGGAGCCTTCATTGCTTCAGCTCCCTCATGGGTATGTTGGTTGTTCTTAGACCAGTATAGTGTCATATAGAACAGCATCATGAAAGGAAGCCTGACCCTCCCTGCATGCCCGCTACTCTAGGGGAGGCAGCCAGCTCTACCACAGTTCAGAAGATGGAGCTGGGCGCCTCCAGTGAGGGCCTGCAGTCAGGGGCGGTGGGTGAGATTTTAAAGTGGTGAGGCGCAAAGTAATTAGCATACCGCACCGTAGCGAGCGAGCGCAGTGAGCGTGCCCGAATCCCAAAAGGGGTGTTTGGGGGGGTTACCCCCCCCCCCAAGAATTTTTTTTAAAAAAAGAAGAAAAATCGTGCATTTTCAAGCAAATTTGAGAAAGCAGGAAGGTTAATAAAGCAATTGTGAAAGTGCAGTTATTACATTAATAGATGGCATAACATAGGTAGCTGCTTATACATGAGCACCAGTTTGGTAACATCACCATTATTGCCTAAATAAACATTAGAATAAAGTTTTAAATCCATGCCAGGGTAATGTGGCACAACATTGTCAGGAACCTGAAAACCAGAAATCAGATTAAACCAGGCAAGACATTCAATGGCACAGTCATAATTATTGAAACTTTATTTCACTTGTAATGAAACCTACTTTATCATAAAGCACTCTGACATCTTTGGGTAATGACCGCGATATGTAAAAATGTTCAGCTATATGCCATTGTTCGCCTCCTATTGCCATGGTCCCCGCTTGTTAAATGCACGAATCATACTGCCTCTTGGAGCTTAAAATGTGTCTTTAAAATCCACAATGACATTTGTGGCTGTGGACAGAGTTGGCTGCTTCCATGCACCTTAATGTTCACTTTCTGGCAAAAGATGGTCAACAAACAAAATTACTTGGTGCAAAGGTCTGTCCCAAACCCCTGTCCCAAGATGACAGAGTGAAGACAAGTATGCTGCCTCTCAAGTCAGTTACACAATAGCTTGTATTTTCACCAAGATTATCTGCAAACAATTATAGGTATTTAATGGCAGATTAAAATAAAGACTAAAGCTCAAGCATTGCTATCTTTTTTCCTCACACAAGGAGTCACTATGGGTTCTGCATGGGCTCTCAGCCAATACCCATCTCCGAGGCTCACCTCACTGAACGACGAAGACTGTGAGGGGCTGATCAGCATCTCTTTTTGAACCTATTAAGTGGAAACTCCATAAGATCATTAGCCTCAGTGCTTTTCACACCATGACCCTGAAGTGGGCTGTGAGCACCACCTTTTTTTGATGGCTTGCATCCTCAGTGGAGGATGGGACGCCACACCCTGGTTAGTGTTCAATGCAAACTCAAATGAAGTGGTGTCTGTTTGAGTTGCCTACAAACAAACAGGTTGTAGAAAGTTTCCAAAACTGTCAGGATGCTAAGCTGAGCCAGCTGCAGTTTCAGGGTCTGGAGCACCCAATCACCTGGATATGGTCAGACATTCATGCTTGAAGGACACACAGACAGGGTGTCAATGAAGACCATGCGAGCCCTATGCGGGTCTAAAAGCATAGTTTGTAAGTGCAAATGTAGATTTGCTCACAATTTCTTCATCTGGGTCACACTGAGTTTTTACCTGAAGAGTAATCTAGCTCTAGTATGTAAACCACCATTCTCATTACCTTTGGAAAAGTAACGTCCAGACTGAACCCAAACACACTATATATTATGAAATTATGCAGTCCTTAAGTAATCTATAGACTGGTGGAAAACTGTCCCTGTGGAAATGCATTATGCTTTGGAGAACTAATGGGCACCAAACATGATAACCAAATCCTTCAGATGCCTAGACATAAACACAGGGCATATGTGACAGAGAGCGGTTATAGGAACACTATTCCAAGTCTTCAAAGTGGTGAGGCAGAGAATTTGATAGGACTATCCTGGGCACAGAAAAATCTCCAACCCCCAGAAGGTGCTCAATTGTTCAAAGTTGTTCAACTTCATTTATGCTGCTTCTGGAATGATTCTTTTAAAATATCATCAGTTTAATAAAGTTGGCCAGGATGAAAAGAGATGCAGTAAAAAGCACAATTTATTAAGAGAAAAACCAAACAAGCCATAGGTTTCAGTAGTCAATAATTTTTGCATGCTGGCAAACTTAAACACTGCAACATCACAAAGGTGCACTCTTAGAATTTTAATTCTGCAAAATAAGGCAGGCTTGGGAGAGGATGTAGCCTTGAGGCTAGAGCAGCCGACCTCGGACCTAGGGAACCAAGTTCGAGTCTCGGCCACGACACTCAACATCCTGTGATTCTGGGCAAATCACTTAATCTCCCCGTGTCTAACAAAAGAATGAATGTGTCCATCTTTAACAAAACTGGTGCTCATGTAAAGCGCTCTGATATCTGATGGCTTGAGTCTAGTTCGCGCTATATAAAACTCTAAAAAAAATGTTTTAAAAAAAGGCTTGAATGAGGGGTGAGGTTGATGAAGAACATATTTGTGGAACAAAGAAGAGGGGGAGCAGTGCAGGACAGAGTGGATTAGCATGAAGTCTAAGAGGATGACAGGGCCAAATTCCACTGACACAAAATTTGACTTAATATTTAGCATTCAACTTTCTACAATATGACATTTGAAAATATGCTCTTCATACGATGATACACAAATAGCCTTATAGCGAGTGACGGAGTGAGATAGGACCAAGTGCACAGGGCCATCAGTGTGCATGTGTATGAGGATTTCTGTGAGAACATCTGTAGCTATTGGCCCACCTGTAGATTTGTTTGAGTGGCATTTTGTAGGAGAGAGATCCGTGGATGTAATTTTGGTTTGATTTCAGAATAGAGCTATCTGAGTGAGCACGTGTCTGAATACTGGAAGTGTGGATACGTGTTCAGGGCACCATTACATAGGCTCAAAATATGTCGTCATAAACAAACTAAAGGGAAGTATGGGTATATCCCTCTCTAAGATCGCTGTCAAACAAAATAGCTATAGTGCTGCTTTATTCCTTTTTCAGTAATGTAGAATACATCACACACAGTAGTGTTAAACATGGGCTCAGCCACTCTGCAGTCAGTGGCAGGGTCGTAAGCCGGTGACCCCACGTTCCTTCAGGGATAATTCTCAACAGCTCGAGGGTAGCCTAGGACGTTCACATGATTAGGGCCATTGCAACACAACCTGATTGGGGGATGGTGCGGGTGGGGGTGGGATGGGGCTGTTAATTGTTATTGTTCAATACAGCTGAATGTATTGCCTATGATGCTGTTGCTATTTATCCCAATCGAGCCTCAGATCACATCATATAGTCCAACCAACAAACAGGGAGATGGCACCACTCCATGGGTGTACTACACCGGATGCAGAGCACCACACACTGAACCGCTCGACCCTGCCCACACACTGAAAAAAACACATGCAGGCTAATATGTCCTCATGAAATTGATTCACTTGGAATGTGTGCGGTCTAAACGACCACAGAAAGTCACAATTAGTACACTCATATCTCACCATGACCGGGGTGGATATCTATCTCCTGCAAGAAACTCACTTGAAAGATGCATCTCGTTCTAGATTGAACTCCAATAGGTGGGAGGAGGTGTTTACTTCGAACTACTCCATCTATTCCCGAGGGGTGGCAATTTTAATACATAGAGGAATTCCATGTACAACGCAACATGTCATTACAGATCCCAAGGGGCGCTACATTCTATTACGAGCGTGCTCTATGGTCTGCAGGTCATTATTGCAAACACATTAGGGCCCAATGCGGACAGCCCTGAATTCTTTAATCAAGTATGGCACGGGATTCAGTCAATGGGAAGCTCTGCAGTATTGTGCGGCGGCGACTTCAATGTTGTACTATCGACACAGGGCGACAGGGTTGGTATATCCCGCACACACCATCCACAAGTGGCTGCAGCACTCCGCAACATAATAGACGATCACTACCTGATTGATTCATGGTGTGCGCTACACCCAACAGCCCGTGAAGGCACATGCATATCCCAACAACACAAAGCATGGTCCAGATTGGACTTTTGGCTAACTTCTTAAAGACATGCACTCTTGGACAACTGGGGTCTTGCATTATCCACGCACACTGTCAGATCACGCACCCATCATGATTCAATTCCAAGTCCCGAAGCCCTACATACACATTTTCACCTGGCGTCTGCCCCCAAATGCACTGCTTGACTCAGTGTTCAAAGAAGAGATCCAGAAAAACATAGCAGAATATTTTGAACACAACACAGGCACGGTGGACTCAGTGGGTACAACATGAGAGGCCTTCAAAGTAATGATACAGGGGGGCGTGCAAAGCCCTACAGTCAGGATTCCTCAGGAATATCCGTGATAGTCTGAGAAGACTGGAGGGTGAGATTTGTGACCTAGAGTGTCAGTACTTTGACTACCCAACACCCGCAATACTAGCAAAAATACGCATAAAACTAACAGCCTTTCAGGAAGAGGCTGAAAGAGAGACGAAATTCCTACACAAACATGCACAAGCACACAGGTACGGGGAAGGGGACAGGCCTTGGAAGACACTGGTGAACCTCCTAAAAACCCCCAGAGGCTCTGCGTACATCACTGAGCTCTGCGCCCACGATGCACCATAAACCTGGTGACTACCAGAGATCTTGAACACAATAAAAAACATTTACTCACAACTATACTCCACTCAATCAGACCGGGCGGACTCAGAATTACTGGGATATCTAGATTCGCGGGAACTCTTGTGGCTAAACAGGGCACACAGCAGATGATATTAGGCAAGTAATCCAGAGCCTACTGGCAAACAAGGCCCCCGGGGCTGATGGTGCTACAGACAAATTTTGCAAAGAGGATTTGGAACTGTTGGCCCCTTGCCTCTTGGAGTTGTACCAAGAGGCTATACAAAATGGTATACTGCCGGAATCCATGCGAGAAGCTGTAATCATTACATTGTTAAAACTGGACAAAGACCCCTCAAAATGCGACTCATGCCGACCGGTTTCCCTAATAAATCAAGACGCTAAAATATTTGCCAAACTATTAGCCAAAAGATTACAACCACTACTCCCACTAATTGTGCGGCCGGACCACTCCGGATTCTTGCCAGGCCGTTCCACCTTGCATAACTTGTGTACAATATTTGCACTCCTGCACTATCTCGCCCCCATGTACCTGCGATTGCTGCGCTATTAGACGCCACCAAAGCCATCAACTCCTTAGAGTGGAAATTCCTGTTCACCCTCCTAACCCCGCTAGGACTGAGTGCCATCTTTATACAACAGATTAAACTTCTTTATACCCTGCCTACTGCTAGAGTCAGAGTCAACGGTCTAATATCTGATCCCATTAAGATTACACAGGGCACTCGCCAGGGTTGCCCATTATCACCCTTGCTTTTTGCCATAGCCACAGAGCCACTAGCAGCCAGATTAAGGCAACACCATGCGAATCGGGGTATAGGATTCACCACCAGAGGTCTGATTGTATCGATGTATGCAGAAGACATTACTCTTTACATTACTGACCTGGCTGTGAACTTTGCACCCATCACCAGAGAACTTGTGCGGTACGGAGGCATATCTGGGGTTAAAATTAAGAGGGCAAAATCCACTTTACTCCCACTAATGACAGGTACACTCACCTTTGAAACTGAATATACGATAGCCTGGATGGATGCCCAACACAATACTAGAGCATCTGGCTCAGCAGTGATTTACAAGAAATCTGGTCGGCTAACTATGGCAGGGCAATGGCTTGGAGAGAAGACAGAATTCAAAGATAGAAAACTCTGTCCCTGTCCCTCACGAGCCGCATTGCCATCACCAAAATGATTATGTAAATGTAAATGTAAATGTAATGTAAATGTAATCTAAATGTAAATTGTAATGTAAATGTAATGTAAATTGATACTTGTATAGCGCACTACTCACCCGCAAGGGTCTCAAGGCGCTTGTACGAATACCGCTGTGGAACCCATCCTGGCTTTCCCTGTGAGGTGTCCACTCCTGGGCACCCCCAAGGGGGAGGCCAGGCATCCTTTAGCGTTGTGGGGGCCGTTGTGGAGATTAAGAAAGCTATTGCCCAGAGTTGCAGAGTGGGACTCCATGATTGGAATAGGCACCGAGTCGAGAATTATCAGGTCCGTGGAATTTTGAGCCCAAGACCCGCCGAGGCGGGGAATTGAACCCTGGTCTCGGGCTAGACCTCTGCATCAGGGTCTGCCGCTCTAACCATTGAACCACACTCAATTCGGAAACATCCCCATCCCACTAACTGCACAATTTTTCAAACGCCTCAAGTCTAACACGATTGAGCTTGTGTGGGCAGGAAAACAGCCCAGGATATCTTGGGAAATATTTACACTGCCGCTGGCCCAGCGGGGTCTTGGAGCCCCAGACTTTGCACTACATGCATACAGTACCCAGGCCTAATTTTTACAATTCTAGCAGTATCCAGCGCCATTCCAACCACACATGACCATTGAGAAGGCCAGGGTGGTACCTCTCTCCCTAAACACAGCATTATACCAGAACTACAATCGCCCAAGACAAGAAATCGACACTGCAGAAACCCTGCAGTGGGCTCGGAAAGGCCTCTGTAAACAGGGAAAATTACAAGTAATATACGCACCATCCATGCCACTTGCAAACAACCCACTGATTCTCCCATTGCTAGAGAGAGACACACAGGTTCGTGCACAAGTAAACAAAATTGTCGCTGGCAGCGATCTATACACAGAAGGCCAATTCCTCACACTCCAACAAATGTGCAGCTCATCACAAAGCTCAGCACTAGATACATTACTATACTACCAGATACAAGCAGAATGCCGCGCAAGATATTGTACATTCCACACTGCCCTATCACCATTGCTGGTGCTGAAATGCATACTCACAGTACCTTCGGCCCATAAGCTGGTTACTCGTATATACACTGTTACACAATGCGAATCCCCGATTATCGTCCCCCAATCACGCAATGCCTGGGTGTGAAGACCTCTGTGGCTGTCACCCGATCTGTGGTTTCGAAAATGAAGAAAAACCTTTTGTTAAGAGAAAAGTCTAAATACCCGCGTTGGAGAAGACTTCATGTTGTTTCCACGCTTTTCCTGCGACAATGTCTTAATGTGTTAAGAAACCGTGAGGCAGGAGATGTCGGAATGCTGGAGACGCGGCAGAGAGGAAGTTGCCGGTCCATTGTTTCAGGGCTCGTGAGCTACGGTGGTAACGAGGTGCGCGTTCGACAGGTGAACTGCACACTTCAGCTGTAGTTTGCCGAGTGAATCAATGTTTCCGCTATGCTCCTGAGAATTCATCAGTAAAGCTGTATTTGTGTCCTGTTCAGTGAGTTTTTGGGCGAATTAACGCATGCGCAACGTGGGATTATCAAGTAAGAGACTTTTGTATGTGTTCAGAGAGAAATGAATATTGAGAACTGTGTCGCAATTTTGTTGGAGGAGTCTACGAGTATGGGTAGAAGCTCCCTACGTTAAAATTCAACTGCAACTTGTAAATAGTATGGAGCAAACAGATTAGTGGCGTAACTAGTTGATAGAATATATTAGTATAGTTCAGGATTAGTTTACAAATAGCAAGGGCTGTCTAGTCTATTAGGTAGCTTCAGGATACGCTACCCTCATCATTCAGAGCACTTCAGTTGAAGCATCTATGCTGGAGATAAGTCTGAGTCAGGTAATAAGACTAACTAAAGGACTATAGAGGTTAATGTACAGTCGAGTAATAAACATTAATAGTGCAGTGTTTATACAGGGACAGACATCAGACAAATATCTTCTAAAACCAAAACACAACTCAAGAGAGAAGCTATAGCCGAGGTCTTCTGGGTAAGGGCTATTCCTATAGTTATTTAGTGTAAAGAAACTATTAGATTGTGTATCATGAAATGCATTTCTCCACAGGGTTAGCACACCAGAACACCAGTGGACCAAGCTGAGAGGAGGTGGACAAGTCTCCTCCACCGCGGATGTCTCTCTTTCTCTTCCACTTCCCCTTTCCCCTCCATTTTAGACGTTACCTCGATGTTCGCTTCGGGTGACGTTTGAGGTGGGGACTAGCGTCGACTCCTGTGGATTATCAAGGCACCTTGACACTGGGAGGCAGATACCGGAGAGGAAATCACAGATGAACAATGGATCTTTTGCTGTAGACAGTTAGAGCAGCTCTCTCCCAAATATTACCTTAGGCTAATTCATTTTAAATACATACACCGCATCTATTGTGTGGGGCCGCAGTCCCATGCAGTGTAATTGCGCCGGCGTGCGATAGAATCGCATACTACAGCACCAGAGTAGGATCCAATGTGAGGTACAGGGAGCCCGCTGGTTGAACACTTCAAAAACGCTAACCATGGAGCCGAGGATTTCAAATGGCTAATCTTGGAAAAGGCAGAACTAAGTCAGAGAGGGGGCAATATTGAAACAATTCTCAATGTCCGTTAATGTAAATGGAAGTACAGATTAGATTCTATACATAGGGGACTTCATGAACTTGATATCAGCCAAGCACAATTGTCATGTCTAACCACAGCCTCTTAATAAGACTGCCAACCCAATCTTAAAATACTTTGTCTGGTCTTAATATCGTTTGAACACTTTAAAACAAAACTAACTGAACCCTTTCCCCCCTTTTTTATTAATGCACCCCATGGTATGTTGTTCAACCCTGTATCTTGATTGTACTTGTACGCTTACATTCTGGGTATTCAGCCTCTGATATTATTTTTTGATGCAAACTGACCAGCTTGCGGTCTCACCACCTTGAGACTATTATGCATGTCTCTACGTAATAATAATGTTGAGGCCTCTGCTATATATATTTTTTTGAACAAGCATGCTGTCCCATCAGTCTCCCTGTGACAGCCAGGTCCATATGTGCCATTTTAATATTAATCCACCAGTTTGCTGTTTTATTAATGTTAAACTAAAGAGCATGTATACTGGAGTTATCTAATATGGATGTTACCTTTCAACCCTTTTTTCTACGTTAACTCATGAGGATTATGATGGCTTCATTATTTTACTTAAGATTTGCCATCTCTCACGGCAGTCTTTTCACCATGGCTACGTCAGGATTCTGTCAAGCCTGTTCTATGCGGCCGAGGGTGTGCACTTCACTTTGACGTTTCACTTGCTTTATAACCGGTATTTGGCAGTCTCTGTGCTCCTTTCACAGAGACGGACTGTCCAGTGAGATCTGAGGTAAGAAGCGCTGCTCAAGTGCTAAAACGTTACGTTCGCTACAGCTAGATCCAGCGAAACAGCTCCCTTTTTAATACAGGTCCCAACCCAGCATTTAACGCTACGCGCAATAACTACACTCCACGCTGTTACTTGAAGTGTAAAAGGCCCTTTTATTAGGACACGGTTGCAATCATTTAGACTTAATAACAGTACATAAATGCAAGAAATAAACGTTCCCATCCCATACCCACACATTCTCCATTCAGCCATCTCAAAACCATCCCACCTGTTTGACTCTTCCCCATTCACTCTGTAACCTCCTTCCTTTCCCCATTCTCACCTTCACTTGCCTTCCAAGTATCCTCTGTTGACTTTGCCTTCATTGCCTCCCGCGCCCCGCTATCAGTCACCTGTGTACCGTTACCCCCCCCCCCGAGGTGTGGATCTGCCCGTATGTGACTCCCCACCCCTCCAAAGTACCGTAACGTCTCTGCTCTGCAACCTGCCCTAAACTGGCGCTCAGACCCCAAAAAACCACCCCCCCCCAGTCCTTTGCTGAAGACCTGTAGGGTGGGTGGGTGGACAAACTTTCTATATCCCCCTGGTGGTGCTCAGGTGTCAGGAAGAGGCCGGATCTTCCTATCCTGACACCTTATATGCCTTCCTACTCCCGCCCCTTCCTTTAACTCCTCTTGTCCCACCCCCCACCTAGTCCTTCCGTTAATGCGCGAATACCCCGGGGGAAGACTGGTCTGCGACCTTCACTTCCCCCGGGGGCCGCATTGTAATTCACTATGCCAGGGGTGCTCACTATGCCTCCCGAGCATCTAACACAGCTAGAGCATTGCAACACAGTTTATTTTTTAACAGCACTCACTCTGTCGTAGGTGTTCACCATACTCCCCAAGCGTCTGCATTTAACATAGTGAGACCATTCCTCCGGGGCATCTATCACAGTTCGAGCACTGCGACTCGGTTACTTTTTTAACAGCGCTTACTTTGTCAGAGGTGTTCACTGTACTCCCCAAGCGTCTGCTCCTAAATCCAACATAGCGAGAGCATGGCCCCTTTCTGGCACCAAACATTTTGCAAGGCTACTCACATTAGAGGCTTTTACTTCCACTTCAGCAATTATTCTTCCGGAATTATGGTCCTGGCGGTCGGTCTGATGTTATTGCTCCCGCATTGCGTTTTTACAGCCATAAACTCTGCGCAAACGTGTTAACTTGAGAGTTTATCATAACTTGTCCTGCAATTTGCTACCACATTATTCTCCCTGTTCTAATAGTCAGGTTGTGACACTGGTTCCTTCTCCTATTTATTTATAGTTGACTACAGCGGAGCAAGTGAACCTTTCGGTCCATGCTAATTGGTTGATATTGTCTTGAACTTGAACTGGCCACTCAACTTTATCTATAGAAGGTGTGAGGTCTTCCATGTCTTTACTTCTCTATATATCCTAAATGGGGATTATTATCTCTGATGGTACTTAATTCACATTACAGGTGCCAACCCTCCGCTCTCTACCAAGGCGAGCCTGTGGGCCCCATTCCTACTCCAACACCCACAGTCAAGGGTGTCTCATGGTAATATTATTTAGCTTCTTATACTTATTTTGGCTCATTAGCTTGCAGTGCCACTTAATTGAAGACTTAGTATTGTTTATCATTCTTCCCAGGTGCCCCTATAATCTAGTCCTGAGTAAGACTCCGCCGTAAGGAATTTAACAGCCTACACTCTATTTGGTGTCGAAACGTCGACTGTGTTGCCGTTCTATACCAACCATTATCAACAATGATTTGTAACTGTGATATTTTTCTTGTTATGGCAGTGTTAAACAGACCATTACTCCATGTGGCTTACATAAGCCATTTTTATTGTAATTAATTTCGTAATTATGACGATGTCACCTCTTTTTCTTTCACCTTTATGACCCTCACTTAATGCACTTTTACCTCCTCTTTCCTTTCTCCCACTGCTGCTGTGGGGCACTTGTGCAAAGTGTTTCGAATTATATACTGACTAACCAGTACTTATCACTGTTCAATGTGATTAACATTGAACTAATTTATTTCCACAGTATCAGTGTTCTTTTGTTTGAATTGTTTTCAATTTGCACTTGTTCCTAGTGTGTGTTCACTGGAACCGCTTACTATTGTACTATTCAGATGTGTGAGCCACCTCTCTCCTTTCTATTCTATTCTATTCTTTTCTAAGGGTTTGGTAAAGCGCGACAGCTGCCCCAGCGAAGAGGCGTCCCGGCGCTGAGAAGAGTCACAGAACCTCCCAGGTAGTAGGGAAAAGGGAGAATGAAGAACTAACCAGAGGGAAACAGGAGGGTCTTGATGGCTTTTCGGAAAGAAGGAAGGCTATCTAGGGAACGGATGTTGAGGGGCAGAGCATTCCAAAGCTTAGGTCCTAAGACCCTGAAGGAGCGACCTCCGGTGCGGCAGAGCTTTGCGCGGGGAACGTTCAAGAGAAATTGGTTAGAGGAGCGCAGGTCACGACCTGGAACGTAGGGACTGAGGAGATTTTGTAGAAGAGTAGGACTTCCCAGTTTGAAAATTTTGAAGATCATAATGAGGGCTTTGAATTGAATTCTGGAGTCAACAGGCAGCCAGTGAAGTTTGCGGATGGTAGCTCTGGCTGAGCATCGGCGGGGGAGGCCGACCAAAGCTCTAGCCGCCGCATTTTGCACGCGTTGGAGTCTAGCTATTTCTGCTTTGTTTGCGCCTAGGAGGAGGACATTCGCGTAGTCCAAGCGAGAAAGGATAGTCGCTTGGACGATCAGCTGGCGGACCTTCGGGTCGAAAAAGCACAGTATAGAGCTTAGACTTCTCAATAGGCCTATACAGGTGGCGGCCACCTTCTTGGTGTGAGTCTGGAAGCTGAGTGAGGCGTCCATCCAAACTCCTAGATTTTTCACAAGGGACTTAGGGAGGGGGGTGGCGCCAAGGGATGACGGCCACCAGTGCTCATTCCAAAGGCTGGTGTTTTTGCCAAGGAGTAGCACTTCAGTTTTTCCCGCGTTCAGCTGTAGGTAGTTATCCGTCATCCATTGCGCCACTGCAGCAAGGCCGTTTCTGAACCTGGAGGCCGCGATGGAAGGGCTTTCCGTGAGGGTGATGACCAACTGGGTGTCGTCAGCATACGACACCAGCGTCAGCCCCCACTCTTTGGCCACCATAGCAAGAGGCTGCACGTAAAAGTTGAAAAGGGAAGGGCACAACGCTGAGCCCTGCGGAACTCCCTGTGCTATGGGGTGGGGTTTGGAAAGAAAAGGGGGGGCTGACACCCGGAACGATCTGTCCTTAAGGAAGGAGCAGAACCAGGTCAGAGTGAGGCCAGAAACTCCGGTCATCTCCAGACGCTTAAGAAGGATGTCATGGGATACCGTGTCAAAGGCTGCGCTGAGGTCGAGGAGAATCAGCGCAGCACTCTGACCGGAATCTAAGATCGTTCGGAGGTATTCGGAGGTGGCCAGTAGGGCAGACTCCGTACTGTGGCCTGGTCTGAACCCATTTTAGGATGGGTCCAGGATGCCATTCAGGTCCACATGTTTGGAGAGGACGCCGTTAACGTGGGCCTCTGCAATTTTAGACATCCAAGGGAGCAGAGATATGGGTCGGAAGTTTTCCAGCTTAGATGGATCTAGGGATGTTTTTTTGATAATAGGTGACACCCATGCCTGTTTCCAGGCTGCTGGAACAGTAGCGGACGAGAAAGAGAGGTTGAGTATGTCAGTCATGGAAGGCAAGAAGAAATCAAGCGAGTCCATGAAGTGGGCAGGGCTCATATTGTCCGCAGGGGAACCTGACTTCACCTTTCTGCACAGTTTGATAAGGTCGTCCAGAGAAATATCAGGGATTTGAGTAAGAGGTGTGAAGTTGGAAGAGGAGTTGGTGGGATAGATGGGGTGGGGAGGGTGCTGAGAGAAAGTTTTGCAAATATTTTCAACTTTCTCCACGAAGTATGTAGCGAGTTGCTCACATTGTTCGGCAGATGCAATTTTGGGGGAGGGTGACCGGGTGCTCTGAAGTTCTTGGACTAGTTTGAAGATTATTTTTGCAGGGTTTGGACTTGAGTTGATTTTGTCAGTATAGAAAGCTGCACGAGCTGTGCGAATAGCTTTGTGATACGATTTTAGTTTCAAAGTATAGTTTGTTTTGTTTTTACAGTCAAAGTCTTTTCTCCAGAGACGCTCTACTTTTTTACATTCCTTGCGCATGGTTTTGAGGGTGTCATTGTACCAGGGGTTGGAGGGTGTGATACGGCCTTTGGTCAATTTTGCTGGAATGAGAGTGTCAAGCCCACCCGTAATCCAGTCATTAAAGGCGTTATAGGTCGTATTGATGTCTTGGTTGGCTTCCCGATGAAATCCCCCAAGGGTATCGTGGAAGACGGCAGTGGATAGTTTGTGCCATGGTCTTTTAAGGCGGCGGCAGATTCGATTTTGTGCGGTCGTCCAAAGACTAGGATAGTCAGTTTAATGAGGTAGAGGTCCGTCCAACCCATTGGAATGGGCATCTCTGTAGTGGCCTCTTGAATGTTAGTAAAGACCGGGTCCAGAGTATGTCCGGCTAGATGGGTGGGGGCCTGGATGAGGGAATTGAGTTGTAGGGCAGAGAGATCGGTAAGGAGATTTTTAATGGTGGGGTCATTAGATAGGTCAAAATGGAGATTGAGGTCGCCCAAGATGGTAAAGTTAGCAGATTTGGTCACAAGAGCGGTTGTCATCTCGAGGAGGGCATTGATAAACCTGGAGGCAGGGCCAGGTGGGCGGTAGATGTAAAGGCCAGACATTGTGAAGTGTGGGCTAGTAGTAATTTTAAATCAGGCACATTCACAGTCAGGAATAACTTCTTTAATAAATGAGCAAGTGAATTGCTTTTTGTAGATTACCACTATGCCACCGCCTCTCGTATCGCGATTTATAGTTGACATGTGGTAGTCGTCTGGGAGCGTGAGGTTGGGAATGGCAGATGCGCCATCCCGTAGCCAGGTTTCGAAGAGGAAGAGAATGTCAGGGTTCTCATCCAGTATGAGGGAGTTAACCTCAAGATGGTGTTTGGTGAGCGACCTGACATTGAGTTGAAGAATCGTGAGGGGAGAGTTGGTAGGTGAGTATTGTTTTCCTTGAATGCAACTTGGACTAGCAGGGGTGAAGTGGCAGGATTTGCATTGGAGTTTCGTGTGGCCAAGGATACCTGTCACGTCAATACATCTTTGTCCAGGGTTTAGGGCAAGGAGATGTTCTCGATTGTACTGAAAGGGCACCCGAGGCAAAGTTTGACCAGGGGGTCTGGCGAGAGGCGATGTCGAGGCGATGACGGGCGCAGACGGGCTTGCCTTAGGCGCGCCCGCTGCGCCCGTCCGCTGCGCGTACGATACAAGCACATTCTAAATAGGGAGGGCTGATGGGGGGGGGCGTGGCCTCCGAGTGGGCGTGGCCTCGCGTCTCCCCGGCGGGAAAAGATTAGTTTGGAAGGGTCCGCGACCAGTGCTTAATCGGCTGTGCGGCGCTTTAAGGGAGATGGTCCTGATGTAATTACAATTCTTGCCCATAAAGGCTTTAACAATGCAGATGAATGTATGAGTCCTCTGTCACACCCAGCCCTGCGTTTGTGGCTGTCTAAAGGGAATGCACAAAGTGTAGTTTTCACACAGCCCATAGGTGTGATAGAGACAGGCATGTAGAGTTATGAGCACAGAGAAATGTCCACTTTCTAGCAGCTATTGATCTAGCTGGATGAAATAAAGCATCGAGTTCTGGCTAGTAGCCATTGATCTAGCTGGATGAAATCGAGCATCGAGTTCTAGAAATAGAATTGTTGTTCTATAAGAGTGGAAATCTTATGAAAGTCGTTTCTTTCCTATATTTGAACAAAAAGAGTAGAATCATTGCTCTACATTGGTTTGTTTATATGTTGACATAATTAAGTATCATAACTGTTTCATTTATTGATGTAAAGTTATTATTTATTGTTTGTTTGTATTTGATATGTGGTAATTGTGATATATGTGTTGAAAACTTTTTGGGGTCGATTCCGATTCGGGAAAAAAAAACGTCCGTACGATTTGTATCCGGAGCCCTCTCCGTACGAATCATACCCATCCGTCCGAGTCGCGAAGTACGATCCGTATTCCGTGAATCCGTCCGAATCGTCGCGATCCGTACGTATTGCAAGGCTGAAACCGTGAACCGTACGACTCGTACACATACCGTACGACTCGTACACATGCCGTACGACTCGTACACATGCCGTACGACCCGACGAGTACGATCCGGACCGGGGTATGAGGACGCGATTCGTACGGTCCACGTCAGGTAAGGGCGAGTCGTACGGAAAAGCACACAAACACATACACACCGTACGGTCCGTACCCCGATAATCACAGGGGTACGCACCGTACCCCTGTGATCATGGGGTGTATGAGCCGTACCCCCATTGTACGATCGGTGTACGAGCCGTACCTCATGTACGATCGGTGTATGAGCCGTACTCCATGTACGATCAGTGTACGAGCGTACCACCAGCCGTACCCCCATTGTACGATCGGTGTACGAGCCGTACCCCCATTGTACCATCAGTGTACGAGCGTACCCCCAGCCGTACCCCCATTGTACGATCGGTGTACGAGCCGTACCCCTATTGTACAATCGGTGTACGAGCCGTACCCCATGTACGATCAGTGTAGGAGCCGTACCCCCAGCCGTACCCCCATTGTACGATCGGTGTATGAGCCGTACCCCATGTACGATCGGTGTACGAGCCGTACTCCATGTACGATCAGTGTACGAGCATACCACCAGCCGTACCCCCATTGTACGATCGGTGTACGAGCCGTACCCCCATTGTACCATCAGTGTACGAGCGTACCCCCAGCCGTACCCCCATTGTACGATCGGTGTACGAGCCGTACCCCCATTGTACGATCGGTGTACGAGCCGTACCCCATGTACGATCAGTGTACGAGCCGTACCCCCAGCCGTACCCCCATTGTACGATCAGTGTACGAGCCGTACCCCATGTACGATCAGTGTACGAGCCGTACTCCATGTACGATCAGTGTACGAGCGTACCACCAGCCGTACCCCCATTGTACGATCGGTGTACGAGCCGTACCCCCATTGTACCATCAGTGTACGAGCCGTACCCCATGTACGATCAGTGTACGAGCCGTACCCCCAGCCGTACCCCCATTGTACGATCAGTGTACGAGCCGTACCCCATGTACGATCGGTGTACGCGCCGTACACCCATCGTACAATGGGGGTACGGCTCGTACACCGATCGTACAATGGGGGTACGGCTCGTACACCGATCGTACAATAGGGGTACGGCTCGTACACCGATCGTACAATGGGGGTACGGCTCGTACACCGACCGTACAATGGGGGTACGGCTCGTACACCGATCGTACAATGGGGGTACGGCTCGTACACCGATCGTACAATGGGGGTACGGCTCGTACACCCCATGATCGCAGGGGTACGGTGCGTACCCCTGCGATCATGGGGGGTACGCACCGTACCGGGGGGGGGGGGCGTTCCGTACCTGTTTCGGCACGAACTCTGCTTTTACGGCTGTTTTCAGCTCCCGTAGAAAAAGGGTCGTACGGTGCGTACCCGACACGTATCGTACTTGCTGGGTCGTAAAAACCAGCCGCGAACCGTTCAGATGTCGCGTACAGCAGGTTCCGAGGGAGAATCGTACGGAGATTAGAGTCGTACGGTGTCTTGTACGACTCGTACGGAGTACGGCTCCTGGTACGAATCGTACTTCGTCGTACGTACAAGACGTTTACAGGTACGATTCGTACGGGGAAAAAAAGCTCCATACGACGATTCGGAGCGCTTTTTACCGGATCGGAATCGACCCCTTTGTGTTCCTTTGTGAAGGCCAAAGTCCTTCATACTCGAAAAAAAGATAAGATTTGTAAATAAACAGGTTAAAAATAACCCGATCACTAAAGGAATATAGTGTGGTCTGTTTAAAAGTAACAATCAGGAGTGACAAGGATACCAAGTATTTCATTGTTTACACTTTCTAAAAGTGGCATTTCTAAAACAGTAATGTGAAATCCAATTTCACCATTAAGGCTGATTTGTCATTACTGTATATATATATATATATATATATATATATATATAACCTGAAGAAGCTACTCCTCTCTGGTCAGAAAGTACCACTTAAAAGTATATAAGGGAATTCCCAATGCTAACCTCTGAGACGAGTAGGCATCACAGTAGTGAAAAACTAAATATGTTGTTTGTCACTAAAAGGACATGCAAAACTAAAAAGTACATGTCCTACCTTTTACTGACATAACAGTCAGTTCTTAGGGCTACCTAGGGCCCACATTAGGAGTGACAAATGTAATAAAAGGGGATGTTAAGCCCTGGCAAGTAGTTTACAATGGCAAGTCAAAGTGGCAGTAAACTGCACAAAGGTCCTGTAGTGGCAGGTCTGAGACACGTTTGAAAGGCTACTTCTGTAGATGGCACAAACAGTGCTGCAGACCCACTGGTATCATGTACTTTACAAACCCTGGGTATATGGTGTACCACTTTACAAGGGACTTACAAGTAAACTAAATATGCCAAATGTTTGGCAGATATATTATCGAAGTCTAAATATCGATATACTATTATATCGCTGTTTAAATATTGATATGACAGAATATCGACCATCAAGAATATCATCGACCAGAATATCGACATGAAGGTAAGAAATATCGTTTTAATTAATATTGATGTTAGTAATATCGTTAGTAAAACTATCATTGTTAATAATACCGATTTTTTTTTGTGTGTGTTTTGTATGTTAGTATATGTGTTGAAAGTATAGCTTATTCTTGTATTGAATTTTTTACAAGTAATTAATTGAATTTAATTATTTTTTGCCTATTTTAGTTCTGTAGCGGGTTGTAGGTTTATAGGGGAATAGGGTGGGAAGTAATTTATTTTTAATATAATTAATAATAATTTTTTAGAAGATATTATTTTAGAAAAAACATAACTATTGCGTTTTAGTTCTGTAGCGGGTTGTGGGTTTATAGGAGAATAGGGTGGAAAGTAAATTAATTTAAATTAGTTAATTAATTAAAAATTGTATTAATTAATATTTTTTATTTAATAATTTATATTGTTAATTGTGTTAAATTATTTGTTATTCCATATTTATTCATTGGTTATCAATAATTAATAATTAATTGGTAAACTTGCTAATGGTGTAATTTTTTGATGAGTGGGTTGAGGTTTTGTAGGGTAGTAAGGTGGGAAGTATTTTAATTATACATTTTTATTAATAATTGTATTAATGAATATTTATGTTATTTATTTTTTATATTGTTAATTGTGTTTTTTATTAATTAGATATGAATTAATAATAATTATTTGGTAAATATTTTAATTGTATATTATATTTTTTGAGGAGCGAGTTGTGTCTTTATAGGGGAGTAGGGCAGGAATTAATTGAATTGGAATTAATTATTAATAACTTTAATATTTAATATTTATGTGATCAATATTTTATATTTTCAATTGTGCTTAAAGCGTTATTAATTAGTTATTAATGAGATATTAATTATTCATAATTAAGTGGTAAATATGTTAATTGTGTAATTTTTTTCATGAGTTGGTTGTCGGTTGATAGGGGAGTAGGGTGGAAAGTAATTTAATTTTAAGAAAATGTGGAAAAAATATATACAATATTTATTTAAAACTATTTTGTATTTTGTATTTGTACTGGGTTTTGTATCGCGCCAACTCACCGACAGGTCTCAAAGCGCTACTAACCAAGTGGAGCAACAAGAAGCAAGATGAGTATATGAGAGATTCTAGAGCTAATAACCAAATACTAGGAAGTAAATGCGTCTTTGAAGAGTAGAGTCTTCAAAGACTTCCTGAAGTGGAGAAGGTTGGACTCTCTGCGAAGCACCTCCGGTAGCTTATTCCAGATGATCGGAGCCTGAATTGAAAAGGATCTGCCTCCTTTAGTTGCCAGCTTAAAGCGTGGGCAGGACAGCAGGAAAGAACCGGAAGATCGCAGGGCGCGCTTAGGTTCGTATATTTCAAGTCTCTCTTTTATATAAGCTGGCGCCTGTCCGTGGATTGCTTTGTGGCAGATGCACATGCTCTTAAATTCAACTCTTTGCACCATAGGCAACCAATGAAGCCTATAGAGCAAAGGGGAAGCATGAGTCCGTCTTGGCACTCCAAATATCAGGCGCGCTGCATCATTCAGAGTGACCTGAAGACGGTTGGATAGATTTTTTAGGAGGCCAAGGTATAGCGCATTGCCATAATCGATTCTCGACACTATTGTGGCTGAGACAATGGTTCGAAGCATATTCCGTGAGAGTAAGGGAACAAGCTTCCGCAGTTTCCTGATTAAGTTGGTACAAGAACCAACTACAGCGGACACTTGGTTAGCCATCGAGAGTTCCTGATCAATTTTCATGCCGAGGCTCTTAACGCTAGGACATTTTATAGTGTTAATTGTGTAAACACATTTATTTTGGTTGTTTTTAATTTGCTTGTTAATTGTTATTAGTTAATTAATTAATTGTTAAATAATTATGTGAATTGTGTAATAATTTACAATATTGGTTGTGATGTTTCCGGGGGAATATAGTGGGAGGTAAATTATTTTTGAAAAATGTATTATTTGTTAATTAATGTTAATTATCTTGCAGGTGTGGGAATACTAAATTATTCCCACTCGATATCCAACACTTTCCCTACTGTTGCACTCGCTGGAGTGGGAATAGTAATTTTTACCCACCCGCTATCCAACACTTTCCCTACTGTTGCACTCACTGGAGTGGCAATAGTAATCTTTACCCACCTGCCATCCAGCACTTTCCCTACTGTTGCCCCCACTGGAGTGGGAATATTAATTTTAAAATGCCCGCTATCCAACACGTTCCCTAATGTTACACTTGGTGGAGTGGAATAGTAAATTATTCCCAACCTCTATCCAACACTTTCCCTCCTGTTGCACTCACTGGAGTGGAAATAGTAAATTATTCCCCTTCGCAATCCAACACTTTCCCTACAAGTGCACTTTCTGTAGTGGGAATAGTAATTTTATCCCCTACGCTATCCGACATTTCCCTACTTTTGTAGTTAATATAGTGTAAAATATATATATTTTTAAATATATTAATTTTCATTTTTTTATTTTATATATATATATATATATATATATATATATATATATATATATATATATATATATATGTCCCAAACAAAGCCGCTTCTACTGCAACGCTGTGACCCATCGAAAAGTGGCGTACATTCCGGTGAAGCAACCGGTAATTACTATGTCCAACAAAGATAAAAATATCTTGTACGCTCTCAGGAACCACACAAACAGTCCAGAAATGTTTGAGTCTTCGGTTTATTCACACAACGCGTTTCGGCGACTTGCCGAAAGTCGCCGAAACGCGTTGTGTGAATAAACCGAAGACTCAAACATTTCTGGACTGTTTGTGTGGTTCCTGAGAGCGTACAACATATTTTTATCTTTGTTGGACATATATATATATATATATATATATATATATATATATATATATATATAAAACGAAACCGTTATTCACCACACCATCCTTTTCAAAAGAATAATGCGAGTAAGCCCAAGTTTTGTGCGGATTCTTCAGTGATTTATTTTGCAATTACACCAGCCAATTTTGCTTGTTCCTGTGCTTCCTTGATTACAATTTATTATTTTCCAGCCAGTCCTTTAGAAATCTATTTGCCAATGGCCTATGCTTATATTTTAGCAGCCTCCATTATGGAATCATTTTTTTGTACGTTTACCCAACACACTGTTTATAAATTTGTTCACAATTGCCATGACTAATTTATAACTTGAAAACTTAATATAAGGTGCTTGTTCTGCATTTGTGAAAAAAACATTCTTATATTTGTTTGCACTGTTTCTTTATTTGTCTTCTTTTGGGCGTGTTCCCCCAATCAAGCCCCTCCCAGTGTTATGTATATATACTCCCACTTTTTTGTTGAGTGCTTATATGTGAACAAGCTCCCCAGTGGAGCGAAACGCGTCATTTTTCTAATAAACGTTTATTCCTGCTACTCACTCGAGTTGGATCCTTTGTGAGCTTTGCTTTGACTGTTTGCTGAGGCGTAATGAGGTCTGCACCCTGATGTTGCCTGTCATCCACTGACGGGTTGGGATTGCTTTTTCATATATATATATATATATATATATATATATATATATATATATATATAAAACGAAACCATTATTCACCACACCATCCTTTTCAAAAGAATAATGCGAGTAAGCCCAAGTTTTGTGCGGATTCTTCAGTGATTTATTTTGCAATTACACCAGCCATCCGTCATAACGCGTTTCACCTCTCAAACGAGGCTTGATCACATGACGTGCAAAGAAACAAAAGAGGGTCTTAAATATTCCCAAATGAGGGCGCGGCATATCAAACTCATTTAAAGTGACCAGTGCATATATATTTCTCATTTTCCCAAATTGTTCGTCAATTTGAAACAGAATTAAGGGCTTAGTGCCCAATAGCTTCAATCTTATATATATTGACATGTAAAATTCAGTACATGGAATTCCAATTCATCCTCATTTTATGTACACAATTAATTACATTTAAATATAAATAACTGGAAAATCAAAAGTTATCAAAAATTATATAGTTATATACAATCTGTTATCAAAGACAGATAATTATATATATATATATAAAAATATCAAAAATATATTGATCTATATATAAAAAACATATTTTTATATACATATATACACATTAAAATTAGTCATGTGTACATATCCTATGGGAAATAAATATCCAATCGTTCAAAAATGCTTAGTCCGCATATAATAATCAAGTGATTATATAAAATGATTCTCGGATAAGTGCAAAACAGCACTTTACCCAAGCCTGCAGATATGCCTCCATCGCCTATTTTATCTTCTTTGGTGCAAAGGCCCTCAAAAGCAGCTGTGAAATATATGTAATGTGAATAAGTGAAATAAAGTGCCCGTGCTTCAAAGTTAATAAAAATATCAATATTAACTAAATTCATTTTAAAACATTTCACAGAAAAGCTGGAAGTTGGGGATACCGGAGCATTAAAAATTCATACAGCAACTAGATGGCTGTGCTGAGATGATTCTAAAGCATCAGCCGGGGTATACTTGGCATCCCTAAACAGAACATGATCAAGAGCAACCTCCAAACCCCAACAGGGGGAAAGAGATCAATTGAAGCAAACAGAGCTATATGTATTAGCTAAAATATTCATAAATCTGATAAGTGAACATATTGTACTAACAAAATTTCATAATTCCTTTAGACAAGTGTATAGGTCTTCCCGGTCATTGAGTCCGGCCGGACTCTTACTGTTCATTTCTAAAATGTATCTAGTCTCCAAGAGGCGTAGCTTACCCTCTCTATCTCCTCGCCGTTTCAACGGTGGTACCGTATCAACTAGATAATATTGGAGACTACTGGGGTCACTGTTATGCGTTGATTCAAAGTGACGCGCCACCGGGTAGGACTGATCTTTGCCAGCTATCGCGCTGATATGTTGGAGTATGCGTTTATGTGCTGAGGGCCGTGTGCTGCCTATATAATTTAAGCCGCATGGGCACTGTAAAACATAAACTACAAACTCCATCTTACAAGTCAGGCGTTTAGTGATGGGTATAGGTTTCTCCCTGAATGGACTTATATAGTGAGTTTTGTTCACCCCATAGCGGCAAGCTTTACAAAAGGCATATATATGTATACATTCCACAGTCTCCTCGATTACCAGGACAGACAACTCGGACACCTTTCAAGTGCAAGCAAAAATCTCAGTTTATTGGCACAAACAACTCGGCACTCCCCCAGGTGGGCCAAATCAACATTTGAACATTTAAAGCTACGGTCGAGAGTTGAGTGAACTGCCTCTTTCAACAAGCTGTGAAAGCGTCGTCTCTGAGGAAGGTCGCGGAAACGACCGAAATGCATTAGACAGAAAGACAGCATGCCGAACAGATAATAAAACCTTAAACCGGGAGGAGTAGCGGCTCATTTTCTCTTTTCTTGAGAAGTTGTTGTAATATTACCTACTGGCGGTCGCCAGTAGGTAGTTATAGTTAGGATCGTTTTCCATAGGAAATCCGCAACATTCTATTGGGAATAACTTTTGGCAGACGTGCAAGTTATAGTGAGTCCAACTAACTATAACGTGGGAATTTCAATGGTTTTATGCGAGTAAAATTTCCAGCTAACTATAACTGGTGTGAAACCTATGGTTTTTTGCAGTGAAAATATATATATATATATATATATATATGACCGCTCCAACAGTCCCTCCCCGCAATGTACGGGAAATAGGAAGCAGCACTCCAAATAGGTTTACACAATGTTTTAATCTCAACAAAGCGCTTTCGGCACTCGGCCTTCCTCAGTAATGAGACGGTGAAACCTTCCCGCCAGCATTCATTTAAACGTTACGTTGCGTGCATACACATAAACATCAAGAGAGGACTGCACCATACATCGGCGTCCGCCATCTTGGAATGGGTTATTTTTGGGGTTGAATATGCATGAGGACTTAGCTGTTCACTTAGTATGAGTATTGCTAATTGGGATTAATATGGTTTCACTGCAATTTTTGCTTCTTGTTGGTTCTATCCATTTTGATGCTATACTGATTTTCAGTAGGAATTATAGTTTATATTTAGGGTTGTATCACGTTGCAGACACATTATTTGCTTATGCCCATCCAGGGCGAGGTAAAGCGAGGACATATGGAATGGTTTATGCCCATCCAGGGCCTGATTAATGATCGTAGCCATAATGGAGCTTTGCATTAGAATATTTATTCTTGCATATGAACAGAATGAGCTATTTGCGCTTAAAATGTTTTTGTATATACAGAGAAAAATTGCGGGGAGGGACTGTTGGAGCGGTCATTGTTGTCGGGTGCACCCCCGACTGGCAGGCACCCGCCTTGGAGTGCAACAGGCTGGTGCGAGTGGAGCGTTGATATATATATATATATATATATATATATATATATATATATATATATATATATATATATATATATATATATATATATATTTTCAAGCAAATGTCCCTTCTGGAGGAGGAGCGACCATTCAGCTGGTGCCGGTGCCGAGTCAAGGACAAGACTCGTTACAATTTTCCAAAGCAATTTGAAATGAAACACCGCACTCTTCTAGGTTTTGATTAAGCTTATTTAATCCATCAAGGAAACGACTTCCTCACCTACGCGTTTCAAACAGATTACTGTTCTTGCTCACGGTAGTTACAAGTCCATTTTTTCTTTTTACTATTTATACCCTCCTACCCATGTGGCAATTAGGATGCATTATGGGAGGGGTAGTTTTTGGTGAAAACAAACCATGTCAGGTCTCTTTTGCAAGATATAACAGTCTAATTGTTTGACTTTCAGATGACATAATGGCTGAGTGCCTATGGTTTTATTAAGATAAAACCATTATATAGCGGGTCGAGTTATTATCTCGCTCGCTGCATACATGTACAGTTATAGTACATTGTGGGTGATAGCTAAGTGCTAATTGTGAAAGTCAATGATTTATAACTTGGTCCAGGACTCTGACATTGTTTAAAATAAACGCTGTAAATAACAAACAATAAGTTTTTTATACTTATACATATGTACTCAGTTTAACCCTATATATTTCAGACTTATAAGCATTATGTACTCAAAGGAGTCAAAACGTTCGGTTCAAGTTTCAAGTTTTCATCATAGATTCAAACACTCTTAAATGAGAAATGATATTTAAGAAGAATATTATCTTATTTACACGGAGGTCTTCATACATCTAGTCATGTGAGTATGTTGGACTATTGGATAATCATAAATGTACATGAAGTTCTTCGTCCCCGTTCAATCCTTGCGGGGTCTTAGTTTTGAACTTTATTATTAATTTTGACTCCAAACGTCTGAGTTTCTGCAGGCGATTGCCGCCTCGCTCATTGTCCGGTATCATTGCCAGTCCTGAATATCTTACATTTAGCCAGGTTTTGTTTTTGTGCGTCATGAGGTGTTTTGCCATGGCGTACGTTTGGTCCTTGTTTTGCATGGCTCTGATGTGTTCTAACATCCTTTTCTTTAGGGCACATATGGTTGATCCAATATATCTCTTACCACACTCACATTCCAGGAGGTAGACAACATAATGGGATTCACAGGTGATCTTGGTCTGAATTTCAAAGGGTTTGCCTTTCGGATCAGTTATGGCTTTGAGATTTTTTCCGATTTTACACGCTTTGCAAGACAAACATTTGGTGAACCCTTTTTGTCTTTTTTCCAGCCATGTTTCTTCTCTTCTGTTTACGAAATGGCTCTTGACCAGAATGTCACTAATTGATGGTGCTTTTCTGAAGGAAAGTAGGGGGGCATCTCCTATTATGCTTCCAATGTCAGGATCCTTTTTCAATACACTCCAGTATTTTGTAACCGCTTTTCTTATGTTTATACTTTCTTTTGAGTATGTCAGGATGAGGCGTGGCTTCTCTTCCTTTGTTGTTTCGATAGCCTCTTTTTTCTTGACTATCAGTGTCTCTGTTCTCGTTTTTTCTCGTGCTCTCATTTCTCCTCTTTTGATTGTATTCATCTTGTATCCCCTTTGGGAAAACCGATTGACTGTTTCTGCAAATTTGTTTTCCATTTCTGTTGGTTCTGAACAGTTGCGTTTCATCCTTAGAAACTCCCCATATGGTACATTCGATTTCAAGGATGTTGGATGAAAACTGGTCCCATGCAGGATACTGTTAGTGGAGGTTTTTTTGCGGAAAAGGGTAGTGTGTATTGTGTTGTCTTTAATGTATACCTTTGTGTCCAAGTAGTCTATTTCTTTTTCTTGGATATTGAAAGTAAATTGTAGGCCCACATTGTTCTGGTTCAAGATTCCTATGTATTCTTCCAACTCCTCCCTGGTTCCATTCCACACCAGGAAGAGATCATCAATAAATCTCAGCCAAAGAACAGTCTTGGCAGTATATGGTTCGTTTTCTTCTCTCCAAGCTATGTGTTTCTCCCACCATCCCATGGTGAGATTAGCATAGCTTGGAGAGAAGGAAACTCCCATAGCAGTTCCACAGTTTTGGGAATATATTCCATTATTAAACAGGAACACATTGTTAGTTAGGCAAATGCGTATCATGTCCAACAGCATAGCCGAGTGTTTAAGTTCCCCTATTGGTCTCTGTCTTAAAAAGTAAGCAATTGCATCAAGACCTATGTGGTGATCTATCGATGTATAAAGTGAAACTACATCGATTGTAGCTAGCAGATAAGTTGATTGCCATTGTGTGTCCATTATAATTCGAAGAAAATCTCCAGTGTCCTTGATGAAGGAATTCAGTGTGGGTACTATGGGAGCTAAAAAATGATCCACATAAGAGGCAATATTTTCGTACAGTGACCCACAGCTGGAAATAATCGGTCGTGCCGGGGGTTTACACAATGTCTTGTGAACTTTCGGCAGAAAGTAGATAGTAGGTATTATGGAATTTTCTACTGTCAAAAACTTGGCTTCTTCCTGACTCAAAAGACCACTTTCTTGCCAAGTTTTAATTTGACGATGTATTTCTGTTGTCATTCTCGCTGTTGGATTAGCTTCCAATTTTGTGTAATTCTTAGTATCTAGCAGTTGTCGATTGGCCTCTTCTATGTAGTCAGTTTTATTTAAGACCACAATATTCCCACCTTTGTCAGCTGGTTTTATTTCAATTTTTAAGTTCATTTTGAGAGAGTTCAATGCTTGACGTTCCCCCCAAGTAAGGTTTTCTTTGTTTTTGTTGTTAACATTCTTCATTTTGTCCAGTTCCGCAATGACTAGGTCATGAAATGCATCAATTTTGTTACCAGGATGTAGGGTTGGGCAGAATTTTGACGGGTTTCTGAAGGATGTTTTTGGATGTTTATTATGTTCTATATCCATTTCTTTCAAGATTTGTGTTTCCGTTAAGGAAATATTGTCATCCTCAGTTGCCAAATTGTGAGCTACTACAAGTGCTGGAAGATCAGAGATTGTGTATCCCGCCTCATCTCGACTGTTGGTCACATTTGGCTCCTGTATGCTTTTTTTGTTATTTGATTTGGCAAAAAAAATTTTTAATTTCAATTTCCTTACATATTTGTATATGTCGATTTTCGTTTCTACTTCATCCTGATGTTTTTCTGGGCTGAATGTTAATCCTTTATTTAATACCTTTCTTTCATTGGAGGTGAGGGTGTAGTCCGATAAGTTTATTATTAGATCTGGATTCATGTTGTTTTTACTTGTATTATCCATTGTTACTTCTTTGATAAGGTACGATTGCGCAATGGATATCTTGGGGCGTTTTGCTCTTCTGGTTTTGCGTTTGCATTTGTGCTTGATGGTTGGCCCCTTCCTCGTCCTCTTTGTCTCCCTCTTCCACGTCCTCTCCCTGCTGGTTTTGGGGTTTGTTGGTCGTTGTATAGCATTTCCATCTCCTCTAAAAAAGAGAGCTGTTTTTGGTTGGTTGTTCTTTCTATCCCTCTTTGTTCCCCTTCACTGGCGTCAGATTCAGTTTCACTCGCCCCTGGTTTGGGTTTTGATTTGTTTGCTCCTTGTTGTTTAATCACATCAAATCGTTTAGCAAATGTGAAAATTGCACCGTTTGCATAATCATATTGGTCTCTCCTGAATTTGCGCTGTTTACGTTCCTCTATCTCATTCTCGTGTTTGTCTAGATTGTTTTCCATTATGGTTCTTAGTTTTTCCTTTTCATCTTCCCCTTCTTGTGAGGCTTTTATTAGTTGTTCTATTTCCTCTATTTTCGTGTGTAGATCTGTTACTCCAATTTTTGCATGTTTTATTATTATCATTATCATTCTTTTTGAACATTCCATATTGTTGCGCCCCCATTCCTCAAGCATGGCTGGGCTGGTGTCTGGGTGATTTGGAAGAGTGAAAATGCGAAGGCCCCTCGGGACCATGCTTACTTCCAAATATTTTTCCAGTGTTATTATCTCCCAGGAACGAGATATCTCTTTGCGCAGCAATTTCTCTAGTTGTTGAAAGAGTTGTTTTAGTGTTGTCTGCGCTGGTTTGGAGGTTGTAGCTTTGGGATCTACGGGTTGGTTCTTTCCCGGTTGTTGGGAACCGGAAAACAAACTCTCCGCTTTTTCCACGCGCCTGGCTGCTCTTTTTTCCATGTTGCTCAAAAGAATAACGGGTTATTCTGACCGTAGAACACCTTTAATTGTGTTCGTATTGTTCACTTTGTTTGTTATTGTATCTTGCACTTGTTAACTAAAACGTGGGAAGTTCGTTCAGTATTGACTTGCAAGACTGTTTGCCTTGTGATTGATGGATTGCTTTACCTAGACAGTGATACGCCTTTTATGGCTTCCTCTGAAGTCCAGTATAGTCAGGACCTTAGTATATTCACTCGCTGCAGCATTGATCAGTTATTTCACACTGGCACACACGGCACATCTAGTTGTTGCACTTACCGGGGAGTCTCCTGGACCGCCTAATGCCCTCCGGCACTTCCGCGTCAGCGCTCGACCTGGCAAGAGGTGGGTGTGTGCTCCGCTTGGCCGGTGAAACTGATGTTTTTCTCCTCCGAAACACGCTCTCGATTACAGGTTCAGTCACGGGCTATGTTGAAAGGGCGTCTCCGCTTCAGATCGTCTGTGCTCCTTTCCGCCGACTTTCCCTTCCTGATTTCCTCGCGTTTCAAAAATCTTGATTTATTACCGATTACGGAGTTCTGCATATGCTGGGCTCTCTCCTTACGTGTCCAAATGTTCAAGCAAATGTCCCTTCTGGAGGAGGAGCGACCATTCAGCTGGTGCCGGTGCCGAGTCAAGGACAAGACTCGTTACAATTTTCCAAAGCAATTTGAAATGAAACACCGCACTCTTCTAGGTTTTGATTAAGCTTATTTAATCCATCAAGGAAACGACTTCCTCACCTACGCGTTTCAAACAGATTACTGTTCTTGCTCACGGTAGTTACAAGTCCATTTTTTCTTTTTACTATTTATACCCTCCTACCCATGTGGCAATTAGGATGCATTATGGGAGGGGTAGTTTTTGGTGAAAACAAACCATGTCAGGTCTCTTTTGCAAGATATAACAGTCTAATTGTTTGACTTTCAGATGATGGGATGGGACCAGTTTTCATCCAACATCCTTGAAATAGAATGTACCATATGGGGAGTTTCTAAGGATGAAACGCAACTGTTCAGAACCAACAGAAATGGAAAACAAATTTGCAGAAACAGTCAATCGGTTTTCCCAAAGGGGATACAAGATGAATACAATCAAAAGAGGAGAAATGAGAGCACGAGAAAAAACGAGAACAGAGACACTGATAGTCAAGAAAAAAGAGGCTATCGAAACAACAAAGGAAGAGAAGCCACGCCTCATCCTGACATACTCAAAAGAAAGTATGAACATAAGAAAAGCGGTTACAAAATACTGGAGTGTATTAAAAAAGGATCCTGACATTGGAAGCATAATAGGAGATGCCCCCCTACTTTCCTTCAGAAAAGCACCATCAATTAGTGACATTCTGGTCAAGAGCCATTTCGTAAACAGAAGAGAAGAAACATGGCTGGAAAAAAGACAAAAAGGGTTCACCAAATGTTTGTCTTGCAAAGCGTGTAAAATCGGAAAAAATCTCAAAGCCATAACTGATCCGAAAGGCAAACCCTTTGAAATTCAGACCAAGATCACCTGTGAATCCCATTATGTTGTCTACCTCCTGGAATGTGAGTGTGGTAAGAGATATATTGGATCAACCATATGTGCCCTAAAGAAAAGGATGTTAGAACACATCAGAGCCATGCAAAACAAGGACCAAACGTACGCCATGGCAAAACACCTCATGACGCACAAAAACAAAACCTGGCTAAATGTAAGATATTCAGGACTGGCAATGATACCGGACAATGAGCGAGGCGGCAATCACCTGCAGAAACTCAGACGTTTGGAGTCAAAATTAATAATAAAGTTCAAAACTAAGACCCCGCAAGGATTGAACGGGGACGAAGAACTTCATGTACATTTATGATTATCCAATAGTCCAACATACTCACATGACTAGATGTATGAAGACCTCCGTGTAAATAAGATAATATTCTTCTTAAATATCATTTCTCATTTAAGAGTGTTTGAATCTATGATGAAAACTTGAAACTTGAACCGAACGTTTTGACTCCTTTGAGTACATAATGCTTATAAGTCTGAAATATATAGGGTTAAACTGAGTACATATGTATAAGTATAAAAAACTTATTGTTTGTTATTTACAGCGTTTATTTTAAACAATGTCAGAGTCCTGGACCAAGTTATAAATCATTGACTTTCACAATTAGCACTTAGCTATCACCCACAATGTACTATAACTGTACATGTATGCAGCGAGCGAGATAATAACTCGACCCGCTATATAATGGTTTTATCTTAATAAAACCATAGGCACTCAGCCATTATGTCATCTGAAAGTCAAACAATTAGACTGTTATATCTTGCAAAAGAGACCTGACATGGTTTGTTTTCACCAAAAACTACCCCTCCCATAATGCATCCTAATTGCCACATGGGTAGGAGGGTATAAATAGTAAAAAGAAAAAATGGACTTGTAACTACCGTGAGCAAGAACAGTAATCTGTTTGAAACGCGTAGGTGAGGAAGTCGTTTCCTTGATGGATTAAATAAGCTTAATCAAAACCTAGAAGAGTGCGGTGTTTCATTTCAAATTGCTTTGGAAAAAATATATATATATATATATATATATATATATATATACTTTCCACAGTCTCCTCGATTACCAGGACAGACAACTCGGACACCTTTCAAGTGCAAGCGAAAATCTCCGTTTATTGGCACAAACAACGCGTTTCGGCGATTAAGCCTTGATCACGCGTGATCAAGGCTTAATCGCCGAAACGCGTTGTTTGTGCCAATAAACTGAGATTTTCGCTTGCACTTAAAAGGTGTCAGAGTTTTCTGTCCTGGTAATCGAGGAGACTGTGGAAAGTATTGCGGGGACTTCCGGTGTCCCAGCTCGGACCGCCCGCCGACAGCTATTCCGATGGTACCAGAGATCGGTGAGAGAAGAATATATATATATATATATATATATATATATATATATATTAGTTTTATATTTATATTACAGGTTTATGTATATATATATATATATATATCTATTCATAACTTTTCTTATGTTTCTAACATTTTATAATTAAATAAAATAATTATTTATTAGTATTATTTAGTTCAAGTCAAGTCAAGAAACACTTTATTCGATTAATTAAAATCATAAAAGCAATGACAATATTTAATCCCTTCAGTTAAAAATAAATATAGTTGCAAATTCATCATAAAAATAAATACATAAAAGTAATAAGAATACCATAATAAGGGTTAAATACAAACTTCAGTAGGAAAAAAGGAATCACATAGGGGGATCACTAGCCGCTATTCTTTTTGGTTTGTTACGAACAGCGGCCACCAGAAAGCTACCCACCCCAAAAATTACCCGGGTACTACTTAACAGTTGTAAATAAGTGAGGGCAGGCCTAACTTGAACAAACCCAGCTTCTCTCAGTAACGGTACTAAAAACTGTTTCCTGATGTCAGCATAATGTTCACAGAACATAATAAGGTGCATTGTATCCTGATTAGAAAAGTTGTCACAACTACAGGAAATAGAGGATTCAGGTTTGCCCCATACTGGGAAATGACCCAGAGTGAGATAAATTATGTTAAACCTGAATCTAATTAAAAGGTGATGATGAGAAAGAATTGTGACAATCTTTAAGTAGGGCTCGATGAGTAGTGAAGTGGAAAGAACATAGTTGGCTCTAACACAGGGTTTCCTCAGCTCCACTTCCTCCCGTTCCAGTGCTAATAAACACAAAAAGTTATTCTTAATCCAACTCACATCATCCTTTCTTAGCAACTCTGGCGACGTGTACAATTCTGGGCGCCCAAGTCTTAAAAACATCTCTTTAATATAGACTAACCAAGGAATCTTCTTAACCTTCTCTAGTGCCATACAATCTCTTAAAATAGTGTGGTTCAATGTAATCTCACTGTTCAACCAGGTTTTTGCCCAGCAGGTTAATGGGGCCAAATGCAGTTGGTCAGTAATATACCCCAAGCCTAACTCAGAATGCAATGAAAATGTGGAGGTAGATTGAGGGACCACTAATAGAGATCTTAAAAATTTGTTTTCAACAATCTGTAGTTTTTCTTGGGGTAAGAAGCCCCACAGAGAAGCACCATAAGAGGCTATGGTCGGACATTTTGACTTATATACTGTTAAGAGGGCTTCAAAAGGTCGCGACCCCAGCAGCTTCAGAAAGCCCAATAATGCAGAAGTTGATCTAGCTACGGAGATACGTTTAGCTTTCTGTTGGGGACCCCAGGTGCCCTTCTCATCAAAAATGACACCTAGGTATGTAAAAACCGGGACCCTAGATACCTCCACCCCATTACAAGTAAAACGTTTTATTCTTTGGGCCCTAGGACGTTTGCCCACAACCATAACGTGCAACTTTTTATTGTTAACCTTTAGGTCTAGCGACCCCATAAGGTCCCCAAAGGCGTCCAGTAGACTCTGCAGCCCCCGACCAGTACGGGCCAACAACACAGCGTCATCCGCGTAAAGGAGGACTGGGACTACAAAGTCTCCTACTCGCAGGACATCTAATGAAGCCCCCTCCAAGGATTTATCCAGTGCATTTATATATAACATGAACAAGAGGGGCGCCAGGATACAACCCTGCCTGACACCCATTATTATTTAGTTAATATCTATACTAATATAATAAAGAGAGAGCCCAAAACTTTGAGGCGGGTAATCTCAGGAACCACAGCACCAATCACAACACCCAATACAGCGTTGGAAAGGGCAGTTGCAGCAGAACGGCATAGGCTATGCAGATGCCCACCATATACATTTAAAAGGTAAAAGAACCGTGCCAGCAAAGTAGTCCCTTATGGGCGTGTCTGCGTTGTGCTGTGGGCATGTGCTGGGGCTTGACAAACGCTGGGGGCGTGTGGTACATTCCGCCCTTCATGCCATGTCTCATATCGTGTGCTGTGGGCGTGTGCTGGGGGCGTGGGCGTGTGCCGGGCGCGGGATTACGGAAAAAAAAGCGCGCGTTGGGCCCAATATTTCATTGTTCTTTCTTCGCAGGTTCTGTACATTCCAGCTCCGGCTGTCCACCCTGCTCCTTTTAAATACCCCTGCACACCATAATCATAACCCACCCTTACTCCTTAAAATACCCCAACACCCTTAAGCACTAACCCATCTTAACCCTATAAATATACCCTGTACCCCAAAACCCAAACCTATCCCTAAACCCTAAAAATACCCCTGTACCCCAAAACCCAAACTTAGCCCTGAACCCTATAAATACCCCTGTACCTCAAAACCCAAATCTACCCCTGAACCCTAAAAATACCCCTGTACCCCAAAACCCAAACCTAGCCCTGAACCCTAAAAATACCCCTGTACCCCAAAACCCAAACCTACCCCTGAACCCTAAAATACCCCTGTACCCCAAAACCCAAACCTAACCCTGAACTCTTAAAATACCCCTGTAGCCCAAAACCCAAACCTACCCCTGAACCTTAAAAATACCCCTGTACCCCAAAACCCAAACCTAGCCCTGAACCATTAAAATAACCCTGTACCCCAAAACCCAAGCCTACCCCTGAACCCTGAAATACCCCTGTACCCCAAAACCCAAACCTAGCCCTGAACCCTAAAAATACCCCTGTACCCCAAAACCCATACCTATCCCTAAACCCTAAAACTACCCCTGTACCCCTTAACCCAAAACTATATCTGAACCCTTAAAATATCCAAACACTCCAAAACATATACCTCAGTACCCCAAGACATATACCCCTATACCCATACTTACCTTATCCAAACATTTTTTTTAAAACATGCTTTTACCATTAACGCATTTACAACGAATTTCGTTGTAAATGTAAGCGTGGTAAAAGCATATAAAATGTAATGCCATGCGTTGTAATGGCATTGCGGAGTCATGGTACTTTCGTAATGAAAGTATGCGGAGTGATGGTATGCGGAAAGAAAGTTGCGGAATAATGGGTGTTTACCCTCCCTCTGTAAGTACATTGGTGGCACGGCGGCCCACATCTCCAGCTACATACTCATATTTTTTCACCACCGATTTGAAAAATGCACAGGTCTCTCTCATTGATGGCCAGCACCGACATACACTTTTAGACACATCTCCCGCCACAAGTTCTAGAATTGCGAACTTTAGAGCTGGGGAGCTACGTTCGAATCTTGGCATCAGCTCAACATCCTGTGATTCCAGGCAAATCGCTTTGTCTCCCCGTGCCTACCACAAATGAATGTGTTCTTCTGTAATGTAAATTGTGCTCATGCCATGTTGTCGAGTCCGCGCTATATAATATTGCAAGGAAAAATAAAGTAGGGAAACTCGAGTTCACAACCTACTGAACGTGCACTCTTAAGTGCATCCGCAGTGCACTGTGAATCGGAGCATTTCACAGGCCTGTCACAGATAAGAAATGCTATCAAAACGAAATCCTACAAAACAATATACTACTGGCTGGCAGCAATTCATACCCGGACAACGTCGGGACGGGCTGCTAGTATATATATATAAAGTAAAATATGTATGTTTAGTTTTTTTTATTTACCTTTATTATTTATCAGTTTTTAACATTTTTAAATAATTATAACTATGTTTTTATTATTTATATTGAATATTTAATGATTTTTAAGACCTTTAAAAAAAACGATATTTTAAACAACGATATTTTAAACTATATTCAAATTCAAATTCAAAAAATCTTTATTCGAATTACAGGAATTTAGAAAAGCACATATATTAATACACAGTTCATAAAACCTTTTACAGCATTAAAATAAAATTTACAATCAATCAAGCAAGAGTATTATTTTAGGTATTTTCCATCATCTTACGTGCTTTTACAGCAATTTTTTAAAAAGTGCAGGTGCGACAGATTATCTCCTCGTTATCAAGTGTTAGCAGCAACTGATAGTATTGGTCCAAAGTAATAGGTTTATATTTTTTTTAAAGTGGAATTAAAAGCCATTTTGTATATTTAAAATAAAAGTTACAAGAAAACAAGAAGTGCATATCATGTTGGTCGCTTTGCCCGTTACAAGGGCAACTAATTTTGTCTGTGCTCGGTTGGTGACCCAAAGGGAAATTTAGCAAATACCTAATGGAACCAGCCCTTAGTCGAAACAGGAGACTTCTTTCCCAATTTGTCAAAGGTAACGTTAGATACAATGCAAAGGGATATCTGGGTGCCTCTGTACGCAAGTACCTAGCAACTGTAGTTTTCCCCAATTTAATCCTAAGTCTTCTAGATGAGTAAAGTGCATATAGTGCTTCCTTTAATTCAGATTTCTTCACTGTACTAACTTTGCTTGGATTGGTGAAGATAATGTCCATGCCTATTTCGTGCAAGTTGGTATACACATACGAAAGCCATGGGATCTTCATCCCCCTGTCACAACTTAGACAATCAAGTATTATCTCTTGTGTCAAAGTTGCCAAGTGGTTCCTCCAAACTGAGTGCCAAAATAGTACTGGTCGGGCACCAACAAAGTCCGAGACTTTGTAAATTTGTAAATTGTAAATTGTAAATTTAATTCCTTGTGTGCAATAAAATTAGATGTGGAAATTGGCACAATTAATAATTTTCTGCAGAACCGATTTTCTTCTTGCTGGATAGTGGTGCTGTTCCCAATGCCCCTTACTTCTGCCCCATAAGTGACTACTGGGACACATTGAAATTTAAAATTTTTAACAACCGCTTTAGTCACGCCTGATCTCTTTGGTCTAGGGATACTTAAAATGGAATTAGTGGTCTTTGAGAATTTGCCCGTGGCCTGGGCCAAATGCCCAGTCCACGAGCCATTCGCAGCAAAGGTCACTCCCAGGTACGGAAACGTATGGGTTGCAGTGAGTTTTTCTTCACCAACCTGTATGGAGTTCATCTGTCGTTTGCCCGGCCCACATGACATTATAAAAGACTTTTTTAAATTAACCCGCAGATCTAGGTCGTCCAAGAATTTTGTAAAATTTTGGACTAGAGTACGAAGTGAGTTCGGTGTGCGTCCCATTAATACCGCATCATCTGCGTACAGAAGAGCGGATATGGGTTTACCATTTCTTAAAGGCACATCTGGGGTGAACTTTCCAAGGTAGTTACTGAGGCCGTTAATGTACATAATGAAAAGCAGTGGTGCCAAAACGCACCCCTGCCTAACTCCTCTTCCAATTTTAATTGGTCCAAATAGTTCCCCTCCCATTCCTATTCTCACTCTGGATTTTAAATCTGTGTGTAAAAAAGCTAAAAAGTGAACCAAGGAAATGTCCAAACCATACTCTAATTAATAGACCAAAGCTTGGACCTGTTAACAAAATCAAAAGCGGATGACAGGTCCATAAATGCTAAATAAATAGGGGCAGAACGAGCGATGTTATATTTATCAATAATTAGTTTAAGATTAAGGCATAGTTCAACAGTATCGACCCTACTTCTAAATCCTAATTGACAGGGTGATAAAATCCAGCTTTCCTCTGTCCACGTAATTAACCTATTATAGATGACGCGACCCAAGATTTTTAATGTATTATCTAAGAGCGAGATCGGTCTGTAGTTCGTGGGGTCAGACCTATCTCCCTTCTTATATATGGGGACTATTATACTACTACTCCAAGTGTCAGGCATTGTTGCTTGAGGCAAGCTATTAAAAACATTCACAAGTATAGGGGCCCAGAGATCGGATTTCCATTTAATAAGGTCTATGGGCAGCCCGTCTGGCCCAGGTGCCTTGTTTCCAAGGCTCTGGGCAATTGCCTCCTCCACTTCTCCCATAGTTATCTTTAGATTGCTGGTCACTTTAGGTATATCGAGGATCGGGTTATTTGGTGGGGAAACATACATTTTTGAAAAGTGTGATTCCCAGGAACTACTAGCAATGGTGCAACTAATTGGAGTAAGTTGTTGGCCCATATTCCTGAGTTCTTTTACTGCAGGCCAGAATAAATTACTGCGTTTCCCTCCTGCAGTTTCAGCTAGGGCCTCCCAGCGTTCACCCAAGAGTGTAGCTCTCCGTTTGTCTAAGGCTAGTTTGTATGCTTTCCTTGCAATACTAACATTCGCCCTAACTCTGGGAGTCTCCGTAAGGGCTTTATGTAGATTCCTGTTCGCCACAGAACAACTGTTGTCAAACCACCTCGGGTCTTTAGGACCCCGGGATGCTGGCACTGACAACAGAGTTCTGACCGTGGAACATATATTTCTAAAGTATGTAATAATTTCCTGACCACTAGTTGTGGGATCTGAGCAGGAATCTATTGATGGCTGCTCTTCCCTTAATAAAGACATAGTAATTCCAGCTTTATCCATGCCTTTCCATCTCAGCCTCAATTTATCTGTAGTTACACTTATGTCCTTAGCTCCTTGCGTTATACTAAAGACAGGTCGTGGAGCAAGTTTCAAGGTTACAGTTATTGGGTTATGGTCCCCAAAGTCAGTTGCCATGCCAGGAGAAACAAAAATAAAATCAATGGTTGATGTGCTGACTCGTCCCCTGTGAGTGGGGGCCTGCTGTGAAAAGGACCTTTGACCAAAATCCATTATATTACTCAAGATGTGCTCATCTAGCAGGACTCTCAATTATTGACCCCTTTTCTTAACTGGGCCCCCCATTCTTGAACCTGCCTGCCGTATATTCTTTTGAAGCTGGCTGTTAAAATCCCCACCCAAAATAATCTCTGATCCTTCGTTTATACCCCGGGTATCCTCTAATTTGGAGATAAATTTAAAAAGTGCTAAGAAATTCCTGTTCGGAACCGAAATAAAATCATTATTATAAAAATGTATTAAGACAAAAGGGACTTTCCGCTTATACTCAATGGCTTGTATATTGGGGTTATCAGTATTAATAATCCTATGATTACCCCCAGCCATTATACTGAATCCAACAAACAGGCCTCCGACTGCCCGACCATAATGTGACTTGCGTGCCACTATATTATAACAATGGAACCCATTAATATGCAAATCATATGTGGCCGATGTTTCTTGGAACATTACTATGTCGTACCTTGATATTAAATCAAACCAGTCTGGGTTCGAGGCCGGCAACGTTCCAGCTAAGTATTTTTAAGTCGGGGTCGTTAATCCGCTCAGTTATTGACACTCTTAAGGGTTCACAGGTTTGTACAAGTGGGTCGTTGACTAGATTTTTATGATTTTGAAATTCATTATCTGCCTCCAATTGTCCTGGATGTTTCTCAATCTCATACCTTTCCCCCGAGGTGTTTAATATCAATAAATCTGGTCTATCCCGAGTAGCTAATGCTGAGTACATATCTACATTTACCTGTTCCCTATTTACTACACGACTACGTAATTCAGACAAAGTGTGAACTGCTGTGGTGCCTATCTCCTCATAAAGTCAGTCCACGCCCTCAAGACCTTCCTGTAAATGGAGGGCATCAAATCGGTTGAAGGAAGGTATCATAAATTGGTTGTCATGGGAATCATAATACCTTCTTCCCTGTGTACAGTTTGGATACATGTTACGATGAGCCATAGGAAGTGGAGGGTAAAAGGAACTAAGATCAACTGTTTGAATCCTGCTTTCTAGATCACCTTCCCTCCATCGGCTAATGTAGTTTACCACACGCCTATCTTTAAAATGTATTATAATGCAATCACCTTCTTGATCCTTTTTCCTCTGTCCCACCCAGCTTAATCTTCTGACATGGAGTATTTGGCCATTTAAAAAAGGAGGGATTGGCCTATGCTTATTTAGCCAATGGCTGACCTTGTTTATTAGTTCAGAGTCGTTTTCTAACTTTCCCTCTCCTAAAAATGGTACTCCTATCATGACCACAGTAAAAGGTGGGACTCGGTGGCAAATTTATGCGTGTGTTATTGTTGAATGGTCTTGTTCTATCTAGTGGCTTCAGCTGGTTATTGTTCAGACCCTCAGCTCCCCTCTTATACTCATCCCTTCCATTTGTATTTTTAGTCTCTGATACTCTGGTCTGGACAATAGTGGGCGTCTCATCTTTATTCCTACCTGGATTTACTGGGGGTTCCTTTGATGGCTCCTTATGCCCATTGCCCAGTGTTGTGGACGCCTGTGTTTGTTTGACAGGCTTACACATGCCTGATGCAACTTCTGAGGCTTTCTTATTATTTGGTGGGTTTGCTGGCCTATCATTAATTATAGTTTTTGTCTGTATTTGGGAGGATTAGGTTTATTTCAGCAGAATTCCATTATTTTGCTGTACCACTTCCTCTATTTTTTCCAATTTTTCCTCTATCCTTTTTACCCTTTCATACATAGGAAGCATTAGTGATTTCATTAGATTTTCCATCCTTAGCATGAGGGCCTCCACACAAATATTATTATCCAGTGCCTGATCGATCAATTCCATAGCAATAGTGTCAGGACCCATGGTTCCTTGGGTAACTATTGTCTGGGTTGGATCTACGAGTATTGTCTTTTGTACTGCACTGTTGGTAACCCTAGATGCAGGGCTCCTATTTGCTCCCTTTATGGATTCCGTCCCTTCTGACACATTAATTAGTAGGGGGGAATCTACATTTATCCGCATATTAGGGGTCAATGACAGCCTACTCTCCCGATTAACAAAGTCATTAGGTGGAGTTTGGTTCGGTAAAATAACACAGTTGTTATCTTTTCCGGAAAGTCTGCGTATGATTCCATGAGATTGGAGTCCTGTGAATACGCCGTAGTTACAGAAGTATTTGGGTGCATATTTATTTCTTTAGTGGGTTGGGTAGATAGGCACATACTTGGGGGTAATGAGAGACACCTCTCCGTGCTCTCTATAGCAGTGACAACAACACCTATTGTTTTTTGCAGCATCCTGTCTATTGCAGTCAGGCTTGGAAGTGGGGTAGTAATTTGTACTTTTCTTCTTGTAGTCGAGCGAGTCGACATAGGTGTACTTTTATTCTTGCTCATATTTATTTTTACCCTTGGGCAACTGCAAAAGTAAAGGTACAATGCCCCACTTAACTCTAAGTTATTGTAAAATCAAAGTCAAAATAGTTCTGGTCGATACAATATAGCAAAAGACAGGTACTTAAGGTAAAGATCAGTGTAAGGTAGAGTTTTAGTTTTAATAGTCGCCTTACTCACAAATCCCGGGGGGCAATATGTAAAAGGGGTGGCCCAGTCCAGTCTCCGTCAGGCCACAGACAGCCCGCCCTTTGCCCGGGCGTAGCCCGGCGTTGCCCGCGCGCGTCCCGCGACGCGGAAGTAACACAGGTGTTTTTAAGCGCCTCCGGGCACGTAGATGCGGCGGGTGGTCGTGGCAGTCCCGCTATGGGCTCTCGGTAATGTGGTCCCCCCGCTCTGCGGCCGCTGAGATGGTGATTAGCGGCGGCGGGGGGGACAGACAGGCGATGCTGCGCACATAGCGCCAAACAGGTCAGCAGCCCAGGGATCCTCACAGGCTACAGCAACAAACAAAGACTCCACTCCAGTAGGCGTACTGCGACGAACATGGTCTCCCGCTCCCCAGAGGCAACACAGGTATTTTTAAGCGCCTCCGGGTGCGTAGATGCGGCGGGTGGGCGTGGCAGTCTCGCTATGGGCTCTGGGTAATGTGGTCCCCCCGCTCTGCGGTCGCTGAGATGGTGATTAGCGTCGGCGGGGGGACAGAGAGGCGATGCTGCGCACGTAGCGCCAAACAGGTCAGCAGCCCAGGGATCCTCACAGGCTACAGCATCAAACAAAGACTCCACTCCAGTAGATGTCCTGCAACTAACACAGTCTCCCGCTCCCCAGAGGCAACACAGGTGTTTTTAAGCGCCTCCGGGCGCGTAGATGTGGCGGGTGGGCATGGCAGTCCCGCTATGGGCTCTGGGTAATGTGGTCCTCCCGCTCTGCGGCCGCTGAGATGGTGATTAGCGGCGGCAGGGGGGGACAGACAGGCGATGCTGCGCACGTAGCGCCAAACAGGTCAGCAGCCCAGGGATCCTCACAGGCTACAGCAACAAACAAAGACTCCACTCCCAAAAACTATATTTTGGTTTCGATATTTTCGTACTTACCATTGTAGAGATAGGCTGTTGATATTCTGTCTATCTATATTGTAGACTCGGTATTCCTGCAGATCGATATTTTGTCCGTCGATATTCTGTCTGTGATCCCTCCTAAAAGGATTCCTTTGTAACACCAACCCTCCTGCATTTTCCAGATTCATTCTGTGAATGTGGCTACTGTCCCACTGACTGCACAGAGGCACTGCAATCGTCCATTGCCCGCATTTTGGTTCCCCACTAATTTTAACCCCTCAAATGAGAAACAGCTCTCACTCTTTCATCCCTTTATGAGATGTGAAAGAGGTACCTATTGGTGGCTGGGATGGAGTAGCAGCATCCCAGGAAGAAGCTTTGCAATGCAGCTTCAGGAGCACGTTCAGCTATTCTAATGCAAGCCCATCCTCATGCAGAGAAACAGTCCTCAATGTGTGTAAGCCATGCTGCGGCCCTGTATGGCTAGTAGGTTCTTGGAGTTTATTTCTTCAATTTAGCCTGCTTCAAAGACCTGACAGATAGTCAGATGAGTGGACAGAAGCAAATGGAGGGTATGATTTTTCAGGACCAAACAGTCTAAGTAGTAAACTCGAGACTGCAGCACACTGCTGCTTGCTGTAAAGGCTATACATTTACGACCATATTGCATTCTGGTGAATCTACTATGAGACTGGACTCTCCCCCAAGTAATATCCAGCCGCCTATTGTTTTTTAACCACACACTTATTAGCATCTTCTACATGGATTCTAAACACTCCCCATCTCGCCAAAATGGGAGCAGATGAATCAGTTCAAAAAGTGATTGTCCAAGAGCACACAATTTGGCCAAAGGCCAGGCTGAAATTAATATTCAAGCCTCCTGTTCCTCTGCTTCCAACTAGTCTACTTGGCAACAACTGGGGTGGCAGTGATTCTGAAAGCAAAGCAAAGGGGCGCCCTTCCCAGGGAACTGTCACTGTGTTGTAGGCCCCTCCCAGATTAGAATATGGTATTTACATCCTATTAATGTGAGGTGGTAAATATGAAATTGGATCTCGAGTGTCCTAGTTCCATGGTACTCACTGGACCACATCTAGGGGCCGATTAGGATGGCAGGCGGTGGTGCTGGGACTGGCCGCCAGCAGTGCGGCGGTCCCGCACCTGCAATTAGGATGCCACTGCCACTGTGGCGGTTGCATCCTCCATTCCCAGCATTGTGGCTGGCGGTGCTCACAGCACCACCTGCCTCAATGCTGGGAATGCACTGTGTACATTGTCATGCTCAAGGTGACAGGCACCGGGCAGTGCCTGCCACCTTGTCCATGACAATGTAGGGGGGTACTACAGGTGCCCCAATGTGCATCCCCCAACCACCCCAATACCCTGGGGGTCCGCAACGGGCCCCCGTAAGCACAATCCGCACGCCTTTCTGTGGTGGCAACGCCGCCACAGAAAGGCTGCTCCCCGCTGCATTCCTAATATGGACGGCGGTGTCTATCAGACACCGCCACCATATCAGGCCCCTTTTACACCCAGTCACCTGTGTGACTGGCGGAAAACCGGGGGACGGTCTTTCCGTCCGCCGGGGTCCCCCCGCCATACTAATATGGCGGGGGGAAATGGGTGGCGGGCGTGGTGTGTTGTAGGGCGGATCGCCAACGCCAAGCGGGTGGTGGCAATCCGCCCTACATCCTAATCGACCCCCTAGTTCTGTTGTCTGTTCACCCCAGTGACTTGCTCACCTCTTTTGGGGTCCTGTCAAGTTTTTATAGCATTCACTACCCTCTATGGTGCTGTGACAGTAGATGATTATTGGAAAGTTGGCCTCTCTAACCAAATTCCTGAGCTGAAATCTAGTGCTTAACTGAAGTCTTTACAGCCGACTTCTGAAGTTCCACACCAGGAAATTTGCAATCCAAACCATGCATAAACCAGGGCAAATCAATCTCAGATTGTTTCTTTCTTTCACGAGTTGACTCCTTCCTTTTTCTATTTCTCCTTCCCCACTTAAGCAATCGCTGTATTGCAGCACATGACCCATTTGTTTCTTGCTTACTTATTTAGACTTTGACCCTTTTTGTCGTCGCGTCTTCCTTTTAACCTCTAACCCCTATGTTGGGGCTCATTAACAAGTCCCTTGGGCCGCGGCGGCGTCACTTTCAATGTGGGAAACATTGACATACGGGCGGCACAAGATGCTTGTAAATAATTCCTAGTCTCGAGTCCCCAACTACAGATTCTTCCTTCGTGCGCCCCATTCTTGTCCCTCGGGTCTCAAGCGATCTGCCCATTCCACTCACATTAACCTTCTCACCCACTGCTGCTCCAGCTATGCGCCCCCTCCCCTCCCTGCTTTCTTTATCCACATCACTCTTTCCGACACTCTGACTAATTTTTCTGTACTTCATTAGTTGTTATGGTAACACTGGTGACATGGCTGCAAATGAAGACGTGAAAAAAGAAATTATTCAAAAAGCACAGCTGGAACTAAAGGTCTTCGCAGTCTCCATTCCGCCCACTCAGGCACCGGCCCATTGTTGCAAACTTTGCTTGAATTCAATGCGCCCAGCATGCCTTTCTAGAGCCACCGAGCCTTCCGGGGCTAGCAGCCCCAGCCCCTCCTACACACCACTGACATTCTTCTGTATGTAGTCCTAGTGTCAGTGCTTGACATGGAAAAATAGAAGTGCAGGTACTCTGTACTAGAGTACCTACTTGTTTCTGAGAAGTGCCAGTACTCTTCAATTAAAAGTATTGCATTTCTCGAGAAGTGCCGGTACCCTCCCTCTTAAAATAAAAAAGTGCTGGTACTATGTAACGGACAATACGGGCCCATTTAAAGCACTGCCAGGTGGCCATAAACCTTCAAAAATCCCACCCTCCCTTATGACACTGCTACACAGTCCTCAAAGTTACCATCCCCTCCGCCGTAGCCCAACCCATATCTAGAATCATTCTCCACCAGCAGTTCTCCTTCATTAACTAGATCCTTATTGCAAAAGTGGTGTGTAAGTGTCTGTGGTCTCCTCTGTGATACAAAAGTGCCCCAAGGGCCATGTCATGAAGGTGTGCCTTGGCACAGACCAAAGATTTGCCCCTACTGTCTGTGCCCCATACAAGGAGTGGTGTAGAATCATTTCACCCCAGAGAGCCTCTCAGGACTTGGATATCTCAGGGACCCCAGGGGGATGAGATTCTAATTACAGCACTCCCAGTGGTAGTTTTTGTGATACACACTGCGTGTGTGCCAACATCACCTTGAGGTAGTAGGTGCCCGGAGTTTCTTTAGCACCCTTTTTTACAAACATCCCCTAATGTGAACCAGACTGTAAATGTGTACAAATTGTATATTTAATAACACTATTCTTTGGAGAGTTGTGCGGACGTTTCCCTATGGGAACACTACTACCTATCTCAGGGACCCCTAGTGTAAGCAGGCATCAGATCCAGAGGTGGGTGTCATCACCCACTGCACTCAGGGGCGGCTCTAGGCTCATGGCGGCCCTGAGCAGGGAGCCTAGGTAGGGGGACCCGGAAGAGGGGGTCCGGGTGGGGCGGAGCCCCCCGAAGTTCAGGAGGAGCTGTCAGGGAGTTAGGAAGTAGAACAGAGCCGGAAGCCGCCAAATCCCTGCCAGGGGCCGCCAGGCAAATATGTATCCATCCTCAGAGGATTATTATATTAAGGATATATATTGGCGTGGAGGCCCCTGGGGTTTGGTGGCCCTGTGCAGGTGCACTGCTTGCACATGCCTAAGGCCGCCCCTGCTGCACCCTCCTGTGGAGGGCTCCCTACCCACTCTGAGAAGACAGCCTGACCTTTGAATTAAAGGCAGGCCAGTGGTCTATATCTGCGCTTCCCTCTTTGAATGCTGTGTGTCCAGTGCCTAATTTGAGCATGTGGTTTCCGGTTCTCAGCACCGACACTTAAGTGTCAATATGCACTGAGGACAGTCTGCCACATGGTGGCGCTGCTCTAATTTCGAGATGAGCAGAACAATGGTTGTTTATGAATACAATATAAATAAAAAATGACTAATACCTGCCTCCCCAGCTATTCCTTTAGCATTGGGGACCTGGAATAATCTGAACTGTCGCACTTGCAGACAAGAGAGATGGTTAGTAGTTTTTCGGCAGCGATGTCAGGGTTGATAGGTGGGGCAAGCTGCAGGGGCCTCCCAGTCAGAGCCCTTGCACTTATTATTTTACAAAGTAATCATTGTGCGCTTCTGCTGGGCACAAACGGGTTTCTGCCAGGACATTGTCATGTGAAAGCACTCCAGATCCTTTCTACTATCCGCTGTCCAGCCTTCATGCTGGCTGTGACTGACACAGAACAAATATCCTGTAGGGAAACTGTGACTTCCTAGGCTGAGCATTGTTTTCAAGGCAGAGAGGCCTGAGGATGAGTAGCTGCTTGTCAAATAGAGCCTGATATGCCACTGACGCCCCTCCAACCCTTCAGCCTCCGCAAACCACCAGCCTGACATATTGAGTAGGGGTGTGTCTGTCTGTATGTAAGGAAATCAATCAGTGGTATGTAGTGATCTGGCAAGAATCAAATGTATTTTGTTAAAGGGATGAAGCCAAAATTAAAACTCAGCTCACGAGGTTCAAAAGTCGTCAACTTACCCTCTACACCGGTCTTCCCCACACGTCTTGGGAAAGTGTTTTGGACTCACAATGGACTGCCAGTATAGTGAAGCCGGTAAAAAACTGATTTGTTAGTTACCTACCGTTGTGTGGTGTTGCAAAGTCTCTGACCTTAAAACGTTGTGAACTTAAAAACAAAAGGTGGTAGGAACCTTGGCTCACTGCCCTTCAGCTGCTTTTCAACACTGTTTTCTAGTGGGCAAACACAACAAGATGAGGGGCATAGTGATGAAAATGTTCAAACACCCCCCCCCCCCAGTCAAGAGATCCGGGTTAAATCAATTGCTCTTTTGCTCACCATGCCACCCCAGTTTGGGCCCAGCTATTTTCGAAACAGTCTTGGCCATTCTCCGCATAGGAACAGTCCAGTCTGAACTACCAGGTCAGGTCCCTCCTAGACCAGAAAACAAGCATACTGGAACCAGTTTTGGTGTATTACCCCTCATCAGCCAAACTAGCTTGAATCCAGTGACACAGCCAGCCAAGGACCCACGTCTGGGCACGCCCATAGCCACTCATGACAAAAATAGAAACACAACGGGATGATAGACGGAGTGCTGAAACTTTTCAAGCTCTTACCCCCAGTCAAGAGATCTGGTTTAACCTCATCATTCTTTTGCTCACTATGCCACCCCAGTTTGGACTCTGTCATATGAAAATCTATCTATACCCTGCTTCCAATGGGAATAGTCCAATCCAAACGTCCAAGCCAGGTCCTCTGTGGACCGAAAAACTAGCATCCTGGGACCGGGTTCGGGGTATTTCCCCCTCATTGACCAGGCCACTTTCAATCCAGTAGCGGTACAAAAGGGGTGGTGATGGACGGAGCATCAGAACCAATCAAACACTCACACCCAGTCAAAAGATCTGGGTTTGATCCATCACCGTTCTTTAGCCCACTCTGCCACCCCAGTTCAGATATGGCTATATGCAAATCAGTCTGACCCTGTGCCTCATGGGAACAGTCCAGCCCTAACTGCCAAGCCATGCCTTCCCTGGACCGGAAACAAGCTTCTGGGGACCGGTTTCCGGCATTCCAGCCGTCTTCAGCCCGGCTTGCTTGAATCCAGTGGCAAAGTGAGCAAGGAACTCACGTCTGAGCATACCCTGCCACACTTATGGCGGCCAAAAGCGGTACAAAAGGGGGTGGTGATGGACGGAGCATCGGAACCAATCAAACACTTACACCCAGTCAAAAGATCTGGGTTTGATCCATCACCGGTCTTTAGCCCACTCTGCCACCCCAGTTCAGACATGGCTATATGCAAATCAGCCTGACCCTGTGCCTCATGGGAACAGTCCAGCCCGAACTGCCAAGCCATGCCTTCCCTGGACCGGAAACAAGCTTCCGGGGACCGGTTTCTGGCATTCCAGCCATCTTCAGCCCGGCTTGCTTGAATCCAGTGGCAAAGTGAGGAAGGGACTCACGTCTGAGCATACCCTGCCACACTTATGGTGGCCAAAAGCGGTACAAAAGGGGGTGGTGATGGACGGAGCATCAGAACCAATCAAACACTCACACCCAGTCAAAAGATCTGGGTTTGATCCATCACCGTTCTTTAGCCCACTCTGCCCCCCCAGTTCAGACATGGCTATATGCAAATCAGCCTGACCCTGTGCCTCATGGGAACAGTCCAGCCCGAACTGCCAAGCCATGCCTTCCCTGGACCGGAAACAAGCTTCCGGGGACCGGTTTCTGTCATTCCAGCCGTCTTCAGCCCGGCTTGCTTGAATCCAGTGGCAAAGTGAGCAAGGGACTCACGTCTGAGCATATCCTGCCACACTTATGGCGGCCAAAAACGGTACAAAAGGGGGTGGTGATGGACGGAGCATCAGAACCAATCAAACACTCACACCCAGTCAAAAGATCTGGGTTTGATCCATCACCGTTCTTTAGCCCACTCTGCCACCCCAGTTCAGACATGGCTATATGCAAATCAGTCTGACCCTGTGCCTCATGGGAACAGTCCAGCCCGAACTGCCAAGCCATGCCTTCCCTGGACCGGAAATAAGCTTCCGGGGACCGGTTTCTGGCATTCCAGCCGTCTTCAGCCCGGCTTGCTTGAATCCAGTGGCAAAGTGAGCAAGGGACTCACGTCTGAGCATACCCTGCCACACTTATGGCGGCCAAAAGCGGTACAAAAGGGGGTGGTGATGGACGGAGCATCAGAACCAATCAAACACTCACACCCAGTCAAAAGATCTGGGTTTGATCCATCACCGTTCTTTAGCCCACTCTGCCACACCAGTTCAGACATGGCTATATGCAAATCAGTCTGACCCTGTGCCTCATGGGAACAGTCCAGCCCGAACTGCCAAGCCATGCCTTCCCTAGACCGGAAACAAGCTTCTGGGGACCAGTTTCTGGCATTCTAGCCGTCTTCAGCCCAACTTGCTTGAATCCAGTGGCAAAGTGAGCAAGGGACTCACGTCTGAGCATACCCTGCCACACTTATGGCGGCCAAAAGCGGTACAAAAGGGGGTGGTGATGGACGGAGCATCAGAACCAATCAAACACTCACACCCAGAAAAAAGATCTGGGTTTGATCCATCACCGTTCTTTAGCCCACTCTGCCACCCCAGTTCAGACATGGCTATATGCAAATCAGTCTGACCCTGTGCCTCATGGGAACAGTCCAGCCCAAACTGCCAAGCCGTGCCTTCCCTGGACCGGAAACAAGCTTCCGGGGACCGGTTTCTGGCATTCCAGCCGTCTTCAGCCCGGCTTGCTTGAATCCAGTGGCAAAGTGAGCAAGGGGCTCACGTCTGAGCATACCCTGCCACACTTATGGCGGCCAAAAGCGGTACAAAAGGGGGTGGTGATGGACGGAGCATCAGAACCAATCAAACACTCACACCCAGTCAAAAGATCTGGATTTGATCCATCACCGTTCTTTAGCCCACTCTGCCACCCCAGTTCAGACATGGCTATATGCAAATCAGGCTGACCCTGTGCCTCATGGGAACAGTCCAGCCCGAACTGCCAAGCCATGCCTTCCCTGGACCGGAAACAAGCTTCCGGGGACCGTTTTCTGGCATTCCAGCCGTCTTCAGCCCAGCTTGCTTGAATCCAGTGGCAAAGTGAGCAAGGGACTCACGTCTGAGCATACCCTGCCACACTTATGGCGGCCAAAAGCTGTACAAAAGGGGGTGGTGATGGACGGAGCATCAGAACCAATCAAACACTCACACCCAGTCAAAAGATCTGGGTTTGATCCATCACCGTTCTTTAGCCCACTCTGCCACCCCAGTTCAGACATGGCTATATGCAAATCAGTATGACCCTGTGCCTCATGGGAACAGTCCAGCCCGAACTGCCAAGCCATGCCTTCCCTGGACCAGAAACAAGTTTCCGGGGACCGGTTTCTGGCATTCCAGCCGTCTTCAGCCCGGCTTGCTTGAATCCAGTGGCAAGGTGAGCAAGGGACTCACGTCTGAGCATACCCTGACACACTTATGGCGGATAAAAGCGGTACAAAAAGGGGTGGTGATGGACGGAGCATCAGAACCAATCAAACACTCACACCCAGTCAAAAGATCTGGGTTTGATCCATCACCGTTCTTTAGCCCACTCTGCCACCCCAGTTCATACATGGCTATATGCAAATCAGTCTGACCCTGTGCCTCATGGGAACAGTCCAGCCCGAACTGCCAAGCCATGCCTTCCCTGGACCGGAAACAAGCTTCCGGGGCCGGTTTCTGTCATTCCAGCCGTCTTCAGCCCGGCTTGCTTGAATCCAGTGGCAAAGTGAGCAAGGGACTCACGTCTGAGCATACCCTGCCACACTTATGGTGGCCAAAAGCGGTACAAAAGGGGGTGGTGATGGACCGAGCATCAGAACCAATCAAACACTCACACCCAGTCAAAAGATCTGGGTTTGATCCATCACCGTTCTTTAGCCCACTCTGCCACCCCAGTTCAGACATGGCTATATGCAAATCAGTCTGACCCTGTGCCTCATGGGAACAGTCTAGCCCGAACTGCCAAGCCAAGCCTTCCCTGGACCGGAAACAAGCCTTTGTATCGCTTTGTTCGCCCTAAGTGTGGCAGGGTATGCTCAGACGTGAGTCCCTTGCTCACTTAGCCACTGGATTCAAGATAGCCTTTCTGATGAGGATTATGAATCCGAAACCGGTCCCAAGATGCTTGTTTCCGGTCCATGGAAGACATGGCTTGGCAGTTCGGGCTGGACTGTTCCCATGAGGCACAGGGTCAGACTGATTTGCATATAGCCATGTCTGAAATGGGGTGGCTGAGTGGGCTAAAGAATGGTGATGGATTAAACCCAGATCAGTTGACTGGGGGTGAGTGTTTGATTTGCTCAAACGCTTCGTCCATCATCCCCTTTTGTATCGCTTTGTTCGCCCTAAGTGTGGCAGGGTATGCTCAGACGTGAGTCCCTTGCTCACTTAGCCACTGGATTCAAGATAGCTGGCTGATGAGGAATATGAATCCGAAACCGGTCCCAGGATGCTTGTTTCCGGTCCATGGAAGACATGGCTTGGCAGTTCGGGCTGGACTGTTCCCATGAGGCACAGGGTCAGACTGATTTGAATATATAGCCATGTCTGAAATGGGGTGGCTGAGTGGGCTAAAGAATGGTGATGGATTAAACCCAGATCAGTTGACTGGGGGTGAGTGTTTGATTTGCTCAAACGCTTCGTCCATCATCCCCTTTTGTATCGCTTTGTTCGCCCTAAGTGTGGCAGGGTATGCTCAGACGTGAGTCCCTTGCTCACTTAGCCACTGGATTCAAGATAGCCTGGCTGATGAGGATTATGAATCCGAAACCGGTCCCAGGATGCTTGTTTCCGGTCCATGGAAGACATGGCTTGGCAGTTCGGGCTGGACTGTTCCCATGAGGCACAGGGTCATACTGATTTGCATATAGCCATGTCTGAAATGGGGTGGCTGAGTGGGCTAAAGAATGGTGATGGATTAAACCCAGATCAGTTGACTGGGGGTGAGTGTTTGATTTACTCAAACGCTTCGTCCATCATCCCCTTTTGTATCGCTTTGTTCGCCCTAAGTGTGGCAGGGTATGCTCAGACATGAGTCCCTTGCTCACTTAGCCACTGGATTCAAGATAGCCTGGCTGATGAGGATTATGAATCCGAAACCGGTCCCAGGATGCTTATTTCCTGTCCATGGAAGACATGGCTTGGCAGTTCGGGCTGGACTGTTCCCTTGAGGCACAGGGTCAGACTGATTTGCATATAGCCATGTCTGAAATGGGGTGGCTGAGTGGGCTAAAGAATGGTGATGGATTAAACCCAGATCAGTTGACTGGGGGTGAGTGTTTGATTTGCCCAAACGCTTCGTCCATCATCCCCTTTTGTATCGCTTTGTTCGCCCTAAGTGTGGCAGGGAATGCTCAGACGTGAGTCCCTTGCTCACTTAGCCACTGGATTCAAGATAGCCTGGCTGATGAGGATTATGAATCCGAAACCGGTCCCAGGATGCTTGTTTCCGGTCCATGGAAGACATGGCGTGGCAGTTCGGGCTGGACTGTTTCCATGAGGCACAGGGTCAGACTGATTTGCATATAGCCATGTCTGAAATGGGGTGGCTGAGTGGGCTAAAGAATGGTGATGGATTAAACCCAGATCAGTTGACTGGGGGTGAGTGTTTGATTTGCTCAAACGCTTCGTCCATCATCCCCTTTTGTATCGCTTTGTTCGCCCTAAGTGTGGCAGGGTATGCTCAGACGTGAGTCCCTTGCTCACTTAGACACTGGATTCAAGATAGCCTGGCTGATGAGGATTATGAATCCGAAACCGGTCCCAGGATGCTTGTTTCCGGTCCATGGAAGACATGGCTTGGCAGTTCGGGCTGGACTGTTCCCATGAGGCACAGGGTCATACTGATTTGCATATAGCCATATCTGAAATGGGGTGGCTGAGTGGGCAAAAGAATGGTGATGGATTAAACCCAGATCAGTTGACTGGGGGTGAGTGTTTGATTTACTCAAACGCTTCGTCCATCATCCCCTTTTGTATCGCTTTGTTCGCCCTAAGTGTGGCAGGGTATGCTCTGTTCCCATGAGGCACAGGGTCAGACTGATTTGCATATAGCCATGTCTGAAATGGGGTGGCTGAGTGGGCTAAAGAATGGTGATGGATTAAACCCAGATCAGTTGACTGGGGGTGAGTGTTTGATTTGCCCAAACGCTTCGTCCATCATCCCCTTTTGTATCGCTTTGCTCGCCCTAATTGTGGCAGGGAATGCTCAGACGTGAGTCCCTTGCTCACTTAGCCACTGGATTCAAGATAGCCTGGCTGATGAGGATTATGAATCCGAAACCGGTCCCAGGATGCTTGTTTCCGGTCCATGGAAGACATGGCGTGGCAGTTCGGGCTGGACTGTTCCCATGAGGCACAGGGTCAGACTGATTTGCATATAGCCATGTCTGAAATGGGGTGGCTGAGTGGGCTAAAGAATGGTGATGGATTAAACCCAGATCAGTTGACTGGGGGTGAGTGTTTGATTTGCTCAAACGCTTCGTCCATCATCCCTTTTTGTATCGCTTTGTTCGCCCTAAGTGTGGCAGGGTATGCTCAGACGTGAGTCCCTTACTCACTTGGCCACTGGATTCAAGATAGACTGGCTGATGAGGATTATGAATCCGAAACCGGTCCCAGGATGCTTGTTTCCGGTCCATGCAAGACATGGCTTGGCAGTTCGGGCTGGAATGTTCCCATGAGGCACAGGGTCAGACTGATTTGCATATAGCCATGTCTGAAATGGGGTGGCTGAGTGGGCTAAAGAATGGTTATGGATTAAACCCAGATCAGTTGACTGGGGGTGAGTGTTTGATTTGCTCAAACGCTTCGTCCATCATCCCCTTTTGTATCGCTTTGTTCGCCCTAAGTGTGGCAGTATGCTCAGACGTGAGTCCCTTGCTCACTTAGCGACTGGATTCAAGCTAGCCTGGCTGATGAGGATTATGAATCCGAAACCGGTCCCAGGATGCTTGTTTCCGGTCCATGGAAGACATGGCTTGGCAGTTCGGGCTGGACTGTTCCCATGAGGCACAGGGTCAGACTGATTTGCATATAGCCATGTCTGAAATGGGGTGGCTGAGTGGGCTAAAGAATGGTGGTGGATTAAACCCAGATCAGTTGACTGGGGGTGAGTGTTTGATTTGCTCAAACGCTTCGTCCATCATCCCCTTTTGTATCACTTTCAATCCAGTGGCACAGCGAGCAAGGGATCCATGTCTGGGCATACCCCTGGCCCCTTATGGCAAACATAGCAAAAACAAGATGAAGGATGAAGTGCTGAGAGTTTTCAAAAACTCACCACCAGTCAAGAGATTTGAGTTAATTCCATTCATCTTTTGCTCACCAGGCAACCCCAGTTTGGACCCAACCATATGCAAATCAGTCTTGGCCCTGCTTGTCTTCCGGTCCAGGGAGGACCTGGCATGGCCGTTCGGGCTGGAGTGTTCCCATGGGGACCAGGGTGGAGACTAATTTGTATATGGCTGAGTCCAAACTGGGGTGGCATGGTGAGCAAAAAACATTGGATTTAACCCAGAACTGTGAATGGGGGTGAATGTTTCACAATGTTCTGCATTTCAACCATCTTCTTTATGTGTTACTATAGTTGCCCTGACTTGGAACTATATGCTCACATGGGCGTCCCTTGTTCACTATGACACTGGATTCAAGCTAGCCTGGCTCCAGTCCCAGGATTGTTGTTTTCTGGTCCATGGAGAACCTGGCCTTGCATTTCTGGCTGGAATGTTGTTACCATGGTGACTAGGGTTGAGACTGATTGGTATAAGGCTGGGTCCAAACTCGGGTGGCAAAGTGAGTAAAACAAATGATGGATTTAACCCAGGTCTGTGACTAGGGGTGAATGTTTAAAAATGTTCAGCATTTATTTCCATCATCTTTTTGTGTTGCTATAGTAGCCCTAAGTGGGAAGGGTATGCCCAGACGTGGGTCACATGTTGTTAGACCTGGCACCTTGGCGTGAGTTTCCCTTCCACTTTTTGCTGTTGTGCCTCAAATGTTTTGCTGGTGTCCGCTACTCAGGGCACTGCGCCACGGCCAACCCGTGCCGCAGTGCAAGTGCTCCCTACTGTAAAGTGTACATGTGATTGATGTCCATGATTGGTTCATTGGATTTACTGTTAGTCCCCAGTAAAGTGCACCAGGAGTGCCAGGGCTTGTGAATGCCAATGCTGCTAGTGGGCCTGCAGCGCTGGTTGCGCCACCCACAGAAGCAGCCTCAAAATGTGTCTAGGGTCTGCCATTGCAGAACCTGCGTGCAGTCTGGTACTGTCATGCTGGCTGGGCAAGTGCACACACTTGCCAGCCCCTAAACCTTCCCTTAAACTTCATATTAGTCACCCCTATGGTAGGCCTGAGGGCAGGGTGCATTGTAAGTATAAGGTAGAACATGCCCTGATGTGTGTGGCATGTTCTAATAGTGAATTACTGCCAAATTCGTTTTTCACTATTGTAAGGCTACCAGTTCCCTTCTAGGCCAGATGGGCTGCTGGAATTATTACACTCTATAATCCCAGCAGGCTCAGGGAACATGGTAGAAATTAATGTTTAGTATGCCTGAACTCAGAATAATAAAATACTTCTTTTAGTAAAGTTTATTTTAATATCCTGGGTTTGCAAATGCTACTTTTAGAAAGTTAGCATTTGCTGGCCTAACCATTTCAGCCCGCCTCTGCTTGGATGTGGATCCGACTGTCTGGTGTGTGTGAGTGACAGGGCTGGGAGTTGACAGGTAGTGAATAGCAGGATGACACCTTAGTAGGTGGTGGGAGTTTCCCCTGAATGATGCATCAGGCTGTACTCTGCCTCCACAATGCTGGCTCCGCCCTCCTGGGGAGCGACTGATGACTCAGCCTGCACCTGGCCCAGGAAGGACCGAAGCTTGTTAACAAAGTGCTCAAGCTGCCCCTGTCTTCACAATGCCGGCTCCGCACCCCTGGGGAGCGGCTGATGTGCCTGCCCTCACACTGCATGCAGAAGCCAGAAGTACCCACAACAAGTGCTCAGAGACTGGAGCAGTTATGCAGAGGCCCCCCTGGCCTGCTAGAACAAAAGAAACTGGGTATAAAAGTAGGAGCCCTGCTCCTTGTAAATTAGATCCTGTTTGCGCTACAGAAGAAACTCTGCCCGAAGAGAAGGACCTGGAAGGACTACAAGGAGGAGTGCTGTCTCTGGCCTGTGTCTGGTGCCTTGCTGCAGAAGGAGAGGAAAGAAAAGACTACAAGAGACTTTTGCTTTATTGAAACTTTGTGCCAAACTCTGCTGAAAGATCTCCAAGGGCTTGCCTCTGAACTTGCCCCCTGACCAGCGCCCCAGGAACAGTGGGCGCTACCCCCTGACAGAGGAACCGCTGTGAGGAGCTGCTTTCCGTCTGCCCGCCTCTCCAGGAAAAGCGGAGCGCGCTGTAACCATCGCGCTCTTCAGCAACGCTCTGGGAGCTGCCCCCTCTCTGCACAACGTGACTGCCGCCTGCCTGGCCCAGGAACATCGTGAAGATTATCCCAGCTGATCTGAGCACCGTGACTGACCCCGAGCCGCAGCTCGCAACGTGCAGAAAGGCCGTGCCCGGGGCCTGCTTGCACCCGCCGTGTCTGGTGCCCTTGAAACCCGCCTGCCGCTGTCCAAAGAGCAGCTGCGGCGTGTGGGGCCCGAACGTCGCCTGGATCGAGGGAGGCGTGCTTTGCCGATCGCTGCCCCTTTGCGTGTGCCCCCTGTGTCAGGAAATCTCGAGGCGCTTCATCAGCTCGACCCGGCCCGCGCCGCAACGCCAACTCCCGAGCCAGAGCCGAGCCGCCGCTCGCTCCAACGTCGAAAGGAAGACACCGCGACGCGGATCACCGCGCTGAACTGTGCCCAGGCTGCTTCCTCGGAAAAAGGTACTGTGTCCTGCCCCGCGGTGCGAGCATCTGCCTTGCTTCGCTCGCACCGCCCTCTGCCTCGCATCGCCCCGGAGCCGCGTGCTGAGCGCTCCCAGGGCCCCCGCTCTCTCCCCCGCCAACCGCGCACGGCCGTGCAGCGCACAGAGAGAGGCGGACTTGGACTCCCCGGCCGCCGCTTCCGCTAGAAGCGTGAGAGTGGGCAGACCGGGCCCGCTTTCCCAGCGCGGAGGAGCCGAGGGGCGCAGAGAGGCCCACAGACAGCCCGGGGCCACCCTGGCTGATTAGAAACGTTGCCCCCAGGACAAGACAAGTACCCAGAAGAGCCTGAACCCCCGTTTTCGAGATAAAAGTACAGAACTGTGAAAAAGTGAACAAGAACTGTGGCCTATATTTTTAAGAGTAACTGGAACCTCGCAATCTTTTGAAAGTAACAAACTGTATTTACAAGCCTGCTTTTAACAATATATAAAGAGAATATATTTTTACAAATACAGTTTGGTGTCATTGTGTGGTGGGTTGGTGGTGAGGGTGTAATATTGCAAATGTTTAACCCTATGTGCCCCAGAGATTAGCCTAGACTGCTTGCGCCACACTACCTAGAGGGTAAGCAGAGGTTGTTCCTGAAGGTAACCCTCAGCCCTGACGGGGAAGAGAGAGTCCCTGCTTGTCGCCAGTGCTGCACTGCGCCAACTAGAGACTCCCCCTTCCTACACATGTTCACTATGACACTGGATTCAAGCTAGACTGGCTCAAGAGGGGTGATTCCCCAAAACCAGTCCAAGGATGCTTCTTTCCTGGTCCAGGGAGGACATGGCCTGGGAGTTAGGGGTGGAATGTTCCCATAACAAGCAGGGTCGTGATTGATTTGCATATTGCTGGGTTCAAACCGGGCAGGCATAGTGAGCAAAAAATTATGTATTTAATCCAGATATGTGATTGGGAATAAATGCCCAACAATGTTCGGCATTCTGTCCATCATCGTTTTGTGTTGCCATAGTCACCCTAAGTGGAAAAAGTATGCCCAGACAATGTTGGGTGGTTCATCAAAGTACTGGAAATAGATGTGTGAAGCAAAGCTCACCACTGGTTACCTTGGGAAACATAAAACTTCTCGTAAAGTGAGAAGGTCCCCACTACGCCCAGCTTGGGACATAATACTTCATCTTAGAAATCTCAACACATATTCACTTTATTCACTAAATGCCTGGGCGACATATAACATATCCATGTGAAATTAATTTAATTCTGGAACTCCATGTTACACAAATAAGTGATATTTCTCAAAATTTCACATTGCACATTTTTTGTAATTTTGCCTGCAGGAGAATTATTCGCACAGATGTCTTATTGAGGTATATTTTATGATTGAACCAGTCTCACGCCAGTACCTTGTACGATTTTTAATACAAGGTTAAAAAAGTTACCCTGAACTTTCGTGAAATGTTCCCCAAAATATGAAAATGTTTGTGAGAAATATCAGTGGTGTGCACCATTCTATATATTGCAATGCGACTTAGTTTCTTGTTTAATGTTATGAATTCATGAGAAACTCTTCCAAATGCAGAACAGGCATCACTCAGTTCAGAGAGGGCAGCCTTATATAAAAAAATATGCAGCACTCTAAAGAAAGAGAGAATAAAGGGGAATTTCTTGTACCTACAAAGCCTCAAAATACAAGATACAATACTGCTTTATTGTCGATACTATGTTTAAAAGTGTTGGCAAAGATTAGTTGTTTATAATACATCCTCGATGAGCACCATATTCCTGTAACCACTGACAGCGATGCACTGCGGAAACAAGCAGGAGCAGCACAGCAAGTAAAAGTTACTATTCTGCATTGCGTATGGGTAAAAACAAAAACACAGTTTGCAGCCATCTACATACATGTTGCTGTCATCCCCTGCACTGGCGTTCAAACAAGCTGCCTGGCAACATGCACACCATATTGCATAGAGTCGTGAAAGATGCCTAGCTTATATTTTGTACTGGCAATACTATGTTTAGACTCACTTTAAAACTTTTACCACATTTTATGTAGCAGCTTTATGTGTTAGGTGAAACACCTATCTACCGCTGTTAGTAGGTAGGGCTTTGTGTAAAAAACCATTTAATGGTGAAAAACATGGCAGCAGCTTGCTGAGCTGCTGCAGTGCTCCGTGAACGAGCTCCCGCTAGAGCCTGCCCCGTCATCATCTTTGGAGTTTTGTGAACCGGTTTTGCAGGAGGATTAAGCGGAGGGTTGACGGAATGAGTCAATTCATAATAAATCCGCGTTGAAATTGCTTTTATGTGAAAACCGCGGTGCTTCTTCACTTCTTCACTTATTTCACCTAGGAGTCTGTTTTCCCTGTCCATGCTTGGTGGTTGCTGTTGTGCTCGCGTGGGAGCACCGACCCAGCGTTTCCCTGCCGTTTCCATCTTGGCGCTTACGAACCTGCAATTTTTCCCGCTGGGGCTGCGGTTGTGCTCTGCGGTCGTGATGGAGCTCAGAAGGGGCAGGAAGGCACGAAGTCTCGTGCATACCTCCTGTAGCTCAGCTGTAACTGTTGCAGCTGCCGTCAATCGGAGCTGCGAGACGGCCGGGAGGGAGGCTCAGACGGCCTCTGCTGTGACGGTGGAGGGGCTAGAGGTAACGTAGGGTGACCAACCGTCCGTAAATTTCACGGACAGTCCGTAATTTCGGCCGTCTGTCCGTTGTCCGTGAAAGATTCTTTAACGGACGCCATTTGTCCGTAATTTTAACCCCGGGCACCGGTCGCGCCACCGTGAAGCCTGCACAGCTTCCACCCACCTCCCTTCTTGACTCCGAGGCTGTTGCAAAGCTCCTCAGATACTCAGCAGCACTGGAGAGGCACAGCGGGATGGCAACCCTCACACCTCCAGCCCTTGATGGGCTGTTAAGAGGTGCTTGAAGGGGACGGAGAGAGAGGGGCGGCAGCTTCAGGAGCAGGGCATCTATTCAGATGCAAACAAAACTGAATGCGCCATGTCTCTGCGATTTAGGGCTTCACACATTCCATTTCTGCCCAGGGCACCAAAAATACTAGAACCGGCCCTGATTACACTGCGCAGCACAGGTTCCCTTCACAGAGCTTAAATACTGTCACTAAATTTTAACCACATCCTCGCGGCACATTTTTTCCTTCCTGCGCTGGGATTTTCAAAAACCCATTATTCATGACGAGCTGGGCTCGTCATGAGCGTGCGAGGAGGCTACCTCATGACGAGCCCAGCTCGTCATGAGCGTCGAAGGGGTTAAACAAACCTGGGTTCTTCTAACATGCAGTCTTAATGTAATAAAATTAAGAAATGGCATAATCACACCCACACTGATTAACAAAACTAACATTTTGGAAAGAGCCTGTCTTCTCGTTGTCTTGCCCAGGAAGGGGTGAGTAGCCCTACCCCTCCCTGGAAAAGGCCAAGATTATACTAGAATACTGCATGCCCACCCCTGTGCCCACTCTGGTGGATCCTGTTCCCCCTTCTGTGATGGCTCCTGCCCCGCCCCAGTGATGGCTCCTGTTCCCCCCCACCTGCCCCCCGGCTGTGATGGCTCCTGTCCCCCTCCTGTGGTGGATCCTGTCTCTGCCCTGGGTGGCTTCTGTCCCAGTCCTGGAGTGGCTCATGCAGCGAGGGTGAAGTTCTTGATGGGCCTCTTGTCAAAAAGGCTCCGCTCAAAATTTATATGAGTGGATGGCTGGATGAATTAGTGAAAGGGTGAATGAATGAATGAAAGATTGAATAGATGGATAATGAGAGAGGATGGATGGATTGATGAGTGAGTGGAAGGATGGAAGAGAGAAAAGGTAAATGGCTGGATGTATGGGTGTAAGGGTAGCTGGATGGGCAAAAGGGTGGATGGATGAGTGAAAGGATAGATGAGTGGAAAGGTGGATGATGAGCGAGTGGGTGGATGGATAAGTGAAATGATAGATGGATTGATGAATTGATAAATGCAAGGGTGAATGGATGGATGAATGAGTGAAAGGGTGGATGTAAGGATGGATGAGTGAGTGAAAGGGAGGGTAGATAGACAAAATGATGAATAGATGAGTGAAGGAGTGAAAGGATAAATGGATGAGAGAAAGGATGGATGAGTGATAGGGTCAATGGATGGATTCATTAGTGGATTAGTAGAGGGATGGGTAGGTGGATGGATGGAAGGAAGGATTGCTAAGTGAAAGGGTCGATGGAGAGAGAAAGGGAGGATGGATGGATGACTGATAGAGTGGAAGGGTGGAAGGATGAGTGACTGGGTGGGTGGATGAGTAAGTGAAAGGATGGCTGGATGGGTGAAAGGGTAAATGGCTGGATGGATGGATGGTAGAAGAGTGGATGGATGAGTGTACAGATGGATAGGGTGAAAGGGTGGATGGTTGGATAATGGATGGATGAGTGAAAGGATGGATGAGGGGATGGGTGAGTGAAATAATAGATGGAAGGATACATGATGGATAGGTTTGCAAATTGTTGAATATGTTTGGATATGGCTGGGCTTACTTCTATACTATTGTGCGACCTCTGATGTGTCTGTAAAACGTATCCAATTGTCCTGTAGTTTTGTCCTGAATTTTGACCTCCTGTCCTGAATTTGTGTCCTGAATTTCGACCCTTTGTCCTGAATTTTTACACTCACCGTCCTGAATTTGCACCAATGCCAGTTGGTCACCCTAGTAACCAGTGCAATCAAGGGCGGTAAGAAAGCCGATTCTGTATGTTTTTCAGCAACATCTGTGTCAGCGTCTTCTGTGCCGTCTGTGTTAGTAGCATCTGTGTCTCCTCACCTATCTCTTCATCAAAATAAAAACAAAGGCAAACGTAGGCGAATAAAGAAAGAGGTGCTTGTGAAGGCTGCCCCCCCCCCCTGCTGAATCTTGAGGCATCCTCGGTAAAGAAGAAGCCTTCTTCATTCTTATCTTCTGAGGTAAAGTCAAAACGGACAAGGTCCCCTAGAGATACAAAGAGCCTTAAATGCAGTACTTAGTTTGGGGTCCAAAATCACTCCTTCGCTACGCTCCTACTTTAAAGCAGTTCCACAGGTGCTTGACCTCTCAGAGGATCGTGCTATGTCTTCTGTCGTGGATGCAACCACTACGATAGTCCCTGTCTCATTGCTGGCCTCTCTCTCACCCGTACCAGAAGGTGATGTTGAGCCAGTATTATTACTACTGTAGATAGTGTCCGTGCACTACATATTTAGGTTTATTTGAAATTTTTAGGGGTGTACCATGCTCATGAGGAACACTCCCCGCTCGGGAGTATGAAAATGAACTCTAGACTGCACTAACACGACATGTGTTAGTGTCTCCTATGGCACTGGTAAATATTTACTGGAAGCCACCAGCTTGCTATTTGTAGAATACAGTTTTTCAAACAATAGTTTTCAATGCGCTTCTCAATTTTGTAAGTATTTTATTCATACTTTTAACATCAATTCCTTAGTTGGATGTTATTCACAGTCCATAAAGAGTTATACCAATTCATTTTTCTTAGAAAAAAGTTCCACAGCGGATCAACCGAAAAAGCACCTCCAATTTCCAAAGTCCCTTAAAGTGTCCAGTTTTATTGTGCTGTGAACCTCCAGGACCTGCTGTGGTTCAGTCCCACTGGAATTCCAGACAGAAAGTATAAAAAGTAGTGGAGTCAGCACCAACTTGAAGTAAATCAACACGACCAAAGTTTTTTTATCCAAAAATATATTTTTCTTTTTATTTTCGTATTTTGAAAGTGCACAGGACAGCCAACGCGTTTCGCTCCCCAACCATGGGAGCTTCGTCAGGGCATATATACTAGATGGTTTTTCTCACAGTTGTGCAGTCAAATTTGTAAAAAGAAGAGGAACTGGCAAGTATAATGGTATATAAACTAGTGCAGATATTCCAAATAGAAATAGAGTATCCAATGCGTCAGGGTCCGTCAGGTTTTTCACAAAATTATCATAATAGATAGTATTAATATCAAAGGTTGTCGTAACGCAAAGCGACGTATGTGCAGTCCTTGATAAGCTGCTGAAACACACGTGCTTCAAAGGTTTAACAAAGCGTGACGGCCCACGACGTCTAATGGGTGTGTTTACAGCTTTAGCGCACGTAACTAAAGCTGTAAACACACCCATTAGACGTCAGACGCGAGCTTTCCTCACACCGAAGGAGAAACACTTCGCAGCGCCTAAGCCGATACAGACATTCGGTAAGCAACCTAAATGGAGCGCAGTCACTACCTGAACCCCGCGCGTAAAATAATTGCGTTTACAAGATATTATTGCTGCCTCGAACTACAAAGTGAGAAGGGTTTGTTTAGGATGGATATACAACACGCGGTAATACACGCGTATCAGAGCACCATGAGATACAAAACTTGGTCAATGTCGACTTATGTTTACATGTATTTGCGTTTACTTACATTTAAATTCGTTTTTATTTGAACTTGTATATGTCGATCAAACATGAGCTATTTTGAATATGTGATTCATGGAACATTTCATATATAGTGATGAGTACATTATCTGTTTCACAGATTTCCCCGATGAAGGCCAGTCGGCCGAAATGCATTGGAAGTTACAAATGTTTTGGATATAAGAAAAATGAATTGGTATAACTCCTTATGGACTGTGAATAACATCCAACTAAGGAATTGATGTTAAAAGTATGAATAAAATACTTACAAAATTGAGAAGCGCATTGAAAACTATTGTTTGAAAAACTGTATTCTACAAATAGCAAGCTGGTGGCTTCCAGTAAATATTTACCAGTGCCATAGGAGACATGAACACATGTCCTGTTAGTGCAGTCTAGAGTCCAGTATTATTACTACCATCTAGCCCCCTCCTGGGAAGCTTACTGGTATCTCCCAACCCTTTCAAAGCCGGTGAATTGGTTTCCCCTGATTTGGGTGCAGCATTTGCTGGCCCGTCCGGAGCTTTGGCTCAACCAGTGGTAGATCCACTGTCTCTGTCGGGTAAACCCTTTGGGGCTCTGGAATCCTCCAGCAGTTCTTCCGGCCACTCTTCTACTAATAATGAGGGGCTTGCAGTTGATGCAGGAACTTTCGCAGATGCAGGGGGTGTGGCAGGTGTAGGTGTCGAGGAATTGATTGATCAGCACGGCAGTTCCAACATTTCTTCTAATGCTGTTTTAGAGGATACGGCCTTCGGTATGGGCTCCGGTATTACTGCCGCTTCCCCTCTAGCAATGTTCTCTTCTCTGTCTCTGGATATAAGGAAAGGCTTCAACGAGTCATCTGCAAATCAAGCTGAGATTAGAAATTATTGCAAATCCCTGGACAATAAGTTTGACGGTCTTACATCAAGAACAGGGATACTGGAAGAGACGGTAGCTGTACTATCGACCCACTTGGACCAGGCTAAAGAGGATATTGTTAAACTCGGGCGGGAAGATTTGGCTCTGAGCGAAAGGATGGAAACATTGGAAAACAACGCTAGACGCAGCAACATACGCATCCTCAATGTTCCTGAAAGGTCAGAGGGGCCTGACATCAAACAGTTTATTACCGCACTTTTGAAGGAATCTCTATGCTTAGATCACTCAATTGAGGAGTTGACAATTGATATTCAGCGGGTTCACATGGATCCCTTTAGACAAAATCCCCAAAGGTCTAAACCCCACAAGATCCTCGTAAACTTCCACACCTATTTACTTAAGGAGCAGATCCTTAACTTGGCCCTAAAACAGAAGTCATTGGCTGGAAAAGGATTTACTTTCCTTATCAGGTCTGACCTCTCCAGAGTTACTTTGGAGAAGCAGTGGGAGTTTGGGAGGCGTTTAGACGCATTTAGGAAAGTAGGCACAACTGCCCAACTCATGTTTCCTGCTGCCTTAAAAATTATGCACAATAATAAGATGTTTAACATTAGATCTGTGCAGGCAGCTGATGAGTTATTATTAGATTTGGGCAATAAGGGCTTTTCTGTGTAGGCTAGTACCTTTTAAGCCGATTTTCTTCTTATAGGTCTACTTAACCTGGTTTGAAAGCTTGTTATTAATTAAAGATAAAAAAAAGAGTTGAAAATGTAACTTAAAAAAAAATAATAATATATAAATGAGGGTGAAAGCTTAAAGAAAACTCCTACCCGTTTAATTATACCCTTGTTTAATCATCTCATCCTATGTTAATTTTTGGGAGAATTCGCTTTACCTTTTCAATATTTTTATGAAAATGGTGATGAGTTATTCTAGCCTTCCCCTTGTATACATGGTATAAAAACACAGTAATTTGGATGAGAGACAGGGTGACTCGGCGGGAGCTCGGGGAGGGGTGCTATCTACTGGACTTGATCTGGTTAGATATTGCAAGGGTTTTCCAAGGGGAGGGTGGGGGGTTGTGGGGGAGCACAGGGGTAAGTTGAGGGTAGGGTTGTGGCAGAAACTTAAAAATGTCCTCATTTTCCAGTTGAGTTTTGTGGGGCTTGGTATTAAGCAGGTATTGTTTAGCAATTTATGGTCACAGTTAGGGCAGGATATTGGCACTCTCCCTTTTCCTTTTTTTGGGTGGCTTTGTGGAGTCTGGGCTAGTATGTATGGGTAGTCTAAAATATATGTCCTGGAATGTTAATGGCCTCCGTACCAAACCAAGAGCTGATAAAATTATGCAGTACCTACGAGATTCGGATGCGCAGGTCATTATACTCCAGGAGACTCATTTAACCCAGACTGAAATGCTCGCTCTAGTTAAGAAGAATAGGTGGATCGATTTTTCGTGATCCACATCTCAAACAATGAATAACAGAGGTGTGTCTGTTATCTTTAAGAAACAGTTAAAAGCTAGGTTAGTATCTCATGCGGTTGACCCAGGTGGCAGATGGGCCATTGCATCGGTCATTATAGCTAGAACACAATATACAATCTTGGGTTATTATGGGCCCAATCAAGACGACCCCGCAACCTTAGAGTCTATTTTTTCACATCTATTGTCCTTTCCTGAGCCAACCATCTTGGCGGGTGTTGGACCCGGCCTCGTGGCGTGGTCCCACTTCTCCCGCATAGCGGGCCCCGGACAACAGCAACCCCTATCCCCCGGCCTAAAACTATCCCCTCCGAACTTCACGAGAGCCGCCACCCCTGGCGACCCCCGGCTCTCCCCCTCGGGAGCCCGGTGACCCCTGCTCGCCCCACTCTGCGGATCCGACCCCGATTCCGGCCCACCATTTCAGGCCCCGACTCCATCTTGGACCCTACACGCCCGGACCACGTGGCCTCGGCCCGATCTCAGCCACAGCCCCAGCGAAGCCCCGACATCGAGGCACCACGATCCAACCAGGTGGTAAAGCGGCCACTTGACGGATCCAGGAGGAGGGGAGTTTCGATGGGCCTCCAGCCGTCCCCGGACGCCTGGTTTTGGTCGCCCTCCGGCCTCCCTGGGCGCTGGCTCCACCCCCCTGCTGGGTGTCTGGACACTCTCATCCCGGCCCCTCTGACCCCCAGGCGCGAGGGTCCGGACATCAAAGGACTCCAGACCTATATCTGGGGCAGCTCTGGGATGGGTCAGTAGTTGTATGCTGGAGTCGAGAGCCCTGCTGACGCTGTCGCGGCTGACCCCGAGAAGAACTCACTACTTGAAACCCTGAACCTTTGGAGTCCTGCTGGCACTGCCGCGGCCCAACTTTGCTGAAACCATCTTTGGAGTCCTGCTGGCGCTGCCGCGGCCCAACCTCGCTGAAACCATCTTCGGAGCCTGCTGGCGCTGCCACGGCCCAACCTCGCTGAAACCATCTCCGGAGCCTGCTGGCGCTGCCGCGGCCCAACCTCGCTGAAACCATCTTCGGAGCCTGCTGGCGCTGCCGCGGCCCAATCTCGCTGAAACCATCTCCGGAGCCTGCTGGTACTGCCGCGGCCCAACCTCGCTGAAACTATCTCCAGAGCCTGCTGGCGCTGCCGCGGCCAGATCTTGCGGAACCCCCCAGCTCGAGGATTGAGAGCTGAGCATAGGGTATCCCCGGACCAGACTGCTACTAAGACTGTCCCGCTACCCCTTTTCCCCCCAGTTACCGAGACTCTAAGGATCCCTCGATCCGTTGTACATATTACCGAAGGAACCAATCATTAATGCTGATAAAGATTCTAAGAAGTACTATCTCGTTTGGTGTCCCCTTGTATTGTTGTGATTACTCTGCTGTGCGGATTATAGGAGGGGGCGCTCACCCAGGAGGCCTCTCGACGGCGCTCGGCCAAGTCCTTAAGGAGAGGTGGGCCTCGGGGTGGTCAGTCAGACATCTTCTGCCTCCCCAGGGACCGCCTTTCTAACATTGGTGGCAGGCGGTGGGATCCGAGCCGACGCAAATCGTACAGAGAGTGACTCACCCACTACTGACAGAAACACACCGCAACCATGACTACCAAAGAAACCAGACCAACCGCGGAGTTCCAGAAAGAACGGCTAGACGATTATAACCACAAAGAATTGAAACAATTCTGCAAGGACCTGGGCATCGCTACCACTGGACTAAGCACCAAGGACGATTTCAAGCAGGCCCTACAAACATGGGTGGATGCAGGAGCAACGCCACCCCAGAGCGAAGACAACACAGGTCCGAACATACACCCGGAGACCGACGCAACCTCAGCGGGGGAAAGACCTACGAACATAGACACGGGCCTCTCCCCCGAAGATGCCCGAGAGCGAGAAAGGAGCCGGCTCCACGAACTGGAGCTCGCCCGACTCCGCCTGGACGGAGAACTGCAACTGGCCGAGAAAAAGATAGCCCTTGAGCAACTACGGCTGCAAGGAGACCTAGAGGAGAAACGAAGGCAGAGAGACTTGGAGGAGAAGAAGCTCACGTTCGAGCATGATCGTGGCTTAAAAGAACTGGAGATCAAGGCCAAAACTGGGGAGGCCAACGCCTCCGGGAACCGGAGCCCACCTCCTCCTACGGACACGAAGGTCCACATCCCCAAAGATGTCGTCAAGGAATATTATAAAAACGACGACATGCAGCAGTGGTTTAAGGCCTACGAGGTAGCCATGGCCTCTCATCGAATACCCCAGAAAGACTGGGGTGCCGGCTTGTGGGGGAAGTTCGTCAACGAAGGGAGAGACGCCCTGCTGGAGCTCCCAGATGCAGAAATGACCTCTTATGAACACATGAAAGCCACCCTCCTTACTCGCTATGGACTCACCCCCGAGATGTACCGGCAGCGATTCCGCGACTGCAAAAAACTCCCCGGTACTACATGGGTGGAGTACGTGAACTTCTATAGCAGAGCCCTAGAGGGGTGGATCAAAGGCAGCCAGGTCACCACTTACGAGCAACTGTTCAACCTCATTGTATGGGAGCACCTCTCCAACAACTGTTTAATCGCACTCAGGCAGCATCTCGATCGATGGGTGAGCACCCGGGTCCCCGAGAGCCTGATGGGAGACTACGGCCGAGGTCCCCTGGGGAACCACCCTCCCCGAGGCGGCGGAGGATACCAGAACAGGAGCCGTGACTCCCCCGCGGGGCCGCCCCCGACCTCCACTTCACCGTCCCTGGCCAGAAGAGGGCCCCCCCCAGCACGACCGGGGCCCCGCCCGAACGTTACCTGCCACAGATGCCAGCGGCCCGGTCACTATGACAATGACCCCCTCTGCCCGATGAACCAACGACCCGGCACCACCGGTCCTCCAAACCGCCAGATCGCCGCCGCCGCCCTAGGAGAAGAAAGGGGTGAGGAAGAGGACTATGACCACGATCAGGCCGAGTGAGAGCCCGCCGCTATGTCCCTGGTATGCCTGGGCGAAAGAGACATGATCCCCCGGATCCCGGGCAACACTCAGAAGTGCCGCCAGTGGGTCACCATTAATGGGCGCCAGACCGAAGCCCTCCGCGACACCGGAGCCGGCGTGACGGCTGTCCGTTGCCACTTGGTGACCCCTGACCAGATCCTGCCCAATGTGCTGTGCCCCGTACGGTCGGCGGACAATTACGAAAGCCTGTGCCAGATGGTCCGTATCCCCTTGGAGTGCGGGGGGGGGTGTCAGGCATGCTGAAAGTTACCATCCAGGACGATGCCCCTGTGGACTGCCTCCTCGGGAATGACCTAGAAAGTACCTCCTGGGCCGGCGTCGAACGGAGAGAGCATCTGGGGATGCTAGGCCTTCCAGAGTGGGCCTGCGCGACCACCCGATCCATGGCCGCCCGGGTCACCACCCCGACGGAAGTCGCCCCGACTGAAGACCCAGAGTGGCCCGCACCTCCGCCGCCCGCCGTATCCGAAGACAGCGACCCAGAGCCCGACCCACTGAGGCCCAACAGTGAAGAAATTGCGGAGCTTGGCAACCTCCCGGAACTAGCCCAGTGGCGCCAAGAAGGTGGCCCCACATAAAAACAGTTCCGGCAGGAACAGAAAACCTGTCCCTCCCTCGAGGGAATCCGACAGCAAGCCGCCACTCAAGCCGCCGGAGACCCCTCGGGGTCCCACTGGGTCTATTGGGACCACAATCTCCTCTACAGTGAACAAAAGATTGCCGAACTGGGGGCCAGCCGGGTGCTGGTGGTCCCCCTCCGATTCAGAGACTTCCTTCTGAACCTGGCACACGACGTGCCCCTCGCCGGGCACCTGGGGCAGGACAAAACATACAGCCGCCTAGTGACCCATTTCTACTGGCCCAAAATGAAAAACGATGTGAACAATCACTGCCGGACTTGCCCCACCTGCCAAGCCAGCGGGAAGAGTGGAGGGAAGCACAAGGCCCCCCTCCAACCCTTCCCAGTCGACAGCACCCCCTTCGAGCGAGTGGGAATAGACATTGTGGGGCCTCTGGATCCACACACCTCCCAAGGACACCGGTTTATTCTCGTCCTGGTGGACCATGCCACCCGCTATCCCGAAGCCATCCCTTTCCGGACTGTGATGGCCCCCGTGGTAGGCCGGGCGCTCATGGGGATCTTCTCCCGGGTGGGCTTCCCCCGAGAAGTCGTCAGTGACCGGGGTACGAACTTCATTTCTCGATACATGAAACCCCTGTGGCACCAGTGCGGGGTCACGTATAAGTTTATGACCCCCTACCACCCCCAAGGGAATGGGTTGGTGGAACGTTTCAATAGAACTCTCAAGGGGATTATCATGGGCCTGGAGGAGCCCTTGCGTCGCCAATGGGACGTGCTGCTGCCCTGCCTCCTATTCGCCTATCGGGAGGTCCCTCAGAAGTCCCTGGAATTCAGTCCCTTCGAACTATTGAACAGACACCCCGTCCGGGGTCCCCTCAGCCTAGTCAAGGAAGGCTGGGAGGTCGCAGCCCAAGGTACTCCTCCCGACGTCTACCGGTACCTCCTAACCCTCTGAAATCAGACTCGGAAGTTCCGGGCACTTGCAGAAACCAACCTCGAGGCCAGCCAGGAAGAGATGAAACGCTGGTACGACCAAAACGCCTCTTCCATTGAGTTCGAGCCGGGCCAACAAGTTTGGGTCATGTCCCCGGTCGAACCCTGTGCCCTCCAGGACAAGTGGACGGGGCCCTTCAAGGTGGTGGAGCGCAAGAGCCCTGTCACTTACCTGGTGGACATGGAGACCCCCAGGAACCCCCTCCGGGTCCTCCACTCCAACCGGCTCAAACCGCACTTTGTCCGGACCGAACTTAGCCTGCTGATGGCTACCGATGGCGGGCCGAAGACGACTCCGAGCCCCTACCAGACCTTCTGAGCACCTCCGAGAAGGACGGCTCCGTCGAGGGGGTCACCCTCTCCTCCGCCCTGACCCCAGAACAGCGCCAGGATTGCCGGAAATTGTTGGGTCAATTCGCAGACTTGTTTTCCCTCACCCCCGGAGTCACCCAGTGGTGTGCCCACGATGTCGACACCGGGGACAGCCCGCCTGTGCTACACCGGGCCTACAGAGTTCCCGACCGAGTTCGGAACTGCATCCAGTCGGAGGTCTCCAAGATGCTGGCCCTGGGGGTAGTCGAACCCTCCGACAGTCCGTGGGCCAGTCCAGTCGTCCTGGTCCCAAAAGCCGCCGCCCCTGGCCACTCCCGAACTACGATTTTGTGTCGACTACCGGGGATTGAACGCCGTCACCCGGACCGATGCACATCCCATTCCCCGGGCCGAAGAACTGATCGACCGCCTGGGGGCGGCCCGCTACCTAAGCACCTTCGACCTCACCTCCGGCTATTGGCAGATCGAACTCACTCCGGGCGCCCAAGAGCGCTCCGCTTTCTCGACCCCCGATGGCCACTACCACTTCAGAGTGATGCCCTTCGGGATGAAGAACGCCCCGGCAACCTTCCAGAGGCTGGTGAATAAGGTATTGGCGGGACTAGAAGGGTTCAGCGCCGCATACCTGGACGATATCGCGGTGTACAGCCTCCCCTGGGCCGAGCACCTCAAGCACCTCTGGGAGGTCCTGACAGCCCTCCGACGGGCCGGACTGACAATCAAAGCCAGCAAGTGCCAGATAGGACAAGGTTCCGTGACCTATCTGGGACACCAAGTGGGGAGCGGCCATGTGGCTCCCCTCCAACCCAAGATCGACGCCATCATGGCCTGGGAGCCCCCGGTCACCCAAACAGCAGTCCGAGCCTTCCTGGGGCTCACGGGTTATTACCGGCGCTTTGTGAAGGACTATGGGAGCATTGTTGGCCCCCTCACCGAACTCACTTCCAAGAGGCAGCCACAGAAGGTGCACTGGACCCCCGAGTGTCAGGCCGCTTTTGAGACTCTGAAGACAGCGATGTGTACCGCCCCCGTGCTCCAAGCCCCCGACTACAGCCGGGAGTTCTTGGTCCAAACAGATGCCTCGGAGCACGGTGTCGGGGCGGTCCTTTCCCAACTTAACGACGAAGGGGTTGATCAACCGGTGGCCTTCATCAGCCGGCGTCTGCTGGCCCGAGAACAAAGCTGGAGCACCATTGAACGAGAGGCCTTCGCCATGGTGTGGGCCCTCAAGAAACTCCGACCCTATCTCTTGGGCACCCACTTCCGGGTGCAAACGGACCACCGGCCCTTGCGGTGGTTGATGCAAATGCGAGGGGAAAACCCAAAGTTGCTGCGATGGTCCATCTCCCTCCAAGGGATGGACTTCACTGTGGAACATCGCCCCGGCAACGACCACGCCAACGCCGACGGCCTGTCCCGCTTCTTCCGCCTCGACGAGGAGAACCCCCAAGGAGATGGGTGACTCTCCCCGCCTTCAGCTGGGGGGGACGTGTGTTGGACCCGGCCTCGTGGTGTGGTCCCACTTCTCCCGCATAGCGGGCCCCGGACAACAGCAACCCCTATCCCCCGGCCTAAAACTATCCCCTCCGAACTTCACGAGAGCCGCCACCCCTGGCGACCCCCGGCTCTCCCCCTCGGGAGCCCGGTGACCCCTGCTCGCCCCACTCTGTGGATCCGACCCCGATTCCGGCCCACCATTTCAGGCCCGACTCCATTTTAGACCCTACACGTCCGGACCACGTGATCATTTGATCGCTCCTTACTCTCATACCCAGATGACATTTTGTTTCTTAAAACCGAAGCCCATAACTTTATGAGTCTTAACATTGGTTCGGCAGCCTGTGGAGTTGTTTGGGACTCCTTCAAGGCTTTTTTGAGGGTCTTATTACTGGTAAGGTGGCTTATCGTAGGAAACAGTATAGGGAGGAAGTTGTTTCCATTGAAGCAGATATAGCAAAAATACAACTAGACGCCAATCTTTCCTCTCCTGACTCCGTGTTAAACTCGCTTCATAACCAACTACTTGCTTTGAAAAGTCAATTGGGCTTCGTCTTGGACCAAAGAATCCAGCAGAAATGGGAGGCTAGTAAAATAGCCCATTTTCAGTATGGCGAGGGGGCAGGAAAACTATTGGCTTGGAAGACCAAAACAGATCAGGTCCGTAATAATATAGACTCAATTACTGTTAACAACACTACATTTTCCTCAGATGAAGATATTAGACAGGCTTTTAGAGAGTTCTTCCAAATAATCTATAAGGAGGACAACAAAATCGATCTAGAGTTGATTGAGGGCTGGTTGAGTGGGATCTCTCACCCGGCACTCTCCGCCGAGCAGCGATTATTTTTGGATAGTGATATCTCTGAGAAAGAGATTAGGATAGCTATCCAAAATGGCAAGAAAGGGAAGGCTGCAGGACCCAACGGACTCCCAGCTGAAATTTATAGAGCCCTGGAACATGAAATAGTGTCCTTTCTTACCATCTTGTTCAATCAAATCCTACTGGGTGGCCAGCGTCCCCCTGCATCCTGGGACAGTGCCTCAATTACCCTGATTTTGAAACCAGGGAAGCCAGCTGCGGCCTGCGGGTCTTATAGGCTGTGAGAAGTTGGCCTAATGTATGATGTTCACTAATCTAGTGAGCACCTTGTATCAGTCCAAACAACCCTTATGGTGGTGGTTGTAAAGTCAACCTTATAGACAAGCTATCCTAGGGGCAGCATGGACCTAAGTAGTCTTAGGCTTAACTTAAGAGAGCATGTGAAGCCATCTGTCTTACCATATGCAATCCTTTTAATACCAAATGAAAGGACACCACACAAGTTATATATTATAAAAATATATGTATTTATTACTAGAATAATCCTCTGTACTCTTTATGAGGACAGAGGCACAAGTGTTTAAACAAAAGCACAGTTAAACATACAAAAGTTGCACAATTATGGATAGACCTGATGGCCGCTTAAACCATATATTAAAATAGTGGTATAAGAACCACGTCACAAACAATGGTAAGGCCTAGGGCCTAGGGAATCGCTGGGGCTACACTGGACTAACTGGGGTTAGGACGGGAGCGGCCCACAGGACGCGGGTGCTGTGTCTAAAGCACACGCGTGCACTAATGCAAAGTCAATAGTGCGTAAAAGTTACAAAGTTGCAGTTTTAGGAGTCTTCCTACTGGACTAGAACTTAACCATTCAAACTAGGACACTAGAGGTGTAAACCACTACAGGAGCACCGGAGTACTCTTGTTACCTCACCCACAGGAAGCGGGTGCATAGGTGTCAAAGTGTGTCGGGTTTTGTTGTGGAGTTATATGGAGCCTGGAGATGAAGATGCTGCAGGCGGCCAGGAGAGAAGAGTCCGGTTGGATCCAAGGGTGGAACGAAGATGTAGAGTACCTGAAAGCAGAGGGGACAGAGTCTGGGTCACTAGCCAGTGACCAGGATGGAACCAGGAAGGAACCAGGCGATGTTGGGCGCAATCAGGTGGTTGTCGAGAACCTTGTCTCTGCTGCTACGTGGACCCAGGGGCATCGACGATCACCAGGAGTTGAACACGTCCCACAAAGGCTCTCGCTGTCGGCGGTGTCGGCATCCGGATTGGAGTCAACAGGCCTTGGCAAATGCAACCCACGCAGGAATCGAAGATGGCTTCTGGTGCAGATCAGCAAGATATGTTGGGCTGCTCCTTTTCAGGGGAGCAAGGGCCCGTCTGGAGCAACCAGACCAGTGGTGTAGAGTCAAAGGTTCGTCGTCATAGGGGCCACTAGCCAACGGGCAAGTGACCAGACAGACGCGTCAAGCAGGAAATTGCAAAAGGGCCCCACGCAGCACTCGGTGAGTGTGGAGGAGTGATCTTCGGTGCAAAAGCTGCTCGGGGCTGGGGCTTCTGAATCCCCAATGCACAGCTTCGAGGGTGCCTCGGGAGCTGCACGGAAAGCACTTCGCAGTCTTTCCAAGATGGCCAGTCCCACATCTCACGTCGCCTCCACGGGTCTCAGCTTTGCTGTGGCTATGGATCAAGCTGTTGGATGTCTGGGAATCTGGTTCTTGTTGATCTCTGTTGCTCGAGCTCCGGCGGGAGCTGCAACAAAGCAAACCATTGGGCGCTTGATGGTGCCTGCTTGCACAGGGTGGTCACTCCTTGACCACAAGGGAGATTCTTCAGTCTTCTACATCGAGTAGGATGTCGAAGGGTCCAGAGTTTCATTTCAAAGTTTCAGTCAGGATTATCTAAAGTCTAGGGACACAGCTCCTACCTTTATTCCAATTCAAGGCGCTGGATTACCTGCTAGGTCCCTTCTATGGGTGGGACCCAGGAAGGGGGTGGGTACACCCCTTTCCCTTTGTCCAGTTTCATGCCAGAGCTGGGGCTGGAGCACCGGTTTGAACTGGGCTATGCATGGGGTGCCTTGTGCGCCCCAGGCAGTGTCTAGTTTCACTCGCCCTGCCTGCCTCAATCCACTATCTCCTGTCTGGGGTGGTGTAACACCTCCCTGTGACAGGAAACCTTTTGTCCAGGCCTCCCCTGCCGGAATTTTGGTCAGCAGCAGGAGGCCAGACTCGTGTCTGTGGCAGCAGCATCCATTTTGTGATGCTGAGGCTCTGATTAGTTTTAACCGCATTTAAGTAAAGTAACATGTCTTTTCCCTCTAGAAGGGTGGAATGCTACCCCCGTTGCCAGAACTGGCGAGGGGGTAGTATTCCAAAGTGTATGACACCTTACATGACATGTTTTGATAAAGCCAAACCAAAGTTAGCAATAACCGCGAGGATTATAATGCACTTAAGAGTATATGGTATGGCAATACCCTGGAACAGCTATAAGGACATGGTTCCGAAAGCTGCAGACAGGCTCAGCTCATGCTAGAGCACCATCTCACATAAAACCAAGCACTCTGCCTCCAGGATTGTTAAGGCCTGCCATAGGAGTGACTTATAGGTGCATATGTGTCCAGATATAGGTTTAGACATAGGTATACTATATCTAAGCAAGGGGTGATTACACGACCTTGCCCCAGCTGAGTGATCAGCCAGTTGTGTCAGTTTGGATGGCCAGCCAGGGGTGGCAAAAGATATGCTGCAGCCCCTGGTAGGCCTTGGATGCCCCTATGCCCTGGGTACCTAAAGTACACTGTACAGGGGCTCATAAGGTGATCCAATCCCAATTGGTGATGTACTTAAAGTACATGGATGTGAATTTAGAGAGAGAACAGCAGGCTGTGGGTCTGATTAGCAGGCCCCCAGCCACATTAAGTCGAAAACCAGTGAAGCAAAAAGCAAAAAATGGGGTGACCATAGGAAAGCAGACCCTACTATCCTACATAACCCCCCCCCCCCCAAACGCAGGGACATTAAACTTAACCTTGACCAGATAGGTCTTCATGTTCTAAGTGGAAATACCTGGAGAGACCATCTGCATTGCCATGGTCAGTCCCTGGTCTGTGCTCCACTGTAAAGTCCATCCCCTGTAGGGAAATGGACCACCTGAGCAGTTTGTGATTTTCACCCTTCATCTGATTTAGCCACAAGAGGGGCTTATGGTCGGTCTGAATCTTGAAGTGAGTGCCAAACAAGTATGGTCTCAACTTCTTAAGGGCCCAAACCACAGCAAAGGCCTCCCTCTCAATAGCTGACCAACGCTTCTCTCTAGGGGGTCAGCCTTCTGCTAATAAAATCTATGGGCTGGTCTTGACCATCTACATTAAGGGGTCCATTAGGATGTCGGGCGGTGGCATCACCGCAGTGGGGGCGGGGCTGAAAAACAGCTTTTTGCTGCGGAACTCACGTCCGCCACATTAGGATAGGTAAACATAGGTCATTTCCCGTCCGCTGCGGTGCGACGCGCACCGCCATCAAAGTGCATCTGCAACCGCGGTGGAAGGAGCCAATCGAGACTCCCCACCGTGCAGAATGACGTCCGCCCCGCTCGATAAATTAGGATGGCCCAAAGAAGCTGACGCACCCCAGCGGATACACCGCCCAGCCTGAGCAGGCGGAAGCTCGACAGCGGAGCAAGATAGGCGAGACCCGGTGCTGACCGCCATGAACCCAGCCCTCCATATGCATCCGGTGATGTTCCTCCTACAACACTATCGTCAGATGGGCCGCCGCGGACACCGCCGCAGGTACGCAAATACACAAATGCAACACACAACACACATGCCGACACAGTGTTTAATCACCACACAGACTCCCTGCTTGGGGACACAACACATCCACACGGGCACCCACACATCACCCACCTCCCAACAAGGCACCCCTCAGCATCCGGGACACACAGCGACCGCCGGTCATGTCACCGCCGCGGTCAACCCATGCGCACTATGCAGAAGGCGTGGCAACTCCAAGGCATGGGCAGGCCACAAACACCATAGGGACACACAGCCCCCAACCACACAGCAACACACCCTACCAACCCACACGCCAGGTGCCCATCCAGTGCACCCCCATGCACACCAACAAGCACTGCAACAACAAGCACAATACACACCCTGCACCACACAACACACAACCAGGGAGACAGCCACTGCAGGAGTGGCTGACAAGGAACACACAACACCACTGCCACACACACTCTAGGCTCACAATACTTGCCAACACACACACACACACACACACTCACACACAAACACATACCCTGGGTGTAGCCACAAACACCACACACAAACAGTGATGCCTCAACCGATGCCTGCAAAAGAACAACACACAAACAATACAGGAACCAATACTGAACTCAAACACAAACACACATACCCTGTCATCCAAACTGGGGGAAATCAATGGGAGCACAGACACAACAGGAGTACACAACAACATCACCCAGGAAATAAACACACACACCATAACAGGAAACACAGAAGAAGTGCATTGGGACCAACACACACAGCCACATCAAACCCATCACAGATGCACATGAAACCTCTATCAACAAACACCACAAGACTACAGGGGATGTACATCAGGCAATGCCAAGGCCACATACACACAGCACACAGCACCGCCTGCACGACAAGCATTGTCTGCATGACAGGCATGATTGACACAACCGCATCACACACCACAAATCAGCACTGCACAGATACAACACCACACCCAGGAACTGAAGCCATACCACACCCTACATCCACACATCCAACACAACAACTACACATGCACCACTCTGGGATACAAGAGCACAGCCACCTCCACCACAGCACTGGCCAGCACACACAGCTGAAGTGCTCATGAGCACTACAGAATGACCATTAGCACAAGGACAGTACAGATAAACCTTTGGGGCAATGTCCAGAGTGGAACAACACATATGGCCCAAGAACTGCACCACAAAGCACAAGCCCACATATGAAGTGATGGGGAGGCACACACACATGGAAACCAAGGGGAAAGCTGACATCTTAGTTAAACAGCCTGCATGTCAGTAGCAGACATGTAAGGGGTGTACCACACACAAATAGAGGGACATAACACCCACAATGGCCAAGCACAAGTGGCACACATAGGGGATAGCCTAAAACCACTCACACCATGCCATAGAGGAGTAGAAAAACCAACATATGCCTGCAATGCATTACAAACACAAACACAATGCCAGTGTGGAGCAGCAGGGCCACACAGTTCACACAAGAACACCCAAGACACATTGAGGACCAATCAAACACAACACTGACGTGCAACTCACACACTTTATACACTCCAAAGTGACAAACACAACAAGGAGGAGTCTCACACAACACCATGGATACACCTACACACAGCACAGTGCACTACAAACAGCTCACACAAGGGCATACAATCCTCTACCCAGGGCAAGACAAAACAAACAACAGGCATACAACTCCTGGGTGACACATGTGTGTCTCACACAATACAGGGGCACACACACATCCACTACAAACTGACACCCTTCACACTGCACACCTCTGCTATACCCAACACCACGCATCTCATGTAGGCCATGGCACCAGGACCAAGGCCCAACACAAGATGACCATACACAGACAAGGCTGGGCACACAGAAAGCAATCCACACACATACTACATTACATATCCCAGCCAGCTTCGAAACATCATGCACAGCATCACACCCTGTGCTGGCAGTGTCCCCCAACCACACATGTGACCAGTGTAGGCAACAACAGCAAATCACTAACAAGATTACTGCATGCCAGGTAAAATAGCCATCACAGATCACACAATTTGCAGGCTCATAATGGACTTAAGACCCTGTCACCCCTGCCCAAAATTATGATGGCTGCAAAGGGCCTTGCAATGTGGAAGTGATACATGGTGCATGATGCACAGGCAATAAATGGGAACAGAAACAAAACTTTAATCATCAAGGACACCGACAAAACACACACCAGAAGTAACTGCATTTATTAACATATTGCACAGATGCAGCGGAACAACAATAGTAGACAACAGCAAGGCTCAAAATGATGCAAAAATGCTATGTACCATGCACAGGTGAAACACAAACAGGAAGGCCAGTGTCCAAGGCAGGGGAGAGGCCAGCACAGCAGAGCAACAGGGCCAGTGTCCAAGGCAGGGGAGAGGCCAGCACAGCAGAGCAACAGGGCCAGTGTCCAAGGCAGAGCACGGCACAGCAGATCAACAGGGCCAGTGTCCAAGGCACAGGTGAGAGCACGACACAGCAGAGCAACAGGGCCAGTGTCCAAGGCACAGGTGAGAGCACGACACAGCAGAGCAACAGGGCCAGTGTCCAAGGCACAGGTGAGAGCACGACACAGCAGAGCAACAGGGCCAGTGTCCATGGTTGTAAACAATGGTCAGGACTAGCACACCTGTATGAGGCACAGGAACATGAGGGGGATGTCAACTCACTCCTGGAAGTCATGCAGACTTGGACCCGGCTGTGTGTCGGTGACAGCAGGCCCACTTAACTGGGGTGACAGAGCCCCAGGTGCTGTGGGGCTAACTGTGGCCTCGCAAGCTTGAGGGCTGTGTGGACCAGGTGGCATAGTGGCACGTGGAGGTGGAGTAATGCAGACTTCTGACACAGTGTGGATGGGAGAGGTTGGAGGGGTGCCCTTCCACTTTTTGGGAATATGAATTGGCTTCCCTGTCTTGGGGTTGATGGGAAGTGTTGATGACCCAACAGGCACACACGCCAACTGTCCCACATCAGGTGCAGACACTGGCACTACCTCAGGTGATGTGCTGGATCCTGCGGAACGCTTGGTCTGGCTACGCCTCAGGTCCTCCTTCCCCTCTTTTCCTGGTGTACCCCCTACAGTGCCCTGCTTTGCCTTTTTCACAGGGGTGGTGTCTACAGTGCCCTGCTTTGCCTTTTTCACAGGGGTGGTGTCTACAGTGCCCTGCTTTGCCTTTTTCACAGGGGTGGTGTCTACAGTGCCCTGTTTGGCCTTTGTGCCAGGAGTGGTGTCTACAGTGCCCTGCTTTGCGTTTTTCACAGGGGTGGTGTCTACAGTGCCCTGCTTTGCCTTTTTGCCAGGAGTGGTGTCTACAGTGCCCTGCTTTGCCTTTTTTACAGGGGTGGTGTCTACAGTGCCCTGCTTTGCCTTTGTGCCAGGAGTGGTGTCTACAGTGCCCTGCTTTGCCTTTGTGCCAGGAGTGGTGTCTACAGTGCCCTGCTTTGCCTTTTTCACAGGGGTGGTGTCTACAGTGCCCTGCTTTGCCTTTGTGCCAGGGGTGGTGTCTACAGTGCCCTCCTCCACCTGCTTCAATGGACTCGGAATTGGGGTAGATGTGGTGGGTGGATGTGTCCCTGTGCTCTTCCTAGGTGTACCCCTGATATGCAACACCTCCTCAGTGGACACATACACTGCATGGGTAGGTCTGTGTGAAGTTTCAGTGACAGGAGAGTGTTTTGCTGGTGATGCCTCTGCGGCATGTGAGGCTGATGTCAGCTTCATTGATCGTCTGGCCTTGGTCTTCCCTGACTGACTCTTGTCTGTGCATTGTGGGGTGGCCCTGCTCTTCAGTGGGGATGGTGTCTGTGGGCGGGAGTGCCTGGGTTGTGTCTGTTGTGTGCTCCTTGTGCTGTATCTTTTTGGTGACGCAGGTGACCCGTTGTCACTGTCACCTGATGTGGCCACTGACTGGGGGGTGGACAAAGGCACCTGAGCGGCAATGGGAGCATGTGCCTGTTGAATGGCTGACGTCACTGTGGATGACAACGCCTGGACTCTACGGTGTAGCCCACCCACGTCAGAGTGTATGCCCTCCATGTATGCAACAACCTGGCCTAATTTCTTGTCCTGGTCACTGGGGGCATTGAGCAGGGCGGTCTGGCCCACACAGAGCTGGCGCAGGAGCTCTACACACTCTGCACTGAGGGAAACAGGTGCAGGGGCAGCGGTGCCAGGTGTGAAGGTCACACGACCCCTCTTAGTGACACGGATACGGGCAGCTCCTGAGGAAGTGGATGGGAGGGTGGGACCTGGCCGCTGGGTTGTAGATGATGATGCTGACTCCCCATCACCATCAGATGATGTGCTACTCAGTGTCTCAGGCATGGATTCCTCCTGCATACTTCTGTCCCCCTCAGATGCGCTGGTGGGTTCTGTGTCACTGGCCTCCGCTGCAGCTGTAGTGCTACTCTCGCCACCACTGCTTTCTGGCTCATGTCCCTACATGGTCTCTTGTGAATCTGCATGAGAGAGAGAAACAGGGTTGTGTAAGTGTCATCATCTGGTCACACGAATTCAAAGCAATGCAGTACAGGAGAGGTCCAAATGTACATGCTAACCACCCCACCCAGCAATCACTGTGCAGCTACACACATCATAGACCACACCACTGCCTGCAATGCTGAAAATCTGCCATGAGTGAGGCCTGTTGATGCCACGCAGCACTACACCCTGGCCCTACATGAAGTATGCCCCACACACAACTTGGCCTGCCCACACCTTGGGACATGATGAGGGTACAACACTTGTTAACACTAACTGACCTTCAGGGAACAGGAGGGGACAACACACACACCTCTTAGGACAGCACAATCCACAATGCCACGTAGGCCATATCATGCACGATGTGGTAATCTGGGGAACATCATTTGCATATGTTGGGGCACCAACGATCTTGGTGCAGGCAAAGTCGGCATACATGAATTCCCACTCAGCAAGTGGACACTGCTGTTCACCCCATAATAGATCACCCACACCATCCCAACTCTGAATGACCATGTGGAGCCTAACACATCTGGCAATGGGAACGTACAGCAGGGAGTATCTGCTCAGTAAGGCCAGGGTGGCACAATACCTGATACAAGCACACATCACAGCAGTCACTCACATGATACAGCACAGTACAGCAACACACGCACATCACATGGCTCACCGCTGCCACAGGCCCTGTACACGTGCATCCACTCCAAGCAAAAGTCACGATCCCCAGATACTCACCAGCCCTGCCCTGCTCACAATGCTCCTTCAGACGTTCATCCAGGTCTGGATGAGTCACTGCCAAGATGCGGGCCATCACTGGAGTTATGCTGCGCCGTGCCAAACGCCCTGTGCGTGGTAGCATCCCCAATGTCATCTCAGCCACGGCTTTTGCAAGCTGACTGATGTCATCCCACCTCTTGTGGCAGTGTGTGCGTTGGCGGTTGGATACCCCCAGGGCTCGCACCTTTGCCGCAATGGCCCTCCACACAGCCTTACGCTGGTTCACCTTGAGCTGCAGGTATGAGAGAAAAGAAGGGCAAATGAACAGCTCCACATTGTCACGTAGCAACATCTATCAGTACAGTAGCAAGACCCAGACTCAGGACCTATTGTAACCTCCCTCCCTCCCAAACTGGGGGACCCCTCACAAGGGCAGTGTGCATGGCCCACACGGATGTGATTGCATGCACACATTGGGGCGTAGAGGGTCCAGGATAATCTCACAAATACCAGATGCATCTACATTTTATGCATCGACAGAAGTGTGTAAGTCTGCTATTACACAGGGCACAGATGTGGCATATCTATTGATCATTGTGAAGGAAGTGGTGCAAGAAACATGTGAGTCTGGTGGTGTTTATCGTTTGTGTGGGCAGCCACTGCTCCGACTCCCTGGGTCACACTGAGTCACACAACAGGGGCACACAGAAATACTCACACAATCAAGTAATGTCCTGGCACCTAAATGGCAAACATTTGTTGGCTCTGTATGGCTGACAATGTAACACTCCCCACTCACACATACAGGTACAGGCATGGAGAAGACTGACATTGTGACACACACACTCCCTCGCCCTGGAGACAGCTTGTCTGTCAGTTTTTGACACAACCCCACACTCTCAGGCATATACTGCAGCAGCACAACTATACGTCTGACAGCCCCCTGCCTGACAGCTACCTTCATGGTGACTTACCATGACATTGGGGCCACCAAACAGCCTTGGGTACTGTGCCAGCACCTCATCCACAAGGACCTCTAGCTCCTCGCTGGTGAATGGACTGGCACAGATCTTCTCTGTCCTTGCCATCCCTGTGGACATGGAACACCTGTGGTGGAAGTGAGTGGTGCTGAAGGGCTGCACCCCCACCAATGTGGGATGTGTCCCCCGGGCTCCGTTAATTGTCCTTCGCCAAAGAAGGTTTCTTCAGGGTAATCAATAATATACAAACAATGTCTTTGTGATTTAAGTCTTCGTGTTTTTATTAGTTATTTCATCTCGTTAACATCAGCACGAGGTAAGTAAGTTTATAAAAGTTGGTTTTTCCATGCAGAAAGATTTTTAAACAATTTCACATTCCCAATGCATTTCGGCAATGTGGTTGCCTTCTTCCGGCAATGTATATGTTTACTAATAATATTGATTTATAAACATCACCTCAGTTTGAGATATTGTTTTTTTTACTGTTATACATTGTTTGTCATACTGAGTGCATTATAATTTCCATCATTATTAGAGATATCCCCGGAAGAAGGCAACCACATTGCCGAAATGCATTGGGAAAGTGAAATTGTTTAAAAATCTTTCTGCATGGAAGAACCGACATTTATAAACGTATTTACCTCGTGCTGATGTTAACGAGATGAAATAAATAATAAAACACGAAGACTTACATCACAAAGACATTGTATATTATTGATTGCCCTGAAGAAACCTTCTTTGGCGAAGGACAATTAACGGAGCCCGGGGGACACATCCCACATTGGTGGGGGTGCAGCCCTTCAGTATTATCATTTACACCCTGTGTCAGAGTGTGATACCTCGGAGCACCGCACAATTTAGATCAACCTATTTGCAACCGCAGTTGTGCGCCCAGTTAACCCCACTGAAAGTGAGTGGTGAGCAGCAGGAGAGGGTCCCAGGCAGCAGACTCTGTGAGCAGTGGAAATGTGAGGCTCACTCCCACAGATTTATAGCCCCCTGGGGTCATTTGGAAGCTGCAAAGCTGCAACAATTGGTTGTCCAGTTCTGCCTCCTTCAAAATCATCCAATGACCACCTCCGCGGTGGCGGAGCACACCTTCCGCGACTTTCAAATCTGCATCATGCCACCGCGATCATCGCTCCCATTGGCTGTAGGCAATGCTCCATGGCGGTGATGCACCGCGGGTGCCCAAGGTGCGCTACCGCGATGGTGCATCATTCAAAATCATCCAATGACCGCCTACGTGGTGGCGGAGCACACCTTCCGCAACTTTCAAATCTGCATCATGCCACCACGATCATCGCTCCCATTGGCTGTAGGCAATGCTCCATGGCGGTGATGCACCGCGGGTGCACGGAGCGCGCTACCGCGATGGTGCATCATTCAAAATCATCCAATGACCGCCTACGTGCTGGCGGAGCATGCCCACCACCATCTATACATGTCAATATGCCAATGGCTTCCGCACTTGTGAAGGGGGTGTTGCTGGTGTCACACCGCCGGGGACAGGCGATAGGTACCGCAATTCATGCGGCGGAGCTTGCCGACTGCCATGTACGACTGTCCTTATGCCAATGGCTTCCACACTTGTGAAGGGGGTGGTGCTGGTGTCACACCGCCTGGGACAGGCGATAGGTCCCGCGATTTCCATTACCACTAATGGCTCTGTCAATCCTGAAGAGTGTATCAGTACACAGCAGCAACATGCTAAAGGGCACATCATTGTACACACAATGCCATACTACCATGTCATCAACAGTTGTACGCACGTTATGTGTGATACACTTTGATGCTCGGCACTCTTGAGCTTGTGTTCATGATGTGGTACAAATCCATTAGTTGTGGGTCAGTGATGACCTTCACAAGGATTGTGTCACAGCATTGTATCGTATCAGACTGGTGCATTCACAACATCTCATGCACACAACAGAACGTTTTCCTGCTACTGTGATCATTGTGTTGATGGATGTGTGCAGAGTTTACATGATGCATTGAGTTGTGACAGGTACAGCAGATGGGTATGATACAGGCATGGTAATTTCTAAAACATTCGCGGATGTTGCCGCACCTTGCCTGCACATGTGAATTGTGTTCTCCAGTATATATGCATTCACATTGTCCGATGTGTTTGTGTCACTTGTGTATTGACAGTATAGAGTTGTGCCCTCTGTGTGTATCACAAGGCCAGCCATGTCACCTGGTGTGCCATGCATATCTCAAGCAGTCGTTTTTTCCCCATTACATCATTGATGGTATGTGCTGTGGCCATCTCATGATGGTTGTCACTGACATTTCATATTTTACTTCTGTACTAGGAGGAGGCCAAATCTCCTACGTCACCTGACAGTGCTGGAGGACATGGAGAATGAGGCATTAATATGGAAATTCCGCGTGTATAGACCAACACTGAAGATCCTGTGTGATCTATTGGAGCCGCACCTGCAACCTCGCCGTCACTATCCAACTGCATTCACACCCACATACAAGGTGATGGCAGCACTCCACTTTTTTGCAACCGGTTCCTTCCAGGAGACGGTGGCTAATGCTGGAGGGATGTCACAGCCCATGTTCAGCATAGTGCTGATGGATGTTCTTGCAGCAATGATGCTGTATCGGAATCGCTACATCCATTTCCCTCGAGGAAGAGAATTGGCTGCCGTGAAGGGGGACTTCTATCCCCTTGGACGCATCCCACATGTTGTTGCTGCCATCGATTGCACCCATGTAGGTCTGGTGGCACCACAGGCGACGGAGCACATATATAGGAACCGCAAACATTACCATTCCATCAATGTGCAGGTGGTGTGCCTTGCGGACATGACTATTTCACAAGTGTGTGCAAAGTATCCTGGCTCTGCGCAATGATTCGTTCATCATGAGGAACAGCATGGTGCCACGGATGATGGAGAATCTGCATCCCGAGCGTGCTTGGATTGTGGGTGAGTATGCCTACTGATATGGCGTGCTGTGTGTTACCTGATGCACCCATTGCAACATTGCAATGGGTGTTTGTCATTCACATGTGACTAAGCATATCCCCATCGGCCATGGCTGTTGAGCCCTCTCAGGAATCCCAGGAGCCCTTTAGACATCCGCTACAATGAGGCCCATGGCAGGACCCGACGGGTAATCGAACGCACTTTTGGCCTGCTGAAGTCAAGGACAGTGGAGAGGATGAAGGAGTAGACCTGCGCCAGCAGCTCATCGAACACTACTTCACTTGAAGGTGGGTGACGAGGTACAACGTGTACATTGTCTGGTGTGGTTGCTGTTGTTGTGAAGGGCTATGCGCGGATGTAACTGACAGGCACACGTTCTGTCACCTGTGTGTGGTAAAAGTGACATTGCAGTTCCATATGTGAACGTATGGTGGACCCTATTTGTTCACACCTGCAGCCCATTGTCTAGTATGCCTGTAGTGTCTTGTGTATGTTTAGTGTACTGTTCTGCCTGTGATGCCACAATGAGACCAGTGACTGTAGTTCTGTTGTGTCTCCCTAGGTGCTACAGATGAATCCTGCACTACATACTGTACATCATTAGGACACACAATGGACATTGTCAATATTGTAAATATTGCACTAAAGACGATACAGCACACAAACTGGTGCATCAGGATTTTTATTTCGACAGTGGGCATGTGATTTGTGCCGAAATATTTACATGACAGTGGGGAATGAGCAGTGAGTTGACTGTCCTGTTCAATTAGATGCAAGAGTAGAGTCCACATGGATGTGGTGACCCAGTCCAACAGACAGGTGCCATTGGCAAGGAAATGTGGGTAAAGACAGTCCAAACAATCAATGCAGTAGGGAAGAGGGTTGTCATTACGGCTGGCTCCGTGACTGGCGTGTGGCAGGTGCTTTGCCTCCGGAGACTTCCAGGCTCTTCTTTGGACACCCCCTAGATCTTTTTGGCGTTGGGGGTCCTGCTGAATGGCCAGCAGCGTGAGGGGACTCGTCCCTCTCTGTTGGCGCAGGGGAGGATGGTGCACTGTCATCCTGTGGCACAACAGGAGGGGACAGAGGTGGTGGTTGGGACACAGGCCTGTCCCTCTGCAATGCCACTTGCTGGCCCATGAGGTCCACCATCTGTCCAAGGCGGTTGTCAATGGACCTCATCAGCAAGATGAGCTCCCTTAAAAGTTCATCCGACAGGCCACTTTGTCCCTGGACCTCTTGGTATTTCTCCACTACTCTGGTGAATTGGTCCAGGGATGGTGTCTACTCCTCCCGAGGTCTGGTGGTGACCCTGGCCCTCCCACCTGCTCTGCTGCCACGGACCTCTTGCCTCGCCACTGTGGGTCCACACACTCTCTCCCTGCCCTCAGCAGTTGATGTTGTGGCCTGGTCGTCCCCTGGGACAGGGAGAGTGCTGCAGCTGGTACTGGTTGTAGTAGTGGTAGTGGCGGTGGTGGTGGTGTTGGCTGCGGTGGAGGCAGAGGGTGTGATAGCAGGGGTCTGCTGCGCTGTTGTTGCAGCAGACGTGGTGGTGGGGAGGATGGGGGCCTGGGACCTCTGGGTCTGTGGCACACCAGAAGGGCCGGGCTGGAGCTCATCGTCCAAACTGTCCTGGGTCTCGGCATCTGAGAGTCCATGTGCCGGGGGTGGAGACTGGCTCTGCTGGTCGTTGGTGTGGTCCTCAGCAGTGAGTTCTTCATCACCTGTGGAGTAGATGGGGAATGGTCAGTGTTAGGCACAGTGCAAGTATTGTCTCAGCTGGGTGTAGTGGCCTGTCTGTACAGTACACAAATTTGAATTCTGCAGTAGTACAATTCATGGCAACAGTGTGTGTATTTCATATTGCAGAGGAACACCATTTACTGATACATGTTGGATGTCACTGCATTGCATGCAATTGTTGCTGCATTTCGGGATGCAGGTCTCCCACACACACATCAGGAAGAGTTGAGATAGCTACCTACCTGTAATTTTGTTTGTTAACAGTGCAATGGCTGACACTTACTCCTGGGTGGGGGAGGCCTCCATGCTGCAGGAGTGTGGGCTAGGGGGCATGCTGGGAGCAGTGATACAGACCTCCCACCCCCAAACAACCCTCCAAGTGAAGATGGCTACCTACCTGTAAGTTTGTTTGTTAACAATGCAATGGCTGACACTTACTCCTGGATGGGGGACGCCTCCATGCTGCTGGAGTGTGGGCCATGGGGCATGCTGGGAGTTGATACAGGCCTCCCACCCCCAAACACCCTCCAAGTGAAGATGGCTACCTACCTGTAAGTTTGTTTGTTAACAGTGCAATTGCTGACACTTGCTCCTGGGTGGGGGAGGCCTCTATGCTGCAGGAGTGTGGGCCAGGGGGCATGCTGGGAGCAGTGATACAGGCCTCCCACCCCCAAACAACCCTCCAAGTGAAGATGGCTACCTACCTGTAAGTTTGTTTGTTAACAGTGCAATGGCTGAAACTTGCTCCTGGGTGGGGGAGGCCTCCATGCTCCTGGAGTGTGGGCCAGGGGGCATGCTGGGAGTTGTGATATAGGCCTCCCACCCCCAAACACCCTCCAAGTAAAGATGGCTACCTACCTGTAAGTTTGTTTGTTAACAGTGCAATGGCTGACACTTGCTCCTGGGTGGGGGAGGCCTCCATGCTGCAGGAGTGTGGGCCAGGGGGCATGCTGGGAGCAGTGATACAGGCCTCCCACCCCCAAACAACCCTCCAAGTGAAGATGGCTACCTACCTGTAAGTTTGTTTGTTAACAGTGCAATGGCTGACACTTGTTTCTGGGTGGAGGAGGCCTCCATGCTGCTGGAGTGTGGGCCAGGGGGCATGCTGGGAGTTGTGATACAGGCCTCCCACCCCCAAACACCCTCCAAGTGAAGATGGCTACCTACCTGTAAGTTTGTTTGTTAACAGTGCAATGGCTGACACTTGCTCCTGGGTGGGGGAAGCCTCCATGCTGCAGGAGTGTGGGCCAGGGGGCCTGCCGGGAGCAGTGATACAGGCCTCCCACCCCCAAACAACCCTCCAAGTGAAGATGGCTACCTACCTGTAAGTTTGTTTGTTAACAGTGCAATTGCTGACACTTGCTCCTGGGTGGGGGAGGCCTCTATGCTGCAGGAGTGTGGGCCAGGGGGCATGCTGGGAGCAGTGATACAGGCCTCCCACCCCCAAACAACCCTCCAAGTGAAGATGGCTACCTACCTGTAAGTTTGTTTGTTAACAGTGCAATGGCTGAAACTTGCTCCTGGGTGGGGGAGGCCTCCATGCTCCTGGAGTGTGGGCCAGGGGGCATGCTGGGAGTTGTGATATAGGCCTCCCACCCCCAAACACCCTCCAAGTAAAGATGGCTACCTACCTGTAAGTTTGTTTGTTAACAGTGCAATGGCTGACACTTGCTCCTGGGTGGGGGAGGCCTCCATGCTGCAGGAGTGTGGGCCAGGGGGCATGCTGGGAGCAGTGATACAGGCCTCCCACCCCCAAACAACCCTCCAAGTGAAGATGGCTACCTACCTGTAAGTTTGTTTGTTAACAGTGCAATGGCTGACACTTGTTCCTGGGTGGAGGAGGCCTCCATGCTGCTGGAGTGTGGGCCAGGGGGCATGCTGGGAGTTGTGATACAGGCCTCCCACCCCCAAACACCCTCCAAGTGAAGATGGCTGACACTTGCTCCTGGGTGGGGGAGGCCTCCATGCTGCAGGAGTGTGGGCCAGGGGGCCTGCCGGGAGCAGTGATACAGGCCTCCCACCCCCAAACAACCCTCCAAGTGAAGATGGCTACCTACCTGTAAGTTTGTTTGTTAACAGTGCAATGGCTGACACTTGCTCCTGGGGGTTCCTAGGGGGGCCAAGGTCCACCAAGTAGGTGACCTTTCCCTTTTTCTCAAGTATGGTGTGGGGTCCAGACCATTTGTCTTGGAGGGCTGCTGGGGCCACTGGCTCCAACACCCACACCTTCCGTCCTGGCTGGTACTCAGTCAGCACAGACTTTTGGTCATGCCAAGCTTTCTGTAATTCCTGGCTGGCCTCAAGGTTTTTTGCACCCTTCTCCATGTATTCAGCGATCCTGGAGCAAAAACCAAGTACATAGTCCACTATGTCAAGTTTAGGCTTTTTGAGAGGTAACTCCCATCCTTCCTTCACAAGACACAGGGAACCCCCTTACAGGGTGTCGAAACAAAAGCTCAAAAGGGCTGTAGCCAACCCCCTTTTGTGGGACCTCTCTGTAAGCAAAGAGTAGACAGGGTAAAAGGATGTCCCATCTTCGCCTAAGCTTTTCAGGTAACCCTTTTATCATCCCTTTTAGGGTCTTGTTGAACCTTTCAACAAGCCCATTGCACTATGGATGGTAGGGTGTGGTGAACTTATAGTTAACACCACAATCTTTACACGTTGCTTTCAAATATACAGACATGAAGTTGGTACCTCTGTCTGAAAGTACCTCCTTTGAAAAGCCCACTCTGGAGAAAACTCTAAGCAGAGCTCTTGCCACAACAGGAGCTGTTGTAGTCCTCAGGGGAATTTCCTCTGGATACCTGGTGGCATGATCCACTACCACCAGTATAAATCTGTGCCCAGATGCTGTTTGGGGATCCATTGGTCTAACAATGTCTATCCCAACTCTCTCAAAGGGTACCCCCACCACAGGTAGTGGTATAAGGGGGGCCTTTGTGGTTCCACCTGACTTGCCACTGGCTTGGCAGGTGTCACAGGAGCGACAAAACTCCTTGGTATCTTCTGACATATGAGGCCAGTAAAAGTGAGGGACAAGCCTGTCCCAAGTCTTGTTCTGGCATAAGTGTCCTGCTAGAGGAATTTCATGGGCCAAGGTTAGAAGGAAGCCCCTAAATTGCAGAGGTATGACCAACCTCCTGGTAGCACCAGGCTTGGGGTCTCTAGCCTCTGAATAAAGGAGCCCATCATCCCAATATACTTTATGGGTACCTTGAGCATTCCCAGCAGCCTCAGCAGCAGCCTGCTGTCTGAGGGGTTCAAGAGAAGGACAAGTTAACTGAGCCTGCCCCAGATCTGCCCTTGAGGGTCCCCCTTTCCCCAGAAACTCAACCTGATCAGGTTCAAGCTCTTCCAGGACAGTCTCCTCTTGGATCACAGAATCATCCTCCTGAGAGGGCTGATCCTCAACCTGGGGCAAGGTGGAAGGCACTGCCTTAACCCTCTTGCTCTTTCTCTTGGGTTGTGTCTGGTCTATAGTTTCAAGATCCAGCACAGGTTCAGGTAGGCACTTCTTAGCCTGGGCCCTGGTTACAGCAAGGACATGTGCTGAAATACCTAACATCTCTGCATGAGTCCTATACTCCAATTCTGACCATACTGAATCCTCTAGATCACTTCCCAAAAGACATTCAACTGGGAGGTCTGCACTCACCACAACTCTTTTGGGGCCAGTTATCCCTCCCCAGGAGAAGTTAACAATTGCCACACTATGTGTAATAGTGACATTGCTAGCATTGGTCACTAGGTAATTATCACCCAGTACACTTTTTCCAGGGTCCACAAAGTTAGGTGTCACCATAGTGACACTGGCACAAGTTTTCCTGTAGGCCTGAGCCACTTTATCATTTATCAAAGGCGTCTGCCTGTACTTGCCCAAAGTATTGGGACTCATAGTAGTGGACATAGCCATGTCCACATCACAGATCAGAACTGCCTGAGTAGGGATCCTGACTAGGCCAGAATCCATCTCAGTACCTATGATTAACCCCACTATAGCCTTGGGTTGTGCACTACCACTGCTAACTGTACTAGGGGGTGCAGGTGCCTTAGGGGCTGCAGTGGTAGGGGCTGTACCTTTCTTAGTGCATTCACTACCTCAAAGAAAAACTGATTTACAGGTATTGCACCAAGGTTTATTTGGCCCATCATTCTTCTTTTTCTTTCCAGTTTGGGACCCCCCTCTTTAGAAGTATTTTGGGGGCCTGAAGAAGACTTCTGGTCTTTTTGTTTCTGATCTCCACCCTTCTGGTCTGCCTTTTCCTGATCACCTCCATGGTTCTGGTTTTCTGCTTAACCCTGGCTCTGACCCATTTGTCTGCCTTCTTTCCCGATTCTTGGGGAGAGGTCAGATCTGAGTCAATCAGGTGTTGATGCAACAACTGGTTCTGGCAATTATTAAGGATCTGTTCTCTCATTATTAGATTGTACAATCCTGTATAGTCTGTAACTTTACTTCCCAGCAACCAACCTTCAAGAGCCTTAGTGGCACAATCAACAAAATCAGTCCAGTCCTGAGTCTGAGCTTTTTGGGTATCTCTGAACAACAACCTGTATTGCTCAGTGGTTAGGCCAAACCCATCAATAAGGATTCAGAAAAGGGGGTGGTGATGAACAGAGTGTCTGAATTAAGCAGACCACTCTTACCCAGTCGAAAGATCAGGGCTTGATCCATCACCGTTATTTAGCTCACTGCCCCATCCCAGCTCAGAACCTGGCTATATGCAAATTAGTCTGTCCCTGGCCCAGTGCATCATGGGAACAGGGAAGACCAAACTACCAAGCCAATTCTTCACCAGAAAGGAGACAAGCTACCGGGGACCGGTTTCTGGCATTTCAGCCTCGTCGGCCCGGCTTGCTTGAATCCTGATGGAGCAGTGAGCAAGGGACTCATGTCTGAGTATACCCTGCCATACCTATAGTGGCCAAAAACGATTCAGAAAAGGGGGTGGTGATGAACAGAGTGTCTGAATTAAGCAGACCACTCTTACCCAGTCGAAAGATCAGGGCTTGATCCATCACCGTTATTTAGCTCACTGCCCCATCCCAGCTCAGAACCTGGCTATATGCAAATTAGTCTGTCCCTGGCCCAGTGCATCATGGGAACAGGGCAGACCAAACTACCAAGCCAATTCTTCACCAGAAAGGAGACAAGCTACCGGGGACCGGTTTCTGGCATTTCAGCCTCGTCGGCCCGGCTTGCTTGAATCCTGATGGAGCAGTGAGCAAGGGACTCATGTCTGAGTATACCCTGCCACACCTATAGTGGCCAAAAACGATTCAGAAAAGGGGGTGGTGTCCACCATAAGCGGTGAAGGGTATACTCAGATGTGAGTCCCTTGCTCATTGCACCATCAGGATTCAAGCTAGCCGGGCCGACGACGCCTGAAATGGCAGAAACTGGTCCCCGGAAGCTTGTTTCCTTCCCAGTACAAGAATTGGCTTGGTAGTTTGGTTTGCCCTGTTCCCATCATGCACTGGGACAGGAACAGACTAATTTGCATATAGCCAAGTTCTGAGCTGGGATGGTGCAGTGAGCTAAAAAACGGTGATGGATCAAGCCCTGATCTTTGGACTGGGTAAGAGTGGTCTGCTTAATTCAGGCACTCTGTTCATCACCACCCCCTTTTCTGAATCAAACCCATCAATAAGAGCACTCTTCAGGACAGTGTAGTTTTTAGCATGCCCAGGACTAACTGTGAGGAGCTTATCGCTCCCTTTCTCAGAAAAGGAGAGCCACAAGATTGCTGCCCACTGATCTTGGGGAACCTGCTGTACCATGCAGGCCCTCTCCAGAGCGTCATACATTTGTGGATGTCATCCCCATCCTTGTAGGGGGGCACAATCTTACTCAGGTTTTTATGTTCATAAGACCTGTCTTTATCCTTAGGGATATTGCTGCCACCAGTGGAATCTAACCCACTCAATTTTTGTTCCCTTGCTAAAGCAAGTTTAGCTTGGGCCAGGGCTATCTCTTCCCTCTCTATCTAGAGTTGGACAGCTCTCATCCTAGCCCTATGCTCTTTTCTCTGAGGTGAAGTCATTCCCCTCTGAGACTCCCTGGAAGGGGTTCTTTCTCTTTTAGTGCCTGGATTAAGTCTACTATTAGGACTGGAAAGGTGGAACACCTCTCCATTTCCATAAAGCTTAGGTTAGCCTGGCTACGCCTCCTGGCTTGAACCTGGCTATCCCCCTGATCATCTGAATCTAGATCCTCATCCACCTCCTCCTCTTCTACTTCTGGGGTGATGGTCTCATCATATAGGGGGGTTACTCCTTCTCCTGTAGCACCTGAGGGGTCTGTAGCAGACTTCTTTAGATCAGCTGTCTCTAGGACATGTATCAGGATTGGAATGGTAGGGTTGTGACCCTTTTTCAGCCCCCTTGAGGTGCACAAGGCACTCAAGTCTCTGAAGCTGAGTTTTCCATAGCTGGAAGTTGCCTTGGGAAGGTCACCTGTCACAGGTAGAGAACTGGACTGTTCACCTATGCCAGACATGACTAGTGAGGTGTGGGTGTATGCACCTACCTACACTATGTGTTTACCTACTAGAACCTTACTAGTGAGTTGTAGTCAGGGTGTGCTAAGCCCTTTGGTCTACAACTACTAAGTTCAGTAGAACTTAAGTATTTTAGCTTTGTTTGTATGTACCTATTGTACTTAATGTGAACTTTCAAATGATATTGTCAAAGATTACAATTGGTAAAACAACAGCAAGCTCAAATCCCAACCGCTGCACACCAATGTGTTTATAAAAATAGATGTATTTATTACTAGAATAATACTCTGTACTCTTTATGAGGACAGAGGCACAAGCGTTTAAACAAAAGCACAGTTAAACATACAAAAGTTGCACAATTATGGATAGGCCTGGTGGCCGCTTAAACCATATATTAAAATAGTGGTATAAGAACCACGTCACGAACAATGGTTAGGCCTAGGGCCTTGAGAATCGCTGGGGCTATACTGGACTAACTGGGGTTAGGACGGGAGCGGCCCACAGGATGCGGGTGCAGTGTCTAAAGCACACGCGTGCACCAATGCAAAGTCAATGGTGCGTAAAAGTTACAAAGTTGCAGTTATAGAAGTCTTCCGACTGGACTAGAACTTAACCACTTTAAACTAGGACACTAGAGGTGCAAACCACTACAGGAGCACCGGAGTACTCTCGTTACCTCACCCACAGGAAGCGGGTGCATAGGTGTCAATGTGTGTCGGGTTTCGTCGTGGAGTTCTATGGAGCCTGGAGATGAAGATGCTGCAGGCGGCCAGGAGAAAAGAGTCCGATTAGATCCAAGGGTGGATCGAAGATGTAGAGTACCTGAAAGCTGAGGGGACAGAGTCTGGGTCACTAGCCAGCGACCAGGATGGAACCAGGAAGGAACCAGGCGATGTTGGGCGCAATCAGGTGGTTGTTGAGAAGCTTGTCTCCGCTGCCACGTGGACCCAGGGGCATGGACGATGACCAGGAGTTGAACACGAGCTGTCCCACGAAGGTTCTCGCTGTCGGCGGTGTCGGCTTCCAGATTGGAGTCAACAGGCCTTGGCAAATGCAACCCATGCAGGAATCAAAGATGGCTTCTGGTGCAGATCAGCAAAATCTGTTGGGCTGCTCCTTTTCAGGGGAGCAAGGGCCAGTCTGGAGCAATCAGACCAGCGGTGTAAAGTCAAAGGTTCGTCGTCGTAGGGGCCACTAGCCAACGGGCAAGTGACCAGACAGAATCGTCAAGCAGGAAAATGCAAAAGGGCCCCACGCAGCACTCGGTGAGTGTGGAGGGGTGATCTTCAATGCAAAAGCTGCTTGGCATTGGGGCTTCTCAGTCCCCAATGCACATCTTCGAGGGTGCCTCGGGAGCTGCACAGTAAGCACTTTGCCGTATTTCCAAGATGGCCGGTCCCACGTCTCACGTCGCCTCCACGGGTCTCAGCTTTGCTGTAGCTGTGGATCGAGCTGTTGGATGTCTGGAAATCTAGTTCTTGTTGATCTCTGTTGCTCGAGCTCTGGCAGGAGCTGCAACAAAGCAAACCGTTGGGCGCTTGATGGTGCCTGCTTGCAGAGGGTGGTCACTCCTTGACCACAAGGGAGATTCTTCAGTCTTCTACGTCGAGTAGGATGTCGAAGGGTCCAGAGTTTTGTTTCAAAGTTTCAGTCAGGATTATCTAAAGTCTATGAACACAGCCCCTACCTTTATTCCAAATCAAGGGTCTGGATTACTTGCTAGGTCCCTCCTATGGGTGGGACCCAGGAAGGGGGTGGTTACACCCCTTTCCCTTTGTCCAGTTTCGTGCCAGAGCTGGGGCTGGAGTGCCCCAGCACCAGTTTGAACTGGACTATGCATGGGGTGCCTTGTGCGCCCTAGGCAGTGTCTAGTTTCACTCGCCCTGCCTGCCTCAATCCACTATCTCCTGTCTGGGGTGGTGTAACACCTCCCTGTGACAGGAAACCTTTTGTCCAGGCCTCCCCTGCCGGAGGTTTGGTCAGTAGCAGGAGGCCAGACTCGTGTCTGTGGCAGCAGCATCCATTTTGTGATGCTGAGGCTCTGGTTAGTTTTAACCGCGTTTAAGTAAAGTAACATGTCTTTTCCCTCTAGAAGGGTGGAATGCTACCCCCGTTGCCAGAACTGGCGAGGGGGTAGTATTCCAAAGTGTATGACACCTTACACGACATGTTTTGATGAAGCCAAACCAAAGTTAGCAATAACCGCAAGGATAATAATGCACTTAAGAGTATATGGTATGGCAATACCCTGGAACAGCTATAAGGACATGGTTCCGAAAGCTGCAGACAGGCTCAGCTCATGCTAGAGCACCATCTCACATAAAACCAAGCACTCTGCCTCCAGGATTGTTAAGGCCTGCCATAGGAGTGACTTATAGGTGCATATGTGTCTAGATATAGGTTTAGACATAGGTATACTATATCTAAGCAAGGGGTGATTACACAACCTTGCCCCAGCTGAGTGATCAGCCAGTTGTGTCAGTTTGGATGGCCAGCCAGGGGTGGCAAAAGATATGCTGCAGCCCCTGGTAGGCCTTGGATGCACCCGTGCCCTGGGTACCTATAGTACACTGCACAGGGGCTCATAAGGTGATCCAATCCCATTTGGTGATGTACCTAAAGTACATGGATGTGAATTTAGAGAGAGAACAGCAGGTTGTGGGTCTGATTAGCAGGCCCACAGCCACATTAAGTCGAAAACCAGTGAAGCAAAAAGCAAAAAATGGGGTGACCATAGGAAAGCAGACCCTACTGTCCTACATATGCCAATTTCAATTCTGAACGTAGATTATAAAATCCTTGCTACAGTTCTCGCAAAGAGGCTGGCTTTGGTGGCCCCTGATGTCCTACATCATGACCAGAAGGGATTCGTAAAGGGGCGTCAATTATACGAGCTGACATTCGATCTGATAGGGGCCATTGATATGGCATCGGCCGAGACTCTCCCTCTTGCCGCTCTCACATTGGATGCAACCAAGGCCTTCGACAGGGTAAACTGGTTATACCTGTCGAGGGCCTTGGCCAAGTTTAACATAGGTGGGGGCTTCTGTCGAGCTGTCAGCTTTTCTAAATCAGAGCCCCACTGCTCGCGTTCTGGTTAATGGAGACCTATCGGACCCCTTTAACATCTCAAGGGGGACGCGGCAGGGCTGCCCACTCTCCCCTCTCCTATTTGATTTATATATCGAACCCTTTGCTCAACGATTGAGGGAGGATGTTAACATCAAACCTTTTATCTATAGGGGATGGGAGAGAAAAGTGGCCCTGTACGCGGACGATGTCCTAATTTTTTCATCTGAGGTCCATACTGCACTTCCTGCAGTCCTAAAAGCGGCTTTGGAATTTGGGCGAGTCTCTGGGTACGAGATCAACGCTGCAAAAACCGAGATGATTGTCTGGAACAATGATGAGAGGGACACTAGTATACAGGCTAGGTCCAGTATGCGTTATCTCGGCCTTAATATCGTGAAAGACATTAATCAAATTGTTACATTAAATTTCTCTGCTGTTGCAAAAGATTGTCGTAAACTTATGCAAGCATGGGCTCAACTTCCTCTTTCTTTAATAGGGAGAGATAATTTGATTTAAATGTCGATTCTACCTAAAGTTTCTTTTTTATTTACTACCATCCCGTTATATTTTGACCCATCTTTGTTAATAAAATTACAGGCGGAAATTACATCCTTTATTTGGGACAAGCATCTTCCAAGGATCGCTTGGAAGAAACTTAGGCGACGCAGGGAGAAGGGTGGGTTGGCAGTTCCGGACCTGCAAATGTACGCATGGGTGTTTCAGTTGTCCCATGTTCGAATGTTGTTAAAGATGCCTTCTGACTTTGGGGTTGGGTTTAGGACCTTGTATTCAGCTCTGCTTAAAGGGGAAGGAGTTAGTCAGTCAGGCTTCCTATTTAAATTTGGAAACCCCAAGTTTTTATAGAAAATTAAGTTGAAGGTCTTGCAAGGGATGGCCAAAACTTGGTCGGAACTAACGAAAGCTATAAAGTTGGGGTACTTTTGCAGTAGGACACCTCTTTGGGGCCTACCTGAAAACTCCGTTTGGTTGGGAGACAATCTGGCTGTTCCGTTAAAAGAAGCAGGCCTGGAAGTTTGGGGTGACCTTTTTTTGGAAGGTGACTTGCTCTCTTGGGATTATCTCAAGAATAAAATCGGCCCGAATTTTGCCAGGTTTAAATACATGCAAATTGCTAGCTGGATCCATTCATATATTTCCTTACCCTCTCGAGAGAATAAGTTTCCACTTGGCGGTCATAGTCAGCTAACATCCAGCCTAGTAGACAATTCACCTGCCAAGAAGGAGATCTCCCTGTGGTATAATCTTATCCAGGAAGAAGCTGATGGCGAGTTTCGGCTACCAGACCTGCTGTGGTGTTCCCTCTTTGTTGGCCGCAATCTGCAAGATCTTTGGACCTCTTCATGTAAGCTTTTATGGAACATCGTTAAGCCTGCATGGTTATGTAGGAACCATCTGTATACCCTGCACAGAGCGTATTATTCTCCTCTTAGACTCTCAAAATTATCTGAAGGAAAGTCAGTAGCTTGTGCTAAGTGTTGTCTGGTAGCTGCTTCGGATGCCCATATGTTCTTTGATTGTCCCCGCCTGGCTCCAATTTGGGATAAGATTAGAAACACTCTCACTGCATCATTGGGCTTCCAGGTAGTCCTTGAGCTCCCTCTCGTGATCTTTGGGATCTTGGATGGGGTCCAGAGCCCGGCAAAAAGTCTGTTGTTTTATTCTATCTTACTGGCCAGAAGGGAGATATGCAACAAATGGAAAGACCCTTTACCTCCCTCTCTTAATGAATGGTAGGCTTCAGTCTTGCAGGTCTCCAGATTAGATCTGGCTAGGGCCGGCAGCCAATCTAAAAGGGCATTCTGGTATCTGCTGACCTCGGAGCACTGAGATATCCATGTTTTTTTTTTCCCTGGTCCAATGATTATGCTACTGTGGTTTACGCTATTTGTAGAGCCGCTCTCCGGTTGTAAGCCCGGTTCCAATTGGCTGTATTTCCACCAGATTTTTATTTTATTTTTAATGGTTTCTTGATGTTTGTCTCGGGAAGAGGTGCCATTGCTGAGGGATGTCGGCAGTCCACCTTATTTAATCCCTGCCAGTTGTATAAAACGGGGACAGCATGTCGTAACCCCAACTGCGGCTTCACCTGAAACTATGGTGGTAAATGAGGACAATAAATAAAAAAATATATAAAAAAAAAAACATTTAAAGGTAGCGATGGAAAGGCCCATGTGCTACGGATTGAACAACCATTGCACCTAACAAAAGGGTCAGGTGAAAAGAGGATCACAATTAACATTTAAAAACTAAACATTAGGATTAAACGCTAAATGAAGAGGAAGAAGAAGAAACCTACATATACACATTAACAAATTTTCAAAGACGATTACTGGGGGGTACTACCTTTTTGTTATCTACGCAACCCTCTTTGACCAAGCAACCGGCACAATTTATGTTTATTTCTTCCATGCGTGGACACACTTCAGGTATCCACTCAGCGTATTATACACCTTAAGTGGTATGGAGTGCTATGTAGGAAGACACTTGTTTTTGGCATCGTCCTCGTTTGTATGTAGTGCATCGAGGAGCGAGTGTTTCACTTGTGTGGCAAGTAGCTTTGCTATACACTGAATAAAAGGAAAGTTGTAAGTTACTGCATGACCATTCGTTGTTTGAGTTACATCAGAATATAATGCATTAATAGAAGCCATTATATTCTTTTTCCTTCCAGCTGATTTATTGAGCAGACTGACAGGCGTAATTAAAGCTGCTGCCACTGGAGTTATGTTTATGCAGTATTAAAATATTGGGATCCCAGTTATTGGAGTGCTCCAAACTTGCAATTGTTAGAGTAAGTGGATTATCAATTTTTTGGTAACCATCCTGAGTTCTTTGGCCTATTGGATGGACACAAAATGTATACCTGTTTAATTTCAGAGTTGGAAATTTCGTCCACTCGCGAATTCCATTATGATTGGTCGGTTGTATAACAAGGTCAATTTTCTTATTGGCCCAGTTGTGTAGTTGATGGAATCACAAGTGGTGTGGTGTGGGTTCTTTTGTTTTCCTGATTTATGATCCTCACTTGGTGAATTCTTTTTCCTAGTCTTTTCCTCTGAAGAAGCCTACCGCTTATATGTAATTCAAATTTTATATTTTTATATATACAGAAACTGTAAGCTCAAAATAATTCTTGTCCTGAAGATGACCGTGTAGTTTAAATGCGGTTGAAACGCCTCCAACGCATTTTGTGGCCGTAATTCATAAAGGACACATTATTTTGTCTATGTTGTTCCTTTCTGTAATGATAATGTTTGTCTATTAGCCACTAGTTTGGCATGTGAATTGTATGTTTTTGTTTTGCCAACTCTCTTTTTTGAGCGTTATTGTCCTTTTTGAACTTTTTTATGAAAAATATGTATATAATAAATTATAATCGTGTTTAAAAATGTGTTAATGTGTATATGTAGGCTTCTTCTTCTTCCTCTTCATTTAGCGTTTAATCCTAATGTTTAGTGTTTAAATGTTAATTGTGATCCTCTTTTCACCTGAACCTTTTGTTAGGTGAAATAATTTACTGCCCCTGTTGTCTGTCTATGACGGATTGAACAATCGGCATTGCAAAATAGTGCAAAATATTGTAAGGCATTGTTTGTGTCAGTTTAAGGCTACTTTCAACTGTACGTTGAATTCTGTACTAGAAAGTAAAAACTATAACAACACTTTCTACTGGCTTGCATCACTTTTTGGGACTTTACACTGGCACAAAGTTTTGATAAAGCTGCCATAATTTGTTCACTCGCAATTGTGCACCACAGTGCCTTGCACACCTTTTAGGTGCGGCTGTTTAAATTGCTGCTTCATGAAAAAATGAAGACCCCACCTGTAGCCATTGAGGCTTATCATAAGGATCTCACTATGGAAGACTGATGAGTATCCCTTATGACCAGGGCCGGCGCTAGGCATGGGCAGAGTGGGCGGCTGCCCAGGGCCTCGCGGCTGTGATGGGGCCCCCCCACGAGCCCATCAACCTTTTGAAATTGTGCCATTGTAAGAGTGACAGGGAGGGAGCCACCTCCCTTGGGGTTTGCAGCCATGGTGTAGTGTGCGAGGCCCACGGCGGGGCCCCCCTCATCTTGCCCGGCTGCCATGGAATGAAAAAGCAATATGACACCCCATCCTTTCAGATGCTGCAGAGTGGGCAAGGCGGATTTGTGTTTGTGGCCGTGATCAGCCTAATCGCTGCATCTCCATAACAGCAGTTAGGCATCTACTTGAACTGTGAGGTGTGAAGTGAGCCCTGCCCCTGCATGAATGAAACGCAGAGCATCCTGCAGGGCTCACAACACAAAAACACAGAGTGATCTCACATCACAAAAGGCGCTGCTCCTTCCATGTTATTTTTTTCTCTTTTTTGCAACTGGGTTTTTTTCTCAAACAAGCATGTTCATACAAAACAAACATAAAAGGAGTTAAACATAAATAATAAACTCCAGTTATAAGCGCTTGGTGTTTTTTATTTTCATGTAATTGACATGAATTGAAGGAAGAATGAGCAATTTGGTCTTTAAAAGTTTAGTAGAGATGCTAACATTCAGTTAGGGGGAGGGATGGGGGGTGATCCCACACACATCCTTATCACCCCAAGGGGAGTGCAATGAACCCTCCAAGATAGACCCAAGTAATATAACCCCTCAAGCCACTCACCATTTATTGCTTTACGCATCTGAAAAGTAATATGAGAGCAGTTGTGTAACACAAAATGATGGGTCCCCGTTCTACAGAATGTGATAATGGGCCCCAGAGTCTCCCACATCTCACAGATATTCATTGGCCCTAGGCTGAATAGAAGGCCCCTGGAGGGATGGGGCCCTCAGAATTGTTGTGGGCCCATCTGTGCTGCAGGGGCCTCTATTGCGTCCTGGCACAAGAGGTGAAGCAAGGTAAGAGGCCGGAGAGAAGAGTGGTGAATTGCAAGGCATGTAGAAGAGAGGTGGAAGCTTGAGAGGCAGAAACAGCGAATGGAGGGTAGAGGTGAGTGAGAGATAAAACATGAAGGGGGAGATTTTCAAACCTTTTGCGCTGATTTTGCATCACAAAAGTGACGCTAACCAGCGCAATTTTTTTGCTGCTATTTTCTTTCCAGCGAAAACTTGTTTTGCGCTGGAAAGCACCCTCTAAGTAGTGCAAAGCAGCACACAGCACTGCTTTGCATTACTTTGCGCCAAGGGAGTGGTACATGGGCGTTCCCATGTAACCACCCATACCCTTTGACGCAAAACCATATATACAAAGATTTGTAAACATGGTTTTGCGACAAAAGTTAATGCCCCTTCAAAGGAGGCGCTAACAAGAGAAATGCTTTCATTTCTCCATGCTTTTATGACTTTGCATGCGCGCTACACTGTGCAGCACGTATGCAATGTGGGAAAAGCTTGGTATCGTACCCAGCATAGTATTTTGCACAAGAAGGGTACCCTTCTGTAGAAAACCTATGCTACACTCATGCACACACCCTAGCGCTTCAGCGCTAAGGTGTGTGCATGGTGCACAGAGCTAAAACGAGTGACTGTGCAAATTAAATGCATCTGAGATAGTGTAGTTATGGAGACTTGAGGGGCACTGTTAATGGGTGGTAGTAAGGGAATCCGTGGCAGAGCAAGTCATTGGGGGCACCAACATTGTCGCACAGGGCTCCACCAGCGCTAAAGCTGGCCACTTCCACTTCCTACAGTTCTACCACCAAATCAAAAACATTGATTTGACAATCCCTTGAATCTGTAGCATACCTTCAAGTCAATGTATGATTTAGCAGTGGTCTAGGTTGTTCTAAGTCTTTTTTTGTTGATGTACAATCTTTATTTGTTTGCAATGGTGTCTTGTAATTTTGTACTATATGTGTTGTGTTTTTGCACTTAACATAATTCTGGCGAGTAAAGAGCACACAAACAAAAAAGATTGTCCTACGTCTATTAGCATGGGAGTATGGGAGTCTGGTGAAGGACTTACGTTAAAACAAATTACGAAGTATTAATGTCATCCTAAGGTAGCACAATAATGGCACAGAAAGATAAGGGAGCCTTTTGAAATGTGCAATTGTATCCATGGTGTGAGAGGTTTTTTCTTGTGTAATTTTATATTTTGAATGATCCCGCCCCTCATTACCTCAACAGGATCTCCCCCCCTTTATGAGGCAGAACTGGAAAGTGTATCATGCACTCATCTGGAAACAATCAGTTAACGAGGAGTAAATAATATACATCTTTGTGAGACCTGCACCTATCTTTTCCATCTAATGAGACAAATGTAATCCATTTAACAGTTTTAAAATATATGGACTTATTTCATTTGTATATTTAGCTTTTTGTCCATGTTACTGATATCCACGTTAGGTCTCTTCAGTGATGCCAATTAAGATCAATAGTCCTGCGATGTCACTTTCTGAGATGTCACTTCTTGTGATGTTACCAAGGGCGGGACCTCCACTAGGGCGGAGGAGCGTCGCCCCACTACTTTCTCGCAAAAGCAGAAACACAAAATGCTAGAATGACCATTTTAAGTTTCTACTTCTAGCACTGCAAGAAAGCAGAAGTGTTTGGTTGGGGGCGGGCGGGTCTGCTTTAGGGCAGGGGAGGAGTGCCTTGCCAACTGCTAAGGGCGCTGACTGTTCGACCAAACCAGTTATGCACACTCTGGCTTTTCTCTGTGTAGGCTGCAATGCCATTGCAGCATTGGGATTGGCTTAGGGGAGGGGAGGGAGGCTGCCTGCTTCCTGTTCCCCACCTCCCGAACTCCAGCGAGACCCTCCACACGCGAGTCATGCCCGCTGCGACTGGAAGTTACATGCAAATTAGAGGGGCCTCACATCTTCCCTTTCGCCCGGGGCCCCAGGTGTTCTAGGACCGGCCATGCTTATGACACCGATACCTATGGTTAGGGTATTCCCATGCCAGGACCACCTCCCCTCTATGTGTTCTTTGGTACAGAGGCAGCTTCTGTACCTGTGCTATGCGCTTTTGAAAGCCTTTACCTATTCAAACGTCAGTCAGCACCACTCCCTTCTTGGGAAAAGGGTACAAGTCATAGAACCCACTCTGGCGGTCTACTGAATCTTTCTTGGGTGGTGAGTTGGCATACAAATGAGGAGACAAACTTTGCAAACTTGGCACCTGTGCATTCATATGACAGAAGAGGATCAGTTGTGCCATTTTTCACTGCAGTCACACATGCTTAATCCACCATATGCTCTTTGAAAATGTGCCCCTTTTTGCTTCTTGATGTGTTTCTTATCTGGTATTTAACTTTCTTAGTCTGTTAGCCCATCGAGTCCCAAACACTGCGATCACAGTGTTAAATTCTAAACATGCACAACATATATACACACACAGGTACAGTACACACAAATAAACTACAGAAGAGATAGCGTAAAAAGCAAAACATAAAACCAGGCACACAATATAAAAAAATATTCTCCAATAAATAAATGCATATCTATTTACAACTACTTTAAAAGGGAATTTTAATATAATAACAGGTTGTATCTGAATGTTCCATTTTGGAAATAAGCATTCTGCCTTTCTTGCGCTTAAGCTTTCCTGTCCTCTGCACTAAGAATGCCTCCTCCTCCTATTATTAGCTCTCCAAAAAAATGAAGCTAGAGAATAGCATGTAAAATGATCAGATGACATCGATAAAAAGTGCAGGGCTGGGCGGCACAGTGTAAACTTCAACCTACGCAAGAGCAGGAAAATTCATTTTTTCCCTTTCATCAGCATAAAAATCTCAGAAAAATAGAAAATGTAGATCAGACTGGGAGGATTGACCATCACATATACCGGCTGGGAGGGCATTCAGAACATATGTTTTGGAGGGATAACCTAGCATAAGCAGAATGTATTTCAGCCGAAACCTAACTAAAATAAATCTATGTTGGCGATTTGTAACAAAGGTTAGGTAGGTAGAAGTATCATTTGTTATTCTAGGTGCTAGCTGATATAGTCTAACTGTCGCTTTATGATGGTTGATCTCCCACCTGTAGTTGCCCATCTTAGCTAATAATAAAGCCTCCAGTTTAGCCCTCGAGATGCTGAGATAGCTAGGTGGGTTCTCAAATAGATTTAGGTGGCCAATGGACTTAAGGCTACTTTTAATGTATTGAAAACGCACAATCTTTTCTACTTCAGCGAGCTTTATGCAATCTTTCAGAAGATCTTGACTCAAGGTTGTAGATTCACTTCTCCATATTGAATGCTACAACGGAATTAGTGGTAAACTAGCGATATATGTAATATAAGATACCCCTAGCTCGTTATGGCAGTTAATATTGCAGCAAGTTTGTGATACGGTTATCAGGCTCTTTAAAAACAAAAACACTATTCATTTCAGGGAAGATATGTCTGCCACCTCCCAGACCGCTGCCCCAAGAGTAGCTACAGCAATAGACTTTGCCATATAGACCTTTTGTATTGCTTCCAGTGGCGTAGATCCTATCATTTTTATGAATCTATTGATAGCCCTGGTGTTCTTTTTCATTTGGAACCCTCTGCTGGCCACAATATTTTGCCAGCAGCTCTTGTTGTACAACATAACCCATAGGTAAGAGAAAGTATCTCCCACCTTCAGTCATCTCCCTTCTGTTAACATATTCAGAGGCTTCTTCACTTTTTGCCCTGCCACAAGTACAAAGGGGTTTGTCTCATTAACCTAGAGACCCAGATTCTTCTTGAATTTCGTATACTCCTCTATGTGCCTCTGCAGTGCATTTCCAGTCGTTGCCATTAGGACTGCGTCGTCTGCATAGAGAAGTATCGGAACACATGCGGAGTTCACTTTAGGGACATCCAATGTAGACCCGACCAGCGCCCCTTCCACTCCATTAATGTGAATTGAGAAAAGGAATGGGGAAGGACACAACCTTGTCTGACACTCCGGAAGATGCCAACCTGCCTTGTGCATTTCCCATCCCTTCCAAGGTGAACACAGGTGGTGGCCTGGGAATACATTGGCCATATGAACCTTATTATGGTTGGCTCTATGCCCATGGCTTCCATAATTACTCATAATCTCCTATAACTTTGGATGAATAACACAGTCAGAAGAAGCCGATCGGTCCATGAAGTCCATATACAAATGCCCTTTCTTGGCCACTGTATCCTTTTTAAAGCCAAACTGTGAAAGGTTTAAAATATTCTTCTCTTGGGCCCATGTCTCTAGTCTATTTAGTAATATGCAGCCTGTTAGTTTTGCAGTACTATGAAGTAGGGAAATGGGTTTGCAATTTTTGGGTAAAGCCTTGTCACGTTTTTGGTAGCTAGGGATTATGACTGTCTGTTTTCAGGAGGGAGGAATACAAGTTTTGTCTAAGGCATTACAGACGGTTGTCAGTAGTGGGGCCCAAAATTCCTAGTTATCTAAAAATAAATCTATGGGGACACCATAAGGACCAGGGTCCTTGGATCTGCTACACTGTTCCAATCTCTGACACACTTCTCCCAAATCTAAGGACAAGCTGACTGCTGTCACAGTCTGTGGAGAGCAGGATGACCGTGGATTTCCAGCCTCTGCCTTACCAAATATCTTTTCGAAATGGGCCACCCATGCCTCCTCATTTATGTGTGATTCAAGGTTAATATCTGATACATCTTTAACAAGAAGGGCATTGATGACTCTACAAAAGTCTCTACTGTTCTTTGATGTGACTGCCTGTTGTAGGGTATCCCAAGCCTTCTCCCTCAAGGCTCTAACCTGGTTTCCTCTTTATAAGAATGGCATAAGGACCTAACTAACAAGATGTCTCTCGGCTTAGACCTCAGGCTGCATGGGGGTTTCTAAGTGCCTTAGCGCAGGCACCATCAAACCAGTGCATGGTTTAGAGATTTTGAGGGCAATTTGGTCGCAGCAGTTTTAATTGGATTTCTCATAAGATATGTTCAAAAGCTAGCGCTACTTCATTTTCATCGGGATTTGGTTCTAAGCAGGTCATTATCTCTCGCTTCATCTTACCTATGATGTTGAAAGTGAATTTTGTTGTGTCAATCTTATCCCATTTCAGGACAACCCCATTCTTTCTAGCAATCGAGAGCCTTGTTATTTTTACTGTGTAAGGGGCTTTCCAATTTACCCAAATCATTTCTTATGTGATGTCTGCGTGGTCAATGAGAGCAAAGAAATTGGTTTCTGGGGAGGTAAAATGGCCTCTGAAGGCTTCAGGGACAAGAATATAATCAATAGTCAAACCATAAAATCGAGAGCAAAAAGTCTACTCTAAGAGACCCATATTAGGGTTGTGAGCATTGATTATTGCCAAATTGTGAACTGTCAAAGCTCTGTTTAATGCACTACCATATTCATTGTGGGTGAAATGGGGAGAGTCTTCTCTTTCCCCATCATTCAAACCAAAGGGCTGAGATGCCCATCTTATCACAGCTATGTGCATTGAAATCTCTCAGCCAGAGTATGTTAAGGCAGTTTCGGTGGGCTTTCATAATGTTTTGTTATGTTAAAAATATTTATAGAGCGCATGTACACCATACGGTTTCTTGGCGCTTTCATAAGGAGAGTAATATCCTTCTCCAATGTTTCTGCCACCATTGCCGTATTGCCATCAAAATTGTTATTATAAAAATTAATCAGGATCCAACTCCAACCCTTTTTGCCTTCACAAAGCAATATGTGGTAGTATGGGGGGACATTTCGACATTTTAAGACCTTAAGCCTAACTGTACTGGCTATTAGCTTCATTATACCCCCCTTGTACGACTGGCTCCTTGAAGGGGTCGTTGCTGTCTGGAGGGAGGAATAGCCATCCATGTAAATCTGGTCTGTTTCCCAGGTTTCTTTTAGGCATAAGACGTCAAAGTTTGTCACCAAACCTAGCCAATTTAGGTTGTCCTTTTTTGATTGTTGCCAGCGATATTCCATGTGATTATTTTGAGTCTATCTATGCCCTCTGGTAGTAGATCAAGATCCTCTGGCAAATTTGGAGCCATACTTTTATTCCCAGATGTCTCGATTAGGGCTACGCTCAGTCAATCACATGCTTCAAGGTCTTCCAACTGGGCATATCTATTACTTGTTTCCATGTTTGTAAGTGTGGGCTCAGAATGATGATTAGGGATCTGTCCCTAGTTTGGGCAAGCTAATAGGCATTATTGGTATTAATGGTTTGTAGAAAAACCCTAAGGGAAGCGTGAATATTTGAGTAGATAGTAATGGATTTTGGGTAATGTGCTCAAAAGGTCCCCTACAAATCTTCGGCTATTAAAGTTTACAATTATACAATCTCCTCTTATGGTCTTAGTGGCCTGACCCACCCAATTCACTCTTCTAGTCATAATAATAAGACTGTAGAGGTTGTGTCTCCCTATAAAAAATTTAGACAGCCAGTGTAAGGCCTTTGCCATTAATTGCTCTGTTGACTGTACATGGTTGGGTTCTAATTCTGGAACGTTGGTGAGAATGATAACATATGGGCATGTCACTGGGGGGAGATCTAGCCTTGTTTTCTTAACTGGGCTTTGCACCCTCTAGAAGTTCATAGGCCCCCTTGTGCCTTCATCTACCCTTCCCTTTCCTTAAATCACTGTAATCCCATTGTTTAGTGCTAAAGTCTCCTCCCCTAATTGAGACCTCACTGCTGTTGTAGGAAATTGACTCTGTAGGGGGAAAGATATTGCAGGAGGGATAGTTGGGGGAATTATTTGAGTCCTTTGGGGGTTTGCAACTAATGCTAGTCTGCCAGCAGGGTCATCCCCAAACATTTTGCCTTCAGCCTCCTGTTTTATGAACTTGTTTTTGTTGGCTTTTAGTAATCTCTGAACTTGACCACCGCTAATCAGTGCTAAAGTGCGTGTGCTCCCTCCTTTAAACACAGTAAAATTGGCTTATACCCAGCTTTTGCCAATGGCCGGTACCCGCACTACCTCCTCTGTGTGTCTGTCGGCCAATGGCTGACACTGGGAAGGCAACAGAGGGATTCCTTTGTTTTATTTTTAGCTCAAGCGGCTTGAGAAGAGCTTCCAGAGCAGTCAGAGTCTATTTTTCTCATTTACTTTAATGACGATCAGTGTGCAGGGCAGAAGAGTTGGCCTAACAGCTGGGGTGGTCAAACTCAAATCTGGGGAACTGGGTTTGAGTCCTGGCAATGACGGTGGACATCCTGTGATTCTGGGCAAATCACTTAAGCTTCCTGTACCTAAAAAAAATGAATGTGTCCTCATGCAACTGGTGCTATGTAAAGCTCTCTGATACCCGATTCGGGTCAAGTTTGCGCTATATAAAACACTGTAAAAATAAATCACAGCAAAGTGAAAGTAAAATGAGCTGATAGACTTGTTTCGATTTCACTGAATCAGTGCTCAGGGCATACCTCACCCCTAAGCACAGATTCTTTTGGGAGCAATATCATTGAAAAGAGGAGAATCTGCCCTCTCCAATGGTTCTTCTGACCAGTGGATCCCTGCTTGATAGTTGTTGGGTGGGTCATGCCCATACCCATGGTGGGCAGCCCCATCACTATATTTTGAAAAGAAAAAAGAAAATCCCTGGTGTAAGGGGTAACCATCCCCATCTGACCTGCAAGGGGATTCAGAAAACTGTCACCCTATTTTTTGGAAGTTTGGAACATGGCCATACCCATTGTGGGCAGCCCCCAGCCCTATATTTATCGTTATAATAGACTCTAGAGTCTAGTGCTTAAAATAATCTAGCTGGGAGGCTATCAGAGCTTGATCAATGGTTTTCCTTGATGGTATTGGGAGCTAATCAAGGGTTATTCACAACATTTTGAGAATCCCAAAGCATTTCCCAGCAACACTGCTAATCAGACTCTCAAAAGACAATTTGGAGTCAAACCAAAAGCCCAGATTTTGGTTGCAGATTTTGTGAATGGGAATCTGCCCCAGAGCATCTGGCCACCAGTCTGATGTCTAGACGCAAGGGGCTTTGCAGAGGATCAATACTTCAGTTTTATTCGCATTCAGCTTCAAACAGCTGTTAGCCACCCAGGAGGCCAATTCCTCCAAAGGGGCTTTAAACTGCATCGCCACATCCTCACCAGCTTGAGACACAGTGACAATTAGCTGAGTGTCGTCAGCTAATGACACAATTTTCACGTTGTGTCTTCCAACGATTTCAGCTAAGGGACAGATATATAAATTGAATAAGGTAGGGCTTAGAACAGATCCTTGCAGTACACCTTGAAGGAATAGCCTTATCTCTGACATATATGGGCTTAGGGGCGACTTGGAAACTGCAATGCTCAAGGAAGTAGGTGACCCATCTTAGTTCAGTTCCTCCGACACCACATCACAACAGCCTCTATGAGAGCAGACCATGGACTACGGTGTCGAAGGCCACGCTAAATTCCAGTAATATTAGGGTAGTCGTTCGCCCAGCATCCGCATAACACCTTAAGGTTTTTGTAGTCATTAATAATGCTGACTCCGTTGAATGAGATACCCTCAAACCTGATTGAGAGGAACGCCCCCTTTGTGGGTGGATTGGGACAGTTACCCAATTTACTCGCCCCAGGGTCAGAACGCCCACTAGACACCAGGGTCTACATGTATGCATTATTTCCTGCCTCCCAGGGTGTGAATAGGGATATTCACCCCAATCTGCCCTCCGGGGGGCAAGAAGCCAACTAAAAACCAGGTATGTCAAAACAGAGCCAAAAAAATCAAAGGAGGGTGTGCACTACCCTGGCATAGAACCATATACTCTCCCCAGAATGAGCATTAGTGTCTTTTTGCCCCCTGGGGACAGGTAGTAGGCTTATCTCATTTGGGTAAAATGCCAAACGGAGGGTACAAAGTCAACTTGAAAGCAGGGATTTTGCCTTTGTGGCAAAAGAAGGTGGTGTGGGTGTTGCGCTCTGGCATTAGCCAAACCCCCATCCCCATAAAAGGAACACATTTGTCTTTTTTGCACCCCCCCCCGGGTAGAAGGGAGGTTTGGCTCAATTTGCCCATGGGGGCCAGAAATCTCACTGTAGGGCAGGAATAATTTTGTACTTCTAATCACTGTACTACCAGACTGTCTGTCTAGGTTTGAGAACTGTCTGGGCCTGGTGTGTTTTCCCAGGTGGCAGCCTACCCAAGCCGAACCAGTGCAGCTACATTGCAAACGGGGTGACATTGGAAGTTAGCCACAATCTCCTGGCCCATATGAAAAAACAACACATAAAGGGATCAAACGTCCTCTTGTTTGCCATTGGGATGGGATTTAAGGCTGATGACCCTTTAGGGGTGATGGTGGGCCAGATGTGATGTTCCTGCCGCACAATGGGTTTTCTAGACCCCAGGGGCAAGTTGAGGCAAACCTCCTGTTTGCCCTGGGGAGGTGATAGAGGAACAAAACAGGTTTGTTACTTTTTTGGGTGTGAGGATGTGGCCAATGCCAGAGTGCTACACTTGCACCACTATCTTTGGCCACAAAGTCAAAATTCCTGTTGTAAGGTGGACTTTCTACCACCCCCAGCAGGCATATTTGGGGCAATCTCCCCAATGAAACCAGATCCGTTCTTGTCACACCAGTCCCAGCCACAAAAGTGGTGCAACATTTTTATCGGCACAAGTGGAGTAATGCTGGGTAATAGGATTTTTGCAGATTTCTGTGTATTTCAGAAGTGGCCATCACAGAAATGTAAGAAAAATGTGTGATTTCTGGCATAGCAAGAGGGTTGCAGGGCATTTTGGGTATGAAAACGTCATGGAACCCATGCAAGGCACACCACCTTGGAATCTCCTTGCTGTCTAGTTTAAAAATAATTCTGTGGCTTGTAGGTTTCCAAGGGTGACACCACAGCATTGCCTAATATAGGTCAGCTACCTTGATTGCTTATCTTTCACGATAGCGCTTTAGGGCCTTTGTGTCATGGTGTGGTGGCCCACCCACACAAGGAGGATTCTGTTCTTATCGGGGCCAAGTTGGAACTTAGAGTGGTAGGAAATATGTGGCTCCTTGCAGATTCCAAAACTTTCCATCACAGAAATGACCAAAGTTTTACATTTGCAAGGGATCCTGGGTAAAATTACCTAGTGAGAGCCATGCCAGCCATCCCACCCTGGATTCCTCCAGGTGTTTAGTTCTAAAAAATGTGCAGGTTTTCTAAGTTTACCTATGTTCTCTATTTTTTTGTTTAGAGCACCAGCTGCTTTCCTTATGCAGCCATCCATAGTAGTGACACCAGTCTTAGCAGAAGGGAGGGCCTTGCAATTAACCATTGTGCAAAAGGGCAGAGACACATATAGCCACTCACAATTAAGAAATCATAAATGCACAGTACCTGAGAATTGTCCCTGTAAAATAAAACCAAGTGAGATAGCCCAGCCTAGCCTCATCAGGCCAAATAGAGAACATGGAACAACGCTTATCTTATACCATAGTTTAAGCTCCTGGATCCGAATTGTCTTCTGAGCAAGTTACAAAGCTCCCAAATGAGGCCATATCTTTAACCACTGAAGCCCAACAAGTCCTACAAGTAGTTTCCTATAAGCCTACTGACTAAGACTATGGGTATGATAGTATTCAATTATCTGTATTGCCTGCAATAGCGCTCCTCCAGCCATGAAGAAAAGATTACAGGGGACAAAAAAAAGAACTACCATCATCTGACTCTCAGGTTGCCATTGATACTGCTATTAGCTCTGTATCCACCAATATCTTTCCATCAAAGAACTTGACCTCCTTCCATGGAAAACATAATGAGATTTTAAAGTGGTTGATACAAAGTTTGTCTTTATGTATCACTAAGTGCCTGGGAGTGATTGAAGAACTCTTGCTCAGTATAAGGGACTCATGTACGGATGGCCCAGGTGTTCATTCACTTCAATCTATGCCAGAGCCGGGATCTGTGCAATTGGTTGCTTCCACCCATGACAACGGTCCAAGTCCTGTGTGGCAGATTTGTCAATGTTCCCCACTTGACTCGTGGGACAAATGAAACCCTAGGGTTAAAGACAACCGTCTTTAACCCTAGATCTGCTAAAAAAGAAAGTTATTCATTGACTTAATTCCAAAGACATATTCCCGCTTAGCGGGGCAGACCAAATCATGATGACAAGAGTGGGATGTAGAGGCTCACTAAAGAAAGTCTTCAGGGGGGATTATATCATTATCAATGTTAGACAACCTAGATGTGCAGGGGAGAATTTGTCAAGGTCAGCTCTATTCACTCGATTTGCTAGGACTATTGCTTTACATCCACTAGATTTCTTTTATCACCACGTACGTGGTACCCCTCCGTTTCCTATGGGTAAACCACATAATCAACAGTTGATTGGATGCAGTTCTTTGTATACTCCCTCCCTGGACCTGTCCAAAAGAGTTTAAGGCCTCGAGTTCTGTACAAAATAATGCTTAACTCTATCATTAGCGGGACCATTCTTTTTCTTGTCACAGGACCAGATATGTAGACAACTCGCCGGTGTCTGACATAGGACTGTCTGCACCAGACATGTCATGTATACCAGTGGGAATAGTCCAACCCGAACGTCCAGGCCAGGTCCTCTGGGGACCAGAAAAAAAGCATCCTAGGACCGTTTTGGGGCATCACCCCTCATCAGCAAAGGCTAGCTTGAAACCAGTGGCACAGTGAGCACGAGACCCACGTCTGGGCATACCCTTCTCACTTAGGGCAAAAAATACAAAAGAAACAATTGATGGACGGAATGCTGAACAATTCAAACATTCTCCTACAGTCACAATGATCTGGGTCTAATCCATCATTCTTTTGCTTACCAAGCTGTCCCAGTTTTGGACCCAGCCATATGCAAGTCAGGCTAGACCCTGTTACTTATGGGAACAGTTCAACCTGAACTGCCAAGCCAGGTCCTAACTGGACCAGAGACAAGCATCCTGGAATTTGATTTGGGGCATCACCCACATGAGACAGGCTAGATTGAATCGAGTGGCACAGTGAGCACGGGACCAACGTCTGGGCATACCCTTCCCACTTTTGGGCGACAAATGCAAAAGAAACAATGATGGATGGAATGCCAAACAATTCAAACATTAACTCCCAGTCAAATCAAATCAAATTTAAATCAGCATTATTCGGTGCAACAAATCTCCCCATAAAAGCATACTAAAATAAAAACAATCCAATATTTACATTGTCATTCTAATTCGTTCAAATATAAAGAAAAAAATATGTTTAAAATACATTTATAAAATATTTTATAAGATTTTAAAATCCATGAAACAGTCATTAAGCACTCTTGAAGGACTACAGGAAGTAAGGCATAATAAGCTAATCAAGGGACATTACATCTGATCTTGGGAGGTAAAGTGCTGATGCAAAAAAGTGAATTGTAAAACCTAAAGTACAAAGTGAACATCTTAGCAGGGAATACATGGTTAAAAGAGACTGTACTAAGGGTAGTCATCAAAGTTTTCATATATCAATGCATCTAGGTGTGAATTATCCTTTCGTTTCCTAACTGCAAGTTGTATGAAACCAGTAACAGAACCTATAACTTCTAGGCTAAATACAAAGATAAAAGCGTATTTATAATTAGGGCTCCCGGTTTTATCGTATTTATTTTTTTGAAATTTCCGTCTGTATTTATCCATATTTATTTTTTGTCAACTTTATCTGTATTAGTCCATATTTATTTTCAGGTTTATGAAAACCATTAAGCTGAAACTGGTATGTTTCCACATTTATTTAACCAATAAATATACAGTCTTGCTTGAATGCCTGCCAGGTTTCAATGATATGAAACCCGAAGAAGATAAGTCAATACACTTGTATAAAAATAAGCACATTTCAGTATAAGCCTTGTGTATATCTACTGCTTTTTAAGCCTCTTTACTAAAATTCCTTTCTTTTTTAACCCCTTTACCCATCAATCCACACAGTTATTGGCCTGGCAGTCATGGCAAAGTGTATTTCCAATCACTCAGAAAGCACTCAATTTCCGTTTTTACCCACATTTAAAAATAAATACAGACAAGAAATGTTTTAAGTAGTTCAGCTTAAGTTCCTGGTTACTAAGCTCCTGTTTAGAAAGGGGGTCTTACCTATCAATGTCAACTTTGCAGTATTTTAGAATATTGTGAATGTACTCCAGCCATGGTATCTTCCTACTTTGATCGAGTGTTAAACAGTCCATAATTAATTCTTTTGTGAATTTCGTTTCGTTCTTCGACCAAACACCGTGCCAAAATGTGAGACCAGCAACATTTATTTTATCACTGATATACGGAGCTGATAGTTCTTTATGGATTATATCATTTGCGGTCGTACTAGGGACTGCCAATAATATTTTTAAAAACCTATTTTCTTGGGTCTGTAGGGAGACGATATTAGACCTACCCCAAATTGCAGCTTCATAACAAACCCCTGAGCTACATTTGCTCCGGTAAAGTGCTTAGATTTCACGGATGAGTTTATGACCCATTTTCGCCGAAAATCTAAAAATGCTCTCTATTGATCTTAGAAATGTCATATTACATAATTCGATGTGAGTATTCCATGTACGATTCTTATTAAAAAGCATCCCCAAATAAGAAAAGGAAAAGACTCTATTAATTAAAACTCCACCTACCTGATGTTTGTTTTTAGGCTTGTTGCCCCCGCATGTCATTACAAAGGTCTTCTTTAGATTTAATTTCAAATCTTTATCTGTCATGTACAGGGCAAAGTTTTCTATGAGATTTTGTAGGCCATTCGCTGTCCTTGATATTAAGACAGGGTCGTCTGCATAGAGCAGTACAGGGGTTGAACGGTTGTATGACGCTATATCGTTGACATAGTTTTCGCGCGCTATTACATCACAGCTTTTAAATCGCAACGGCGATGACATCGGCATTTTTAACATCACACGTTGTTGCGCCGCTAATGCGGCCTTTTAATTGGATTGTGTGTCACATCACCGACGTTATATCGCCCGACATGACAACGCGATGTTTGTGCCCTACAGCTAATGCGAGTGAATTTTGTGAAAGAGAAAAATGTGCAGGGATGGGTTCCTGCCTGGCCTGGTTTCAACCATGGCATTTCCTTATGCTTGTTATATAAAGTTCCAATTTGCTAAGCACTGCTTGATAGCAGCGTTCTATTCACAGCAAAACACCTGTAAAATGAACACAGACACAGCGCCTGTCCTTTGACATCACTGCCTGTGAACTATTTCATTTATTTTCTGTGCATCCCTACCAAACGCCAGGCTATAAGTCATGTGTAACCCTTATATGCAATGTGCGTGCATCTGTGCATGTGCACGTGTGTATGATTGGGGGTCTGGGTGAACTCAGCACATTGAAGGTGAATTGTGCGTGGGTGGCTTTGTGTCTGGCAGGTGAAGTGTGGTTGTGTCTTTAGACATGCATGTGAGTCGATTTGGACGCACAGAGGGGGCAATTCAAGTATCTGTTTGAAGGGGGTGGGGGTAGCGATGACACGTTACCAATATTTGTTCAGATTCAGAAGTATGTCTGGTGTGCGGTTAGTATTCTTGTCCAGCGCTAGAAATCTGGTGCAAGATTTGGGGACAGAACAATTCCTTGGCGACGTGCTGTTCCCCTGATTGCAAGCATTGCATCCCAGCATCTATGTTACAAACACAGGCGACATCCCAGTTGAGCAGGTGGGATATTTTGTGTCGGCTCTTTATTATTGCTTGTTCTGTCCTAATGTAACAGGCAGCATTTACTGAGCCCAGTGCGCCTCCTACATTTATTTTGCTAATTGTTATTTAAAATAAGCACAATGTCCTGGATATCTTCAGAGTTGCTATAAAAGTGGTCATCATGGAACGCATTGTCCCCTTTCCTAAATGTGCAGTCACCAGTTCTTCTATTTCCACCTTTCCCTGACGCTCCGCCCCTAATATGTCTGAAATCCTTGTAGCCCCGAAGAGGTCACTTGGTGCCCTGTATTTATTTATTTATTTATTTATTTTATTTTGAAAGTTTTATATAGCGCGAACAAGATCTTTGCAGATATCAGAGCGCTTTACAAAGCCGGTAATACCAACAAGAGAGTGAAATTAAACATAATAAGTGGGAAGCGTAAGTACGTGAGGGAGTAAAGTAGTACATCGCATCAATAATATAAATATTACAGTTAAATGTGTGCATAGATAGTCAGTAGCGTCAATAATACAGGTGAAATACATAGTCATAGAGTTCGAACAGAATAATTTAGATCGGTGTAGAGTCTTTCCAGTTCCAAGCTAATAGGTCAAGTGTATTTGGCCATAAAAATAGCTTTTACTTCTTTCTTAAAAAGTGTGATGGAGGAGATGAGCCTGGTTTCAGGAGGGAGGGAGTTCTAGATCCTGGGTGCCATTCCTGAGAAAGAGCGTTTATAAGTTTTTTCCTTCCGGAATTTTCGAGGTTTTAGCAGAAGATTGTTTGTTCCTCTAGTGTTTCTAGAGCCGCCAGAGATTGACAGCTTCTGAGTGAGGTATCCGGGAGAGCTCAGGTGTAGAGCCTTGTGTGTCATGCAGGCGATTTTCAAATGTATTCTGGCTTCAAAAGGCAGCCAGTCCAGTGATTTCAAGTCAGGGGAGATATGCAAGTGTTTTTTTGATCCAGTGATGAGTCTCGCTGCAGCGTTTAGAGAGGCTCTTAGGGGTGCAGTAGTGGTTAACGGGAGACCGCAGAGGGCGGTGCTGCCGTATTCAATTCGCGGGATTACTAGTGCTTGTACTGCAGTTTGGAAATCTTTGGCTGGTAGGAAGGGTTTAAGTTTCCTCAGGGTATTGATTTGGAAGTTCGCTCCCTTAGTAGCCTTGCTGATATGATGCTGCATGTTGAGATTGGAGTCGAGAGTTATGCCTAGGGATTTCGCTGAATCCACTATGGTGGGTTGGACATTGAGTGCAGTTAACTGTTTAAGCCAGGTTTGAGTGATAGAGATCTTCGCGGGAGGTGAGATCAGCAGGAATTCTGTTTTCAGAGCATTGAGTTTGAGATGATTATCAGCAAGCCAGGATTGGGTGCTTCTGATTGTTGAGTTCAGGAGTAAGATGTCATTGGGGAATTGTAATTTGAGATATAGTTGGGTGTCATCTGCGTACATGTGAAAAAGTACATTGGATGCTTGTAGCAAGGTGGTGAGAGGTTCCATAACTAGGTTGAACAAAGTTGGTGATAGGGAGGATCCTTGGGGGACGCCTAACGAAACAGGTATTGGAGAGGACATCAGGTTGTTACTCTTGAATTTCTGCGACTTGTTGTGTAGAAAGGAGGTGAACCACTTGAGAACAGTCCCAGAAAGACCCATTCTTGTGTTCAAAAGATCGAGTAACTTCTCATGTTTAACAGTGTCGAATGCTGAGGAGAGATCAAGAAGGATGAGGAGGCAGGTATCACCTTGATCTAGGATTTGAAGGGCGTCGTCAATTATGTGAGTCATAGCAGTTTCAGTGCTGTGTCCTGCTCGGAAGCCTGATTGATGAGGGTTGAGGAGATCAAACAGATCAATGTGTTTAGTCAGTTGTAGTTGTGCGCCTTTTTCCAATAATTTGGCGAGAGTGGGAATATTGGTAATGGGACGGTAGTTGTTTAGGTCAGATGGGTCAGCAGTAGGTTTCTTTAGCAAGGGTGTGACTTGTCCAACTTTGAGGGAGTCAGGGATGGTTCCTTCTTGGAGCGAGCTGTTGATAATTTTAGTCCAGAGTGGAAGGAGCAGTGGGGTGAAATCTTTGACAGCGTTAGCAGGGAGGGGATCCGTGAGGTGATCGGAAGGTTTCAAGGTGCTGAGCAGTTTGCCTATTTCTTCTTCGGAGTAGGTTTCAAAGGTTGACCATGTTGCATTGTTTTTAGGTTCGGTGGGTGTTATGCAGTTGAGTGTGGTGTGGAGTCTTGCGTCAGTGCGGAGATCATTCTTTATGTTGTCAGTTTTTTGGGTAAAGAAAGCGGCGAAGTCTTCACAGGAGGGTGCTTCGTGCAAGGTACTGAGAGGTTGGGGTTGTTCCTTGGCTTGTGTTCTGATTAACTCAAACAGTTTTCTTGGGCGGTTTTTTGCTTGGTCGAGCTGGAGGCTGAAGAAGTTTGCTTTTGAGCGCTTTATTTTCCTGAAGTAGGCGTTTCTCTTTTTCTTCAGGGTTTTCAGGTGCAGTGCAGAGGGAGCTGCCCTCCAGGTGCGCTCTGCCATTCGCATGGCTCGTCTATCTTCATTGAGACTCCCGTCGTACCATGGATTGGAGATTTTAGCGGAGACTCTTTTTAGCTGCATGGGAGCAGCCTCATTAATTATTGAGGTCATGGCGCTGAGATAGTGGTCAGTCAGGGATTGGACATCTGTAGCGCCCGTTGGCAGGAGTAGGAGGTCGCGGCTGTTCGGGGGTATGGAGAATGGGTTGAGTTTTTTCAGGTCTCTTTTCCAGATTTTAGGTCTGGAGGGTTGAACCGAGTTGAGTTTGACTTTTTCATTGATGTGGAATGTGACAATATGAAGGTCTGACCAGTCACAGGGTTGGATAGACTCAAGTTGAGTAGCGTCCTCTTTGGCGATGATAAGGTCGAGGATAGAACCTTTCTCGTGGGTCGGGCTGTTGCATAATTGTGTGAGGTCCAGGGCGCTGAGGAAGCTTTTAAGACTATTTACCACCGCATCATTGAGATCATTCCAATGGAGGTTGAAGTCACCAAGGTATATTTGGGTGAGCTGTCGTCCGGCGTTGGTTGAAATCAAGTCCATGATTTGTTGGGCGAAGATGAGGTTGTCTCTGGGTGGGTGGTAAATGCCAAGAAGAGCGCATATCGGTTTGCCATCGCTGATGATATCGAGGCAGATGTATTCGTAGGAAGTTGGAGAGGGTAGGGAAGGCGCGGAGACTTTCAGAACAGAAAGGCTGTTCCTGTATATGCATGCGATTCCGCCACCTATCTTGCCAGACCTGTCAAGCCTAATGATGTGGTAGTTGGGGGGAACCAGAATGTCCATTATAGGTGTAGAAGAATCGGTTAGCCAGGTTTCAGTCAGGATGATTAGGTCAAGGTCCATTGTTAGGATGAGATCAGCGATGGCGGAGGAGTGTCTAGATGCCGATCTGCAGTTTAGGAGAGTGCATTTGAGACGGGGTGTGTATGGGGAGGAAGAGGGTACTAGAGAGAGGGGGACTTTTCTAAGGTTATTCGGGACGGAGATTCTGTTGTTTAGAGTGGAGGGTCTACGGGGATTTGAGTGTATCGTGGGAATGGGGCGGTGCGAGGCGGTTGTGATGTTTAGGGGAGCTGGGTCGTAGGTGCGGAGGAGGGAGAGAGTGTCGAGATCCGAAAGAGGGTTGCATGTGCGACGGGGGCGGTTGTTGCGATTGTGGGCAGGCATCGCGGTCCAGTGAGAGCGGCGGGTGCGGTTGTTGCGATTGTGGGCATGGATCGCGCTCCTGTGTGAGGGACGTAGCTTAGGAGCGTCGTCAGGACGGGAGGAGAGCAAGTTGAGAGGGGGGTGGTGGTGAGTGAGGTGAGTCTAGGGGGTGTGGTGAGTAGCTCTTTGATGGTGTGCATGTTTTCTTTGATGGTGTGAATTTCTTCTTTGAGTTGTAGGAGGGAGGACATAATCTTGTCCAACGTGGGATAAGTGTTAGTGCTGGGGGTGGAAGTCATGGGTGAGTGGCTGACCTGGGGCTTATCGTGCGGGTGGGGGGAGGGTTGGTGTTCATGCAGGGCTCCGTGATGTCGTCGTACGGGTTGGTGTTAGGGAGGAGAGAGGGTAAGGGGGCGAAGGGAGTGGATGAAGTACGGAGGAGGTTGGTGGCGTAGAGGAGGGAATCCGTGGCAGGCGGAGAGAGCGGTGTGGAAGTGGAGTGTATGATGGTGGTGATGGGGGAGCCTGAAGTGTAGTGAGGGCTGAGAGTGGGGGGGGAGCTGGGGTTGGAGATGGTCCTGTCGTGGGGAGGCGGAGTTAAGATAGTAGATGTGGTGTGCTCCGCATGGTTAGTTAGCGTGTGGGAGTGGGGGCTGAGAGAGGGGGGGACAGAGTGTGGGATTTGTCGCTATGTGTGTCGTTCTGGTGTTGAACTAGGTTAGAGGGGTTGTGTGCGGGGTCTGTGAAGTCAGGGGGCAGAGGAGGAGTGGGAGTGTTATGAGTGGGGGTCCCAGGGATGGGATATTGTCCGGTCTTTTTACTCAATATGGTCCCATTGACAGAGGGCAGAATGTGGTCGTGGTTCACAATCGCGGACGCAGATGATATCGGTGCCACAGTCTCCAGGGCAAATGCAGGAAAGTCATGCAAGCAAAGGCTGGGAGCAAACTCCAGCCACCAGAGACTCTCGCGGGGGCAGGGGGCTAGTTATTTTATGAGGATTTCATGCTGCCTTCGTTTCTGCTGCTACGGTATAAATTGTATACACAATTAGTAAAACCACATTTAGTGGGTGTCCCTTTTGTGCTACAAGGTACAATGACTTCTTCAACCCTGCCAGAACTTTATCCTATAATTACACGGTAAAACGTGAAGTTAGGAATTAACATCTTTACGACTGCTGTGCTGCAGGACTCGCATCTAAAGTAGCTTTCACTCCCATTCATTTTAGACAAATATACTATGAAATGCGGGCTGTAGTTCAAAGTGATTGAGGCATTTCCATCCATCACGTTTGTGCTGTTTAAGTGAGTTGGTAGATAGTGGCGTGGGTGTGCCCAGACCTAGGCCACATAGTGCTGGTTATAATCAGATGCTTGTCAAGCTTACTGTGTCTTTAAACTCGAGTTGCACCTCACCAATGATGCTCCGTTTTTTAGATGATTGAAGAATAACCATCAGTCACACATGCATCCATCCGCCGCCATGCACCCATGCACACTTTTATGCATCCATTCATCCATCCACCCACCCACCCATCCATGTGTTGTAAATATGTTTTATCTTATTTATGGGTTGGTCTTTCCTTTGTGTCTTTTACTTAGAACTCTGGCTATGTATTACCTACTGATGTTTTGTAGGGCATTCTGTGAGAGACAGTTGGAGCTTGGCCAGATGGTGGCTTGTTCACTCGTTTTCTGTGCTTTGAATAAACTCCAGTGTTTGCCTTGAAGTTCCTACGTTTCGATTAGTTTCCTTTACAACATTTTGGCAACGAGGGACCTACAAAGAATCTGCCAAGCTGTTCCATGATCACAGCGGACAACTTAAGAAAAACGGAGAAAACAGCCATCAAGAGAGAATCCATAGCGTGCTACGGTTCGTGGAAAAATTTTCAATTTTTAAAACCGATTCCATTACGACAAATTTTGGAAGAAAAGGACTCGTTTTCAATTAATTTAAAGGTGAGCGTTGAAACTTTCTTCGCGTGCACGCTCGAGCACTGTGCTTTGTTGGTAGTGCGTCACTTTTGTTGCCTAGTGACCAATGGATTGAACTTGTGTGACGCATATGGCAATATAACCAACAAGGAGTCACTTGAGTTCTTTGAAAACGGTATTATTCACCAATATTAAACAAGGAAGTATTTTCGGGGTAATACAGTTAAACAGCACTGTACAGAAGGAATAGCTCCGGCATTCACTGCCAGCCTGACTTAATACAACAGAGCCCTCATCGCCCTGTGCTGCCTCGATTCATACAGGCGCCCCATCAAACCCCCGCTGCTCTGATTCGACTCATTGTACAATCAGCAAGCCATCCCTGAGCCTTCGCCAAGCCGCCAAGCCCACGAGTTCCCCACCGGGCTGACGCTCACTGCTCACATCGACAACCCCGTCCTGATGATGATCCCAACTCAGAGGGATCGAAACGCCGTCGACCTTACAGCATAATCTTAAGACGCATATCAAGCTTGGTGCTCCTGTTAAATTGTTTCGAATTATGTTTTAAGTGATTACAACTTGATCTTACTTTGGAGCAACCACTGTTTTATTATCTGTCACTATGCGCCGATCACGCTGCTCACTTTAGCACTTGCACCTTCACAGTTATCTATTGTATATATCACCACTTACCAAGTGCCACTGGGTTGTCACATGATTCCTTCTGTACAGTGCTGTTTAACTGTATTACCCTGAAAATACTTCCTTGTTTATTATTGGTGAATAATACCGTTTTCAAAGAACTCAAGTGACTCCTTGTTGGTTATTACTGGTAATGCTTATTGCATACATTTTGAAAATTGTCTCTTAAATAATACCTGTTGGGAATTGTTTCTTTTTACATTATATACCCATCCCAACCTGGTCTATGGGTCCCCTCCTGTTACTCTTACACGCATATGGCAATAGTCGTCACGGCAACAAAGAGAAATATGCGCTGACTGAAGCGTTATCATCACGTGCAACTTTGACCTTGTGACGTCAAGACGCAAGACGTCGGCGGCCATCTTTGGTTTCCTGTTTACATCCAGTGAAGGACGAAATGAAGGCAATTACTTAGTGCGCATGATTTTCCTCCCGTATTTGATCGCATTTCATGTCAGTTGCGTCTACGCTGACGCAGCATCAACGCTACGATCATTCACAAGAATTATTTCGAGGAAACTAGTTAGCGGTGTCAGGTTTTTTCCAAATTGAAAAAAGAAAAGCAAAGAAGTAAGCACTATAGTTTCAAATAATTTCTTCACCCTTTTTGACTATAAACCAGTTTCTTCAAGTGTGTTTCTGTCTAAGGGTGATTCACTAATCTACAAAGTTACTATTTGGAACAATTTATTTTCAATTTAGTCTCTGACTTTACGTTTTTCATTCATAATGTCTCAACAAGTAAATGTAGCCTTACCTCCTCCTTTCCTCTCTGAAACTGGTAATCCGAGTACTGCGTGGGAAGATTGGATTGTCATGTTTAATAACTATATAGAGGCTTTAGAAGGAGAGGACTTTTCTCCCAAAAGGAAGAATGCACTGTTAATGACCACCTTAGGGAAGGAAGGGCAAAGATTATTTAAGTACTTACCTCAAGTTTTACCTTCTGGTTCGCAATCTCCTTTAGATGAATTCAAAGAAGCAATTGCTAGGCTTGAGACAAGATTCGCAAAGGAAGAAAATCTTGCTCTAAACAGATACAAGTTCTACAAAAATAGACAACGTGAAGCAGAAACTGTTGATGATTTTGTGGCTCGGTTGCGAGAGTTGTCAGTGAAGTGTAACTTCGGGCAAATGACTGACGTACATATACGTGACCAACTTATTGTTCAGAGTAACAATCGTAAAATACAAGAGAGGCTTTGGGCGGCGAAAAACCCAACCATAACAGTTGCAATTGAACTTGCTAAAATTGTTGAAGAATCAGGAAAGTGTATGTTAGAATTACAGAAAAGTGGTTTGGACCAGAGTGTAACAGAAATATCTCAGAAATCTGTAATTAATAGTGATAACAGTGATATTGAGAGTGGAGCTGTCGCAATGGTTAGAAAAAAAGGGTATGTTATGCAAAAAAAAATATGAGTCAAGGCTATAACAAATGGCAAACCAAGGTGTGTTTGAGGTGTGGTAGTAACACTCATAGTGCCGATGCAAAGTTTTGCTTTGCTAACAATAAAGAGTGCTTGAAGTGCGGCAAACTCGGTCATTTTGCTAAAATGTGCAAAAATAATATGAATTCGAGAGTGACTGTAGTTAGTGAACAACATGAGTTAAAGCGTGATGCAAACAAAATTCTTGTTGTGGATGATACTGTAATTAGCCTGGAAAATAGAGAGAGACGTCCTAAAGCTGAATTTATCATTGATGGCAAAGACATTAGTTTAATGGTTGATTGTGGTTCTAAATGGACGATTATTCCTATGTCTTTGCTGAAGCAAGTGTTGGGAGATAGGATCTTAGTGACTTCTGACATTCATCCGAAGGGCTATCAGGGTGAAAAGATTGATTTAGTTGGGTATTTTGAAGGAGAAATTTGTTTTAAAAACAGATTGATTCATGGAAAGGTCTATGTTTCAACTGATGGTCCAGCCATTTTGGGTTGGATGCATCAATTTGACCTTCACATTATAATCAATCCAAGGGCAGTTGAACCTGTTTTGGTTGTTGATGATAATAACACTGATGTATTCTTCACAGTTATCGAAATGTGTTCAGAGACGAATTGGGAGAGTTACAAGGGTATCATCACAAAATTTTATTAAAGGAAGGTTCCATCCCTGTCCAGCATAAAGCTAGAAGAGTTCCATTTGCTGTTAGAAATGAAGTTAAAGAAGTTTTAGAGGAGATGCTTCAAGGCGGGATCATTGAACCCGTCAAGGCATCATCATGGATTTCGCCAGTAGTCAGATTTTGTGTAGATCTGAGATCTCTTAACAAGTGTGTTGTTGCAGATGTCTTTCCGTTACCAAACATTGGTGAGTTAATCTCTACTTTGAGAGGGGCTAAATTCTTTAGTAAGCTGGATTTGAAACATGCCTATCACCAGATTCGTCTACATGACGAGTCTAAGCACCTTACAGCATTTATCACTGCAGAGGGGACATTCCAGTTCAATAGATTACCTTTTGGGCTCATCTCTGCAGCCAGTGTTTTTCAGCGGATGGTGTCGGAGGTTTTTAAGGGCATTGATAAAGTCATTTATTTTCAGGATGACATATTAATCTTTGGTGATTCCTTGGAAGAGCATAATAATGTCCTCCAGCGTGTTTTGTGTAGAATTGATGAGGCTGGCCTTACTCTACGGAAAGAAAAGTGTTAGTTTTTGTCGCAAGAAATTGAGTATTTAGGTTTTGGTCTCTCGGCTGATGGGGTCAAACCTAAGAAGAATTTACTAGAGGCAATTGATATGGCTCCATCTCCTGTTGATAAAGATCAGTTGCGGTCTTTTATGGGCCTTATTGAATTTTATTCGAAATTTGTGAAAGACTTTTCTTTTAAAACTGCTCCTTTGAGGAGTTTACTTAAAAAGGGCGTCAAATTTTCTTGGACTTCAGAGCAAGAAACTTGTTTTGTGATGATAAAAAAAGAACTAGTTTCTGCTAAGGTTCTTACTCCTTTTGACATAAAATGTTCATCTATCTTAATGGTGGATGCAAGCAGCATTGGCCTAGGTGCTGTTTTATTACAGAGACATGGCTCAGAGGAGAAAACAATAGCCTTTGCTTCCAGGCCTTTAACATCTTCAGAGCGGAACTATTCCGTAATTGAGCGTGAAGCGTGAAGCGGCTGTCTGGGGCACGTATTATTTTAGGACCTTTTTGTGGGGAAATAAGTTTCTGTTACGGTCAGATCATAAACCTTTAGTCAATGTTTTGGCTCCTGGTGGTACTGGAAAGGGGTCACCCAGGTTGGCTGGACTAGCTTCACGTCTTCAGGATTTTCAGTTTGTGTTGCAGTTCGTTCAAGGTTGGAAAAACGTGCAAGCTGACTGTTTGTCTCGTCTTCCCGTCTAGTCCAATGAGATGGTCGAACCTCAGGATGACTGTGCTATAGCTTTTATGGAGGATGTCCTTTTTCTGAGTGCTGGTTCTTTCACTTGGGATGAGTGGACTATGGGCATGGAAAAGGATGTTACTCTCAGGAGTGTTGTTGATCTTATCAATAAAAGCTCAAGGAGAGAAAGCACTGTTGAACCTTCCGTCCGTCCTTTCATCAAAATAGTGGATGAGTTATCTCTTCCTAACGTTAATGTGTTGATGAGGGGTGACCGGTTCATTCCTCCTTGTTCTTTAAGGCACGAGATAGTTCCTTGGCACATGAGGGACATCTAGGCCAGACTCTTACCCAACGTAGGGTGAAAGAGAATTTTTGGTGGCCATCTATTGATACTGATGCTGTAAGATGTGTGGTGCAGTGCGAATTTTGTAAAGAGGGTGAAAAAAGGTTAAAAATTGTGGGATCCAAAGAAATTTGTGACATTTCCTATTTCAATCGGCCTTGGCATACAATCTGTTTGGACAGTTGTATATGTGGATATAACTGCTACTAACCAATCATTGACCACGCTCCAGGCGGGGAGCGATACCTTGCCAGCACGGTTAAGACATTTACATTGGGATAACTACAGAGGCTGTACACGACCATAGACGTTAGTATTGGACTTTATTGGTCCCATGAACGAATTGCCTTTTAATCAACGATTCGCAATTGTGGTTATAGATTGTTATTCCAAATGGTTAACAGTGCGTTTTGTAAGGGAAATTACTACTGATGCCACAATTGATTTTCTCGAAAGTGTATTTATAGATGAGGGTTTTCCTTCATTTTTAATTACTGATAAGGGAACACAGTTGACTTCGAACAAAATGAATGTGTTTTTGCAAAGTTGTGGAGTAACTCATCGCAGAACTAGTCTCTACAATCCTAGAGGAAATGGTATGTGCGAGAGAGTCAATAGACTTGTGAAGGGCATTATTCAGATGTCTTGTGAGTTTGGATGTTTTTCGGATGATAGAGTTCAAGAACTTGTATGGGCCTTTCGGTCTACTCCTCACAAAAAGGGTGACAAATCTCCGTTTGAATTGATGCAAGGGCGTCCACCTGTCACGAAATTGATCCCATCGTGGTTAACAAATCTTAATGTAAACCCGTCCTCCAAATTTACCAGTGACAGTGTTTCTTTGCCAATTGCTGTGGGGGATCTGGTCAAGGTTAAACCTGGAAGGTTTTCTAAAGGTCTCAAAAAGTTTAGAGGTCCTTTTTATGTCAAACAAGTGTTTCCCCATTTTATTGTCCTTGAGAATGGGGAGAAATGGAATTTCCGCAGAGTCGCTCTGTATCGAAGACATTCTGATGTTTCTGGAAATTCTATTTCTAACCCTAGTTTGAGCAATAATGGTTATATGCTCTCTACTCAAATTGTTTCGAATTAATCTTTACAGTCTGGTGCAAGGAGGGAGGTGGGTAGTGGTGATGCTTCTGGTTGTGAAAATCCTCAAGCTATTAGTTTCTCTACTCATGATAATGTTACCAGCAATGACAATGCTATTAGTACAAATGTGAGGACAACTGTGAGAAGTTCTCGCTCCCGACATCCACCTGCTTATTTGGGTGATTATATTTGTTAATTAATTTATTAATCTTTGGTTTCTTTGTTTTTACTTTTAGGGCTCATGGGAGGGAGATGTGTTGTAAATATGTTTTATCTTATTTATGGGTTGGTCTTTCCTTTGTGTCTTTTACATAGAACTCTGGCTATGTATTACCTACTGATATTTTGTAGGGCATTCTGTGAGAGACAGTTGGAGCTTGGCCAGATGGTGGCTTGTTCACTCGTTTTCTGTGCTGTGAATAAACTCCAGTGTTTGCCTTGAAGTACCTACGTTTCGATTAGTTTCCTTTACAACATTTTGGCGACGAGGGACCTCAAAGAATCTGCCAAGCTGTTCCATGATCACAGCGGACAACTTAAGAAAAACGGAAAACGGAGAAAACAGCCATCAAGAGAGAATCCATAGCGTGCTACGGTTCGTGGAAAAATGTTCAATTTTTAAAATCGATTCCATTACGACAAATTTCGGAAGAAAAGGACACGTTTTCAATTAATTTAAAGGTGAGCGTTGAAACTTTCTTCGCGTGCACGCTCGAGCACTGTGCTTTGTTGGTAGTGCGTCACTTTTGTTGCCTAGTGACCAATGGATTGAACTTGTGTGACGCATATGGCAATAGTCGTCACGGCAACAAAGAGAAATATGCGCTGACTGAAGCGTTATCATCATGTGCAACTTTGACCTTGTGACGTCAAGACGCAAGACGTCGGCGGCCATCTTTGGTTTCCTGTTTACATCCAGTGAAGGACGAAATGAAGGCAATTACTTACTGCGCATGATTTTCCTCCCGTATTTGATCGCATTTCATGTCAGTTGCGTCTACGCTGAAGCAGCATCAACGCTACAATCATTCACAAGAATTATTTCGAGGAAACTAGTTAGCGGTGTCAGGTTTTTTCCAAATTGAAAAAAGAAAAGCAAAGAAGTAAGCACTATAGTTTCAAATAATTTCTTCACCCTTTTTGACTATAAACCTGTCAGGATCCGCTCATCTTCTTGCCAAAAAGGCTGTTCAAAAAGAATATACAAACTAAGACACCCTTGCTGGAAGACTTCACTGCGAGTTTTAGTGGCAGCGTTGCGGCGCTTCGCCATCTTGGAAATGCGGAAGTAATTCCGTTTTCTGATCAGCAGTTAGCCTTGCAGTTGTTTCAAGAGCGTCTGTATTTCGCGCATGCGCGCAATTCGTGCTGCGCACTTCAACCGACACATTCACCGGAGTGGAGAGCTTCCTCACGCTCTCTTCAGGAAAAGTTCTTAGTGACAAGATTTTTCGAAAAAAGACAAGGCTTCTGAGCAGATACTTAAAGGAAAGTAACTGTGGAATGTTATTTTAGAATTCATAAGCGTTTCCTAACGAACATTTGTTTCCCTTAGCAAAACTTCGTGACTAGAGCACGTCGACGTCAGAGTCTGGAGAAGTCGTGGTGAGGAAGAGTTCAAGTTGGGAAGACTTCAGTCAAGAGAAGTCCCCTCAAAGATATTCAAGGAAGCGTATTCATTTAGTTTTCCAGAAAAGTCTCAGGCAATGAACTAAGGGCGCTAAGGATTCTTACTGCAAGGAAGCAGGAGAGCACGTTACGCCTAGAGCCTATCAGAGACAGTTGTGAAGAGAAAAAATTGTAAAGACTTTTGAAGCTTCTGAGTATACCAAGACTTGTAATAATAAAAACTGTAGCTTTTGGAAAAAACTATCTTGTGGAGTTCCGGGAAAAGTTCGAGAGTGAGACAGTGATCACAGTTCTAAGTTCAAGACTTTTGAGTTTCACAGTTCTGAAAGTGTCAAGAGCAATTTATTCAGTTAAAGATTTCCAATGAACTCAAGGTGTTCTTCCAGTGAATCAGATGTAACACTTCAGACAAAACACTATAGAGAGTGGCTAGCTTCCTAATCTGTAACGGTAAGACTTAGAACTCGGAGAATAGAATAAGAAAGAGGAGTAATGAAAGGTTAAGTAGAGAAGGTTAAATCTGTCTTTTCCTTTTCAGAGAGTTCATCCAAAAGACTCCCGCAGCACATCCATTAAGGAAGAAGTCTCTCTTGTTTTGTCCGTCCACTTCCCCTTTACCCCGTGGGTTAGGACTATGGACTGCATAATAAAAAGTAGTTTGTAGCCTTGGCTTGAGGGGGTCTGGGGTAAGAGCTTCTGTTCCTGAGGGGGCCGAACCAGTGTATCCTTTGATGGTTTTGACAGATTGAAGTGCCTGCCTCTTAATTGAGGAATCAGGTCCCCTCCTAGACAGAATGGCGGAAGGCTTTGACTTGAAGGCTTTAAATGAAGTCTTAAGTAATATGCAGGTGCAGTTAAATAACGCTCTAGAGGAAAACAAGGCCTTAAGGGAGGAAGTTAAGAGATCTAGTCAGGAGTCTATGCAGACTCGTCAGAGGTTAGAAAGTTTGGTGACAACAGGATCTTTCAATCGAGATAGAATTTCGGCACCACAACAGTCATCCTCGTCAGGGGTTTCAACTCAAGTAATTCACTCCATCTCCCCAATCATTCCGTTAGCTTCCCCAGAGAGATGTGGGGGGGATCCGATGAAGGCCCAGATTTTTCTGACACAGTGTTCGTTACATTTTCTGTGTCGTCCTGTAATTTTTACTGATGATCAGGCTAAGGTAGCCTTCATATTGTCCTATCTAACGGGAGATGCAGCCGCTTGGTCTATGTCATTGGTCACCAAAAAAGATCCGATCCTAACAAATTATGAGAATTTCAAAGTGGAGTTTGCCCGAATTTTTGATCGACGATCCGCCGCCCAATCTACAGATAATGAATTGTTGGACCTGAAACAAGGAAGTCGAGATTTAGTTGGATATTTGGCTAACTTTAATAAGTTAGTGGTAGAAACCAATTGGCCAGAGGAGAAAAGAGCGGCAATTTTTTACAGAGGGCTTCGAGACGAATTAAAAGATGCTCTTGCCCAAATCCCACAACGACCCACAGAAGTCTCAGCTCTCATAGATTTGGTCTTGCAGTTGGATCATAGACTAAATGAGCGTAAACATGAAAAAAGAAGAGATTTTCGTCCTATACCTCCTCGGTTTGATCGAATGCGAAGTGAATCTCAAAAGAGTTCAGATGCATCATCTGCAGAAGAACCCATGCAAATTGGATCGGTTAGAGGGCCCTTGTCTAAGGAGGAGAAGGAGAGACGGAGAAACTCGCAATTGTGTTTATATTGTGGTCTGTCTGGACATTTTGTAAGAGAATGTCCCAAGCGCTTGAAAACTTCTTTGGCAGTAAAAGATCGGCTTCGCCCGTAGAGAGAGTTGCACGGGTAGAAGCGACAGCAAAGTCAACTCCTGAATCACAGCATATTATGAATACCTTACAGTCAGCTGCACAGCATTTGATTGCAATTTTTGCGGTTAAATTTCGAGATCAAGAGATCAAGGAAGTATCTGTCATGGTTGACTCTGGGGCAACAGGCAACTTTTGTGATCTGAAATATGCTCGACGACATGGAATTCAATTTGTGAAAAAGGAAATTCCAGAACCTGTACGTGCTGTGGATGTCACCAACTTATCCTCTGGCCCTATTACTCATGAAACGGAGTTGGTTCAATTAACCAGGTTAAAAGGACATTCGGAGTATATCACTTTTAATTTAATAGATGCTCCGCAGTTCCAGTTAATTTTGGGACTTCCCTGGTTAACTGAACATAATCCGAGAATAGACTGGAGTCGGAGAACAATTGAAATGAACTCTCCTTATTGTGCTGAAAATTGTTTTGGTTTAGTGAAAATTCCAGAAGAAGAGTCACAGGTCAAGATCTTAGCCTCTGTTCACCCAGCCCAAATTTGTATGGTGGAAGCCAAACCAATTCCAGCGGAGTATCAGGACTTAACAGCTGTTTTTTACAAGAAAAAAGCAGAAATGCTTCCTCCACATCGTTCTTACGACTGCAAAATAGACATTGAGCCCGGAGCTATTTTGCCCTGCAGTCAAATTTATGCTCTCACCGAAACTGAGAATCGATTCTTGAAAGAGTACTTAGATAAATACTTGGCCAATGGATTTATTCATCCTTCACAGTCTCCTGTTTCCTCGCCTCTTTTTTTCATTCCAAAACGTGATGGAGATCTTCGTGCCTGCATAGACTATAGAGCACTAAATCAGGTGACTGTCAAGAATAGGTACCCGCCACCATTGATCTCAGTATTGTTGGATCAAGTCAAGCAGTAGAAATATCAAACATACCCTGTCTTCAAGGAAGCCAATGGCTGGTGTAAGTACTACTGGAAGTGGTCTGGGTAATAGGGTCTCTAATTTGCCAATCACTGTATTATCTAGATGCCCCTACTAGGTCACACAATTATACACAATATGGATGAACTTGTAAACACACTCAATTATATCAAGCAGAAGAGTTTTGAGTCTTGTTAAAAAAATAATCATGAATGATTTATTTACCTCCCACTGGGGTTACAATCTAACATGTTATCACAAATTTTAAAAAGAATTTTTAAAAAAACCTCATACATAATTATACATAAAATAAGTCAAAATGTAATCAAAAAAACAGTCGACGCAGCGTTTCGGTGCTTTTTCTCTTTTACACCTTCTTCAGGACTTTACAACATTTTGACTCCAATGTTTCTGTGTTTTATTAAAAAATGGAACATTTTGAAATGATCCCACAAGAATCTGCAGGATGTTCAGGTGTTTCAATCTCCTTGAGCTGAACTCTATATCTGAGTATCTCTGTGTTCTCTATGCACGGAGGAGCCACCATCAATCAAGGCCAAACTTCATATGGTTTTTTGTTACACCACCTTATTGCATTTTTTGCCGGTTTGAAAATAGTTTTTTTCGGCCAATAGGTATTGCGTAGCCCCGCTGTCAGGATTTCTTTCGTCAAGGATCCAGATCTCTTGGGATTTGTAAGTGGCCTCCCTGCTCCTCCGTAGCAGCGTCTTCTAATTTCCAGGAAGACGCTGATTGATGGTGGCTCCTCCGTGCATAGAGAACACAGAGATACTCAGATATAGAGTTCAGCTCAAGGAGATTGAAACACCTGAGCATCCTGCAGATTCTTGTGGGATCATTTCAAAATGTTCCATTTTTTAATAAAACACAGAAACATTGGAGTCAAAATGTTGTAAAGTCCTGAAGAAGGTGTAAAAGAGAAAAAGCACCGAAACGCTGCGTCGACTGTTTTTTTGATTACATTTTGACTTATTTTATGTATAATTATGTATGAGGTTTTTTTAAAAATTCTTTTTAAAATTTGTGATAACATGTTAGATTGTAACCCCAGTGGGAGGTAAATAAATCATTCATGATTATTTTTTTAACAAGACTCAAAACTCTTCTGCTTGATATAATTGAGTGTGTTTACAAGTTCATCCATATTGTGTATAATTGTGTGACCTAGTAGGGGCATCTAGATAATACAGTGATTGGCAAATTAGAGACCCTATTACCCAGACCACTTCCAGTAGTACTTACACCAGCCATTGGCTTCCTTGAAGACAGGGTATGTTTGATATTTCTACTGTTTGAACCCCCCTCCCTGTACAAAAGCAGGGGTACCTCCAAACTTATTTATGGATCAAGTCAAGAACACTAAGGTCTACACGAAGTTAGACCTCAGAGGGGTTTATCATTTGATCAGAGTGGCAACTGGAGATGAGTGGAAAACGGCGTTTCGAACTCGATATTGGCTATTCGAGTACCAGGTGATGCCCTATGGCCTTTGTAATGCCCTGCGGCTTTCCAACACTTTGTGAACGATGTGCTGGGAGAGTTTTTGGATCGAGTGGCTGTAGTGTATATCGATGATATTTTGATTTTCTCCAATAGTTTGGAAGAACATATTCCTCATGTGAGAGCAATTCTAATTAAGCTGATGGAGAATCATCTCTATGTCAAATTAGAAAAGTGCGCCTTCCATGTCACCAGAGTTGAGTTTTTGGGTTTTGTGCTGTTCCCTGATGGCGTGAGCATGGATGTCACAAAGATAAAGGCAGTACAGGATTGGCCCTCTCCTAGGTCAGTGAAGGAAGTTCAGAGTTTTTTGGAGTTTTCAAATTTCTACAGGAGGTTCATTTCAGATTTTTCTCAGAAGGTAACCCCCATTCCTCGACTCCTTAAGAAGGGAGTCAAGTTTGAATGGAAAGAAGAAGCTGAGGAGGCTTTTCGATTTCTAAAGAATTCTTTCACCCAAGCTCCGATATTGTTGCATCCTCGAACTGAAGACCCTTTTTATGTGGAAGCTGATGCTTCAGATGTTGGGATAGGAGGAATTCTGTCTCAGCGACATCCAGTTTCGGGTCAGCTTCATCCAGTGGCATATTATTCTAGGAAGTTAAATCCTCCTGAGTGCCATTATTCTATTGCTGATAAAGAGCTTTTGGCTGTGAAGAGTGCTTTTGTGGAAAGGCGCCACTATTTGATGGGAGCAAAACACAAGGTTACAGTCTTTACGGATCACAGGAATCTGCAATTCCTCAAGTCTGCTCGCACCTTAACTGCGAGATAGTTGCGATGGTCATTGTTTTTTGCGGACTTTGACTTCGTCATTACTTTCCGCCCTGTAAAAAGTAATGCCAAAGCGGATGCCTTATCTAGAATTGAATCCACCATTTCAACAAAGACAGAAAGAGAGGAGCAGAGTATCATTCCAAAAGAAAAAAATCATCATGGTAACAGATGCTAGTGTTCTGGAGAACAAGGTGCAGAAAGCGATGTCCCTTCAAGAAATGAAAGATTGGTCACAGAAAGAGAAAGGTCGAGAAATTAAGAATGGTTTGCCATATCAAGATCAACGTTTATTCCTTCCGACACCAGAGCTTCAAGAAAAGGCATTGGAATCTTGTCATGATCACTTACTGGCGGGACACAAAGGAATTCTCAAGACTACAGAATTAGTGGAAAGAAATTTTTGGTGGCCAGACATGAGACCACAGATTCGACAATATGTGACTACCTGTGAGAGGTGTTTGCGTGGAAAAGCAGATAGGAGATCACCTCAGGGCAAGTTAAAGCCATTACCTGTGCCGCCTTACCCTTGGCACACAGTGTCAATGGATCTAATAGTGGAGTTGCCTCCTAGTCTTGGATTCACTACTGTTTTAGTGTTTGTAGATGTATTTACTAAAATGGCACATTTCATCCCTCTAAAAAAAGTTCCCGATGCCCCATCGTTAGCACAACTTTTTTCTCAGCATGTTGTGCGATTGCATGGAATTCCAAAAATTCTGGTTTCAGATAGGGGAACCCAGTTTGTTTCCCATTTTTGGAAGGCTTTTACCCATCAGTTAGGAATTGACACTCGCTTCTCCACAAGCTACCACCCAGAAACGGATGGCCAAACAGAGAGAGTGAACCAGGAACTTGAGCAGTACCTCCGGCTTTATCTATTGGAAAAAAAGATGGAATGGTCTGAAATGGTATGGGCTGCGGAGTTTGCTTATAATAATTCGGTTCACTCTTCCACTGGTTATTCGCCCTTCTATGCAAACTATGGTAGACATCCTACTTTGATGGTGAATCGAGAGGAGAGTTCAGTCCCTGCAGTAAACAAAATAGTTTCAGAGATTCAGAGATCCTATGCTCAAGTTAAAGAAAATCTGATCAGAGCCAAGGAATCTTATAAAAAATATGCTGATAAAAAGAGAAGAGAAGACCCAGTTTTTTGTCCTGGAGAAAGGGTGTGGTTGTCCACAAAAAACCTGAAATTAAAAACTAATCGAAAATTTCAACCCCGATTTTTAGGGCCTTTCACAGTAGAGAAAATGTTAGGCCCAGTAACAGTCAGGCTCCATTTACCCTCATATCTGAAAATTCATCCTACCTTTCATGTTTCCTTGCTTAAAAGGAGTCCAGCGAATCTGAGAGTTGGGTTAACTCCTAAGCCAATTCAGGTAGATGGGGAGGAAGAGTTTGAGGTACATAAAATTTTAGATTCTAAATTCAGAAAAGGCACACTGTACTATCTGATTGACTGGAAGAATTTTGGTCCTGAGGAAAGATCATGGGAGCCCTATGAAAATGTACATGCTCCAAAATTGCTCAGAGAATTTCATAGGCTTCATCCTTTAAAACCCAGGTTGGGGAGACCCTCCTTGGTGGGAGGTACTGTCAGGATCCACTCATCTTCTTCCCAAAAAGGCTGTTCAAAAAGAATATACAAACTAAGACACCGTTGCTGGAAGACTTCACTGCGAGTTTTAGTGGCAGCGTTGCGGCGATTCGCCATCTTGGAAATGCGGAAGTAATTCAGTTTTCTGATCAGCAGTTAGCCTTGCAGTTGTTTCTAGAGCATCTGTATTTAGCGCATGCGCGCAATTCGTGCTGCGCACTTCAACCGACACATTCACCGGAGTGGAGAGCTTCCTCACGCTCTCTTCAGGAAAAGTTCTTAGTGACAAGATTTTTCGAAAAAAGACAAGGCTTCTGAGCAGATACTTAAAGGAAAGTAACTGTGGAATGTTATTTTAGAATTCATAAGCGTTTCCTAACGAACATTTTTTTCCCTTAGCAAAACTTCGTGACTAGAAGCACGTCAACGTCAGAGTCTGGAGAAGTCGTGGTGATGAGGAGTTCAAGTTGGGAAGACTTCAGTCAAGAGAAGTCCCCTCAAAGATATTCAAGTAAGCGTATTCATTTAGTTTTCCAGAAAAGTCTCAGGCAATGTACTAAGGGCGCTAAGGATTCTTACTGCAAGGAAGCAGGAGAGCACGTTACGCCTAGAGCCTATCAGAGACAGTTGTGAAGAGAAAAAATTGTAAAGTCTTTTGAAGCTTCTGAGTATACCAAGACTTGTAATAATAAAAACTGTAGCTTTTGGAAAAAACTATCTTGTGGAGTTCCAGGAAAAGTTTGAGAGTGAGACAGTGATCACAGTTCTAAGTTCAAGACTTTTGAGTTTCACAGTTCTGAAAGTGTCAAGAGCAATTTATTCAGTTAAAGATTTCCAATGAACTCAAGGTGTTCTTCCAGTGAATCAGATGTAACACTTCAGACAAAACACTATAGAGAGTGGCTAGCTTCCTAATCTGTAACGGTAAGACTTAGAACTCAGAGAATAGAATAAGAAAGAGGAGTAATGAAAGGTTAAGTAGAGAAGGTTAAATCTGTCTTTTCCTTTTCAGAGAGTTCATCCAAAAGACTCCCGCAGCAGATCCATTGAGGAAGAAGTCTCTCTTGTTTTGTCTGTCCACTTCCCCTTTCCCCCGTGGGTTAGGACTATGGACTGCATAATAAAAAGTAGTTCGTAGCCTTGGCTTGAGGGGGTCTGGGGTAAGAGCTTCTGTTCCTGAGGGGGCCGAACCAGTGTTTCCTTTGATGGTTTTGACAAAACTAGTTTCTTCAAGTGTGTTTCTGTCTAAGGGTGATTCACTAATCTACAAAGTTACTATTTGGAACAATTTATTTTCAATTTAGTCTCTGACTTTACGTTTTTCATTCATAATGTCTCAACAAGTAAATGTAGCCTTACCTCCTCCTTTCCTCTCTGAAACTGGTAATCCGAGTACTGCGTGGGAAGATTGGATTGTCATGTTTAATAACTATATAGAGGCTTTAGAAGGAGAGGACTTTTCTCCCAAAAGGAAGAAAGCACTGTTAATGACCACCTTAGGGAAGGAAGGGCAAAGATTATTTAAGTACTTACCTCAAGTTTTACCTTCTGGTTCGCAATCTCCTTTAGATGAATTCAACGAAGCAATTGCTAGGCTTGAGACAAGATTCGCAAAGGAAGAAAATCTTGCTCTCAACAGATACAAGCTCTACAAAAATAGACAACGTGAAGCAGAAACTGTTGATGATTTTGTGGCTCGGTTGCGAGAGTTGTCAGTGAAGTGTAACTTCGGGCAAATGACTGACGAACATATACGTGACCAACTTATTGTTCAGAGTAACAATCATAAAATACAAGAGAGGCTTTGGGCGGCGAAAAACCCAACCATAAAAGTTGCAATTGAACTTGCTAAAATTGTTGAAGAATCAGGAAAGTGTATGTTAGAATTACAGAAAAGTGGTTTGGACCAGAGTGTAACAAAAATATCTCAGAAATCTGTAATTAATAGTGATAATGAGAGTGGAGCTGTCGCAATGGTTAGAAAAAAGGGTATGTCATGAAAAAAAAAATATGAGTCAAGGCTATAACAAATGGCAAACCAAGGTGTGTTTGAGGTGTGGTAGTAACACTCATAGTGCCGATGCAAAGCTTTGCTTTGCTAACAATTAAGAGTGCTTGAAGTGCGGCAAACTCGGTCATTTTGCTAAAATGTGCAAAAATAAGATGAATTCGAGAGTGACTGTAGTTAGTGAACAACATGAGTTAAAGCGTGATGCAAACAAAATTCTTGTTGTGGATGATACTGTAATTAGCCTGGAAAATAGAGAGAGACGTCCTAAAGCTGAATTTATCATTGATGGCAAAGATATTAGTTTAATGGTTGATTGTGGTTCTAAATGGACGATTATTCCTATATCTTTGCTGAAGCAAGTGTTGGGAGATAGGATCTTAGTGACTTCTGACATTCATCCGAAGGGCTATCAGGGCGAAAAGATTGATTTAGTTGGGTATTTTGAAGGAGAAATTCGTTTTAAAAACAGATTGATTCATGGAAAGGTCTATGTTTCAACTGATGGTCCAGCCATTTTGGGTTGGATGCATCAATTTGACCTTCACATTATAATCAATCCAAGGGCAGTTGAACCTGTTTTGGTTGTTGATGATCTTAACACTGATGACATTCTTCACAGTTATCGAAATGTGTTCAGAGACGAATTGGGAGAGTTACAAGGGTATCATCACAAAATTTTATTAAAGGAAGGTTCCATCCCTGCCCAGCATAAAGCTAGAAGAGTACCATTTGCTGTTAGAAATGAAGTTAAAGAAGTTTTAGAGGAGATGCTTCAAGGCGGGATCATTGAACCCGTCGAGGCATCATCATGGATTTCGCCAGTAGTTATTTCTCAGAAATCTGATAAGAAAATCAGATTTTGTGTAGATCTGAGATCTCTTAACAAGTGTGTTGTTGCAGATGTCTTCCTGTTACCAAACATTGGTGAGTTAATCTCTACTTTGAGAGGGGCTAAATTCTTTAGTAAGCTGGATTTGAAACATGCCTATCACCAGATTGGTCTACATGACGAGTCTAAGCACCTTACAGCATTTATCACTGCAGAGGGGACATTCCAGTTCAATAGATTACCTTTTGGGCTCATCTCTGCAGCCAGTGTTTTTCAGCGGATGGTGTCAGAGGTTTTTAAGGGCATTGATAAAGTCATTTATTTTCAGGATGACATATTAATCTTTGGTGATTCCTTGGAAGAGCATAATAATGTCCTCCAGCGTGTTTTGTGTAGAATTGATGAGGCTGGCCTTACTCTACGGAATGAAAAGTGTTCGTTTTTGTCGCAAGAAATTGAGTATTTAGGTTTTGCTCTCTCGGCTGATGGGGTCAAACCTAAGAAGAATTTACTAGAGGCAATTGATATGGCTCCATCTCCTGTTGATAAAGATCAGTTGCGGTCTTTTATGGGCCTTATTGAATTTTATTCGAAATTTGTGAAAGACTTTTCTTTTAAAACTGCTCCTTTGAGGAGTTTACTTAAAAAGGGCGTAACATTTTCTTGGACTTCAGAGCAAGAAACTTGTTTTGTGATGATAAAAAAAGAACTAGTTTCTGCTAAGGTTCTTACTCCTTTTGACATAAAATGTTCATCTATCTTAATGGTGGATGCAAGCAGCATTGGCCTAGGTGCTGTTTTATTACAGAGACATGGCTCAGAGGAGAAAACAATAGCCTTTGCTTCCAGGCCTTTAACATCTTCAGAGCGGAACTATTCCGTAATTGAGCGTGAAGCGCTTGCGGCTGTATGGGGCACGTATTATTTTAGGAGCTTTTTGTGGGGAAATAAGTTTCTGTTACGGTCAGATCGTAAACCTTTAGTCAATGTTTTGGCTCCTGGTGGTACTGGAAAGGGGTCACCCAGATTGGCTGGACTAGCTTCACGTCTTCAGGATTTTCAGTTTGTGTTGCAGTTTGTTCAAGGTTGGAAAAACGTGCAAGCTGACTGTTTGTCTCGTCTTCCCGTCTAGTCCAATGAGATGGTCGAACCTCAGGATGACTGTGCTATAGCTTTTATGGAGGATGTCCTTTTTCTGAGTGCTGGTTCTTTCACTTGGGATGAGTGGTCTATGGGCATGGAAAAGGATGTTACTCTCAGGAGTGTTGTTGATCTTATCAATAAGGGCTCAAGGAGAGAAAACACTGTTGAACCTTCCGTCCGTCCTTTCATCAAAATAGTGGATGAGTTATCTCTTCCTAACGTTAATGTGTTGATGAGGGGTGACCGGTTCATTCCTCCTTGTTCTTTAAAGCACACAATAGTTTCCTTGGCACATGAGGGACATCTAGGCCAGACTCTTACCCAACGTAGGGTGAAAGAGAATTTTTGGTGGCCATCTATTGATACTGATGCTGTAAGATGTGTGGTGCAGTGCGAATTTTGTAAAGAGGGTGAAAAAAGGTTAAAAATTGTGGGATCCAAAGAAATTTGTGAAATTTCCTATCTCAATCGGCCTTGGCATACAATCTGTTTGGACAGTTGTATATGTGGATATAACTGCTACTAACCAATCATTGACCACGCTCCAGGCGGGGAGCGATACCTTGGCAGCACGGTTAAGACATTTACATTGGGATAACTACAGCGGCTGTGCACGACCATAGACGTTAGTATTGGATTTTATTGGTCCCATGAACGAATTGCCTTTTAATTAACGATTCGCAATTGTGGTTATAGATTGTTATTCCAAATGGTTAACAGTGCGTTTTGTAAGGGAAATTACTACTGATGCCACAATTGATTTTCTCGAAAGTGTATTTATAGATGAGGGTTTTCCTTCATTTTTAGTTACTGATAAGGGAACACAGTTGACTTCGAACAAAATGAATGTGTTTTTGCAAAGTTGTGGAGTAACTCATCGCAGAACTAGTCTCTACAATCCTAGAGGAAATGGTATGTGCGAGAGAGTCAATAGACTTGTGAAGGGCATTATTCAGATGTCTTGTGAGTTTGGATGTTTTTCGGATGATAGAGTTCAGGAACTTGTATGGGCCTTTCGGTCTACTCGTCACAAACAGGGTGACAAATCTCCGTTTGAATTGATGCGAGGGCGTCCACCTGTCACGAAATTGATCCCATCGTGGTTAACAAATCTTAATGTAAACCCGTCCTCCCAATTTACCAGTGACAGTGTTTCTTTGCCAATTGCTGTGGGGGATCTGGTCAAGGTTAAACCTGGAAGGTTTTCTAAAGGTCTCAAAAAGTTTAGAGGTCCTTTTTATGTCAAACAAGTGTTTCCCCATTTTATTGTCCTTGAGAATGGGGAGAAATGGAATTTCCGCAGAGTCGCTCTGTATCGAAGACATTCTGATGTTTCTGGAAATTCCATTTCTAACCCTAGTTTGAGCAATAATGGTTATATGCTCTCTACTCAAATTGTTTCGAATGAATCTTTACAGTCTGGTGCAAGGAGGGAGGTGGGTAGTGGTGATGCTTCTGGTTGTGAAAATCCTCAAGCTATTAGTTTCTCTACTCATGATAATGTTACCATCAATGACAATGCTATTAGTACAAATGTGAGGACAACTGTGAGAAGTTCTCGCTCCCGACATCCACCTGCTTATTTGGGTGATTATATTTGTTAATTAATTTATTATTCTTTGGTTTCTTTGTTTTTACTTTTAGGGCTCATGGGAGGGAGATGTGTTGTAAATATGTTTTATCTTATTTATGGGTTGGTCTTTCCTTTGTGTCTTTTACTTAGAACTCTGGCTATGTATTACCTACTGATGTTTTGTAGGGCATTCTGTGAGAGACAGTTGGAGCTTGGCCAGATGGTGGCTTGTTCACTCGTTTTCTGTGCTGTGAATAAACTCCAGTGTTTGCCTTAAAGTTCCTACGTTTCAATTAGTTTCCTTTACAACACCATGCATCCATCCACCATACGTTCCACCATCATTCATCCATTCATCCATCATCCATTCATCATCCATCATCTATTCATCCATCCGCCGCCATGCACCCATGTACACTTTTATGCATTCATTCATCCATCTATCCACCCACCCATCCATGCATCCATCCACCATACGGTCCGCCATCATCCATCCGCCATCCATGCATCCATGCCCCGCCACTTGTCAGGTGTCAGGTAGTGGAAAACACAAGTTCCTAAACTGTACCGAGCCAAAAATGTAGCAATCAGCAGCTCAAAGACTATCCTCAGTCGTCAGGGATTATTTTCACGGCGCTCCACTGACTTTCCTGACCTCAATGTAATTGGTGTTTCCTTCAAAGGTTGTATGACGCTTGCAGCTGGACAGTCCCCGAAGGATGTAAGCATGGTCCACCACTCGTCAGAGCAGTGCTAGCCCTGCCTCACCAGCCGCCACGTCTAGTGTCACGCCATCGGGACTCGGCTTCTTGATAGCAGCGTTCTATTCACAGCAAAACACCTGTGAAATGAACACAGACACAGAGCCTGTCCTTTGACATCGCTGCATGTGAGCTATTTCATTTATTTTCTGTGCATCCCTACCAAACGCCAGGCTATGCGTCATGTGTAACCCCTATATGCAATGTGCGTGCATCTGTGCATGTGCACGTGTGTATGATTGGTGGTCTGGGTGAACTCAGCACATTGAAGGTGAATTGTGCGTGGGTGGCTTTGTGTCTGTGCGTGTGCACGTGTGTATGATTGGGGGTCTCGGTGAACTCAGCACATTGAAGGTGAATTGTGCGTGGGTGGCTTTGTGTCTGGCATGTGAAGTGTGTTTGTGTCTTTAGACATGCATATGAGTCGATTTGGACGCACAGAGGGGGCAATTCGAGTATCTGTTTGTAGGGGGTGGGCGTAGCGATGACACGTTACCAATATTTGATCAGATTCAGAAGTATGTCTGCCGACTTTTACACCGCAGGATCATTGTAGTCGCATGCGATGTTAATGGCATTGCGCCGTGGTCGTATGCGTAGTCAATGCATGCGATGCAAACGATCCTGCGATGTAAAAGTTGCGGTGCGATGGCACCGCGATGTGTTGACCTCGATGTAATTGGGGTTTCCTGGGTTGAACGAGTCCCAGCTTTTGGGGCATCTATTCTACACTAAGATTTAGTAGAAAGGGGTCTACATCTATACTACTAATATAAAGGAATAACTTTGAACCTTTGAGGCGGGTAAACTCAGGAACCACAGCGCCAATCCACACACCCGATACATCGTTGTAATCGTCAGGGTGTGCAGATGGACATAGGCTATATATACGTAATAAATATACGGTATTTAAAAAATGTACAGAAAAAAAAGTAGTCCCTTGGAAGAAGTGCCGGCCGCGACGTGCGTGCCCGACGTGAGGAGCGCGGGGAGGAGCGGCGTCCAGGAGCGCGAGGAGGACCGGCAGACATGGCGCGGGGAGGAGCGGGGAGGAGCGGTGAGGAGCGGCGGACAGGCGGTGAGGAGTGGCGGACAGGCGGTGAGGAGCGGCGGGCAGGCGGGGAGGAGCAGTGAGCGGAGGATGAGGTAGGTTATTTATTTATTTATTTAGGAGCGGTGAGCGGCGGAATAATGAGGCAAAAATGAAAATCGTGAGCAAGAGGAAGCAAACAGAGCATTACAAAAGTGAGCCAAACGGTGCATTACTGGAGGAAAGTTACGTGTGCAGGTTACAAAAGCATACATCGTGAGCAAGAGGAAGCAAACGGAGCATTACAAAAGTGAGCCAAACGGTGCATTACAGGAGGAAAAAGTTACATGTGCAGGTTGCAAAAGCGTAGAAAGTAAGCATAGAGTTATAGGAGGAAAAAGTGACGTGTGCAGGTAGCAAAAGGAAGCAAACGGAGCATTAAAAAAGTGAGCCAAACGGTGCATTGCAGGAGGAAAAAGTTACCTGTGCAGGTTACAAAAGCGTACAAAGTAAACATACAGGTATAATACTGCAATATATGGGGGAAGGCTGCGGGGGACCCACGGACAACGTCGGGGTGGGCGGGGGCCCTGAAGCCTAATTGCTCCCGGACAACGTAGGGACGGGCTGCTAGTACTAATATAATAAAGAGAGAGCCCAAACCTTTGAGGCGGGTAATCTCAGGAACCACAGCACCAATCACAACACCCAATACAGCATTGGAAAGGGCAGTTGCAGCAGAAGGACATAGGCTATGCAGACACCCACCATATACATTTAAAAGGTAAAAGAACCGTGCCAGCAAAGTTGTCCCTTGTGGGCGTGTCTGTGTTGTGCTGTGGGCGTGTGCTGGGGCGTAACAAATGCTGGGGGCGTGTGGTACGTTCCGCCCTTCATGCCATGTCTCATATCGGGTGCTGTGGGCGTGTGCTGGGGGCATGGGCGTGTGCGGGGCGCGGGATTACGGGAAAAAAAGAAAGCATTGTGCCCAATATTTCATTGGTTTTTCTTCCCAGGTTCTGTACATTCCAGCTCCGGGTGTCCACCCTGCTCCCTTTAAATACCCCTGCACCCCATAATCATAACCCACCCTTACTCCTTAAAATGCCCCAGCACCCTTAAACACTAACCCATCTTAACCCTATAAATATACCCTGTACCCCAAAACCCAAACCTATCCCTAAACCCTAAAAATACCCCTGTACACCAAAACCCAAACCTAGCCCTGAACCCTATAAATACCCCTGTACCTCAAAACCCAAACCTACCCCTGAACCCTAAAAATACCCCTGTACCCCAAAACTCAAACCTAGCCCTGAACCCTAAAAATACCCCTGTACCCCAAAACCCAAACCTTCCCTGAACCCTAAAATACCCCTGTACCCCAAAACCCAAACCTACCCCTGAACCCTAAAATACCCCTGTACCCCAAAACCCAAACCTAGCCCTAAACCCTAAAAATACCCCTGTACTCCAAAACCCAAACCTAGCCCTGAACCCTTAAAATACCCCTATACCCCAACACCCAAACCTACCCCTGAACCTTAAAAATACCCATATACCCAAAAACCAAAACCTAGCCCTGAACCCTAAAAATACCCCTGTACCCCAAAACCCATACCTATCCCTAAACCCTAAAACTACCCCTGTACCCCATAACCCAAAACTATATCTGAACCCTTAAAATACCCAAACACCTCAAAACATATACCTCAGTATCCCAAAACATATACCCCTATACCCATACTTACCTTATCCAAACATAAAAAAACATGCTTTTACCATTCATGCATTTACAACGAATTTCGTTGTAAATGTATGCATGGTAAAAGCATATAAAATGTAATGCCATGTGTTATAATGGCATTGCGGAGTCATGGTACTTTCGTAATGAAAGTATGCGGAGTGATGGTATGTGGAAAGAAAGTTGTAGAATAATGGGTGTTTACCCTCCCCCGGTAAGTACATTGGTGGCAGGGTGGCCCACATCTCCAGCAACATACTCATATTTTTTCACCACCGATTTGAAAAATGCACAAGGCTCTCTCATTGATGGCAAGCACCGACATACACTTTTAGACACACCTCCCGCCACAAGTTCTAGAATTGCGAACTTTAGAGCTGGGGAGCTACGTTCGAATCTCGGCATCAGCTCAACATCCTGTGATTCCAGGCCAATCGCTTTGTCTCCCCGTGCCTACCACAAATGAATGTGTTCTTCTGTAATGTAAATTGTGCTCATGCCATGTTGTCGAGTTTGCGCTATATAATATTGCAAGGAATAATAAAGTAGGGAAACTCAAGTTCATACACTACTGAACGCGCACTCTTAAGTGCATCAGCAGTGCCCTGTGAATCGGAGCGTTTCACAGGCCTGTCACAGATAAGAAATGCTATCAAAACGAAATCCTACAAAACAATATACTGCTGCCCGTCAGCAATTCATACCCGGACAACGTCGGGACAGGCTGCTAGTTGGTAACATAAAGGGAGAACAGAAGGGGTGCTAATACATAACCCTGTCTGATGCCACTCTTTACCCTGAAATCAGGTGTGCATTTCCCTCTCTTTCCAAACCGTACCCTAGATTTTAAATGGGTATAGATCTGTGATAAGTATGTAATTATACCAGAGGGGGCCCCTAGCCCTTTCAATGTTTGCCATAGTTTTCAGTGGCTGACTAAATTGAAGGCACTAGTGAGGTCAACAAAACAGAGGTGTAGCGCCCCTTCCTTTGCTAAAGTATACTTCCCTATTATTAACTCCAAATTTAAACATTGTTCTACCATGCCAATACCTCTTCTGAATCCATACTGTGCATCAGTCAGTATTTTTCCTCATTGGCCCAATTTTCAAGTCTTTCCAGCTTTATGCAGCCCATCAATTTTGACGTGGAGTCAAGAAGAGATATTGGGCGGTAGCAATTGGCCTTTCCTCTATCCCTTGTTTTGAAGATCGGTACAATGAGACTTTCAACCCAGGTAGCTCGTAAAAAGCCCCCGATAGTGGCGTTAAAAACATTCCTTAAAATAGGTTTGTCATAAATATAACCAGGTTTATTCCTGACCATTTTATTGACACTCCATTGATCCCCTGCATATCAATTTTCCAATCTCTTACCCTGTTCTTTTTGGGTCAGATTTAGTCATAATGATACTGTGAAGGGATAATGGTCACTGAATAGGCTGAGATTAATCAGCACTTTTTCTACCAATTCGCTACAGTTTGCTGAAACTTTACTTTATTCGTCTTTATTTCGACAAAATAAATGTCATAAAAGAATACACATCAAAATTCATCATACATCATTACATTTCTTAAAAAAGGGTGGAGAAGTGCACATGCCATAAAAGTCATTCTAAGTAAAAACATTAACTAAAATTCATAGACCAATCAGCCAAGAAAACCTCTGGTCACCACAAACCCCAAAATACCTGAGCAAATTGCGTATTTACATTTCATCTCATTGTGCCACATATTGTCTTCTGGTATTCCACATGGCAGCCAAGAATTTCGTAACCGCAAAAACAATTTTGGCGATAAATCTGTTTTTAATATTCGATAGGAGTGGGAACACTGCCTAATGCCTAGGTTTTTACAGATGGGGGTGATCCACTTCTTCCTAGAAATCTTGCAGGAAGGGCAAAAAAAGACCATGTGTAACTCAGTCTCTAATTCAGCACTACACGCAGGACAGTTTCTGGGGGCACTGGGATGCCAACGGGTGGTCAACGTTCTTATTGGTATGGAGTCATATCTCCGTTGGAGATACAGCTTCCTATGACCGTTAGGGCTGATGGTATCAAAAGCAGACTCAAATTTGTAGTGATCTTTTAGGCCTAGGAATGATCTCGTCATTGTCCCAATTTGGGCGTTAGTTAGACAGGCAGACAAATTTTGTTCGTAGTACAGACTAACTAACTCCCTCCGGGATATGCCCCTACACGCTTCTTCAGGATTAGTCCATAGTAAAGGGCAACCTAACCTATCAAATTCCTGCCTGATATATTTTAGCCAGGGGAAATTCCAAACATTTGGTGCTTTTAACAGTTCTACAAGCTCACACCTATAACTGGCGAGTTCAGGGGTTACCCAGAGACGCCTCCAGAAAGTAAGAGGCTTGAGTCCTAACTCTTCCTTGAGTGATCTAAGTCCCAAGTCCAACCTAAGAGGGAGTAGGGGCGTACTAACGGGCAGGGATACCAACTGCCTTAAATACCTATTTTCCGTAGTGGTGATTTCTGGGAGACAACTGTGACCCCAAAGTTCTCCTCCATAGATCACCGCTCCCCGAGCCTGCATTTTATAGATTTCAAGAGGGGAACAAATCGGTTTAGAGGTGGTTTGCTTTAGGAGTTTGAGAATCCCCCCTGCTTTTTGCAAGAGCTTTAATTGGGTTTTGGTCTGGTGTTGTGCCCAAGTCATATTCCATTAAGAGTTAATCCCAAATATTCGAACGTTTGCACTCTTTCCAAACGAACACCACCTATAGCAGGATTAGGGCGGGATGTTTTCGGTGGATTGAAAATCATGAATTTCGTTTTGGATGTATTTATTTCTAATCCCCGGTCATAGCAGAATGAGACAAAGCCATCCAAGACTCGCTGTATGCCCATTGGGGTCTCTGCCAGCAGCAGGGTATCATCTGCGAACATGATCGCAGAGATCCCTTTTCCAGCGAGTCTTGGGGCGTCTCTATTGGGGACCTTATTCAGGTGGGCGATAACTCCGTTGACGTAGAGGCAAAACAGGGTTGGCGCCAAAACGCAACCCTGCCTTACCCCCCTGTCAACGGAGAAGCTAGATGACAGATTACCTTGTCTCCCACACCTGACCCTTGCGAAATTCTGTGAGTAGAGGCGTATTAGAATATTTAAAAGGGGGATTGAAATACCTAAATCCCACAATACACTCCAAAGTTTCCCTCGTGGGACCAAATCAAAGGCCGCGCGAAGGTCAACGAAAACAGTGTAAAGTGAACCACCCTGAACTTTGACCGTTTTCCAGAAAAGCATGTTTATTCTGAAAATCTGGTCAGTGGTGGATACATTCCTTCTGAAGCCTGCTTGATAATCACTTAAGATTTCTGATTCCTCAACCCAGTCTAAAACACGGTCCAGAATCAGCCTGGTAAAGAGTTTCTGCGACACATCTATTAGGCTGATTGGCCTATAGTTGGCTGGGAGGAGAGGTGACCCCTTTTTGAAGATAGGGACCAATTCTGCTCCCAGCCAAGTATTTGGGAGTGCCATTCCCCCAAGAACTACATTAAAAAAATTTAGGAGTTAGGGTGCCCATATCTCGGGTTCTTGTTTATAAAGGTCCCCTGGGACCTTATCCAGCCCTGGGGCTTTTCCCGCGGGGAGCTTGGCTATAGCCGCCCGAACCTCCACTAAGGTGAACCTAAGCTCCAATGGGGCAGAGACTAGAGTGCTTGCTACATCAGACAAGGGGACATTCACACCAGGAATATCCTCCTTATACAATCCAGCGCAGTGTTCCTCCCATACCTCAGCCGCAATGTTGGGTGCTACTGCCTGCTCTGGCTCAAGTGAGCAAGTGCTCACAATTTGCCAGAACCTGTGTGCGTCTTTAACAGCAAGAGCTGATGTTAGCTTTACCCATTTCTCGTTCTCCCATTCAGACTTAGCATGACGTATGAGGTTCCGGTATTCTTGCCTCTTGGTTTTCGTGAGGTCCCTATTATTATTCTGCTTTAATGCCATTAGCAGCTCACTTTTCGCCTGTCTACATGCCTTATTATACCAGGCTGGTTTCCTCGGGGCCCCTCCAGTACTTAGACCTGAGGGATTTAAGATTTCTTTGAGGGTGCTTATTAGTAAATTGTGAAGCTTTCCCAACTTTTCATAAAAATAGTTCATCGGATGCTGCTCAGTAAGAGCTGCTACATCCTCCATTACTGGGATTACCTGGGTGTACAGTTTGGCTAACCCATTTGGATTTTTAACCAGCTTATCCCATTTTATCCTACGTCTATTACTTGAGAGGGTAGACATGTTAGGTACGGCAGATTGTGGTGATACAAAAACCCTTATCCGGACCCTGGATTTTTAAATCTAAGATCAGCGGATTGTGATCACTCTCTGCCCTTTGGGTGACCCTAAAGTCTACTATTCTATTCCAATCCATGCACTCCACAAGAATATAGTCAAGGCGTGCACTCCTCCCTGATTTATAGAAAGTACAGGCTGGGGGATTATCAGACTTTGTGCGCCCATTACATGCCCTAATCGAGTGGGTCAGCGTCAGTGAAGTGATTTGTACAGCTAGTGGGGTCCATGCTCTTGCCGGAGGGCCTGACACTTGGGGAATTTTCCAAACATCATCCTCCTCCTGATTTACGGCATCGAGCAGACCGTCCAGTGGTTCGAATTGGGAGTTGAAATCACCTCTCACCACAGTCGTGGCACCCTCAGGGATATTAGTTAGAAAAGAGGATAATTCTTCAATATTTCAGACACAGATGTAGCACTCACAGGTCATGAGTAGATATTGACCACTACCAATCTGAAACCATTCGGCCACTCTAGAATTACAGACTGGACATCATCTGAGGCTGTATCCATAGTTTTAACACTGCAACCCAAATGAGTTGATACCCAAATCGTTAAACCCCCTGATGGACGCCCTTTTCCCACCCATTTGGCAGCAACTGAAAATGAAGCGAATCCTATACGATGTTGATCCTCCCGTGCCCATGTTTCCTGGAATAAACAGATGTCATTCGAGTCTATGTACGACCCCCAATCAGGGCAGGCCAATTTATTACACAGGCCCGCTATATTCCAGGAAAGGATTTTTAGTACATCGAAGCCGGGGGCGTTATTGGGGGAATGTATGGGGGGTACTATAGTGGTAGTACTCAGCTGACCCTTAGAGAAGTGATCATAGGTAGGATTTCCAGTATCAGCGATATGTGCCACTGTGTTCAACTCAGCTATTAAGGGCACCACCCCATTGTTTCCATTAGTGCTTTCGTCTTGCTGCAGGCAATCCACCTCTTCAAGACAGCTATACCTGTTAGGATGTGAATAATTGGTCTGCAATGGCATATCGTGCAGTGCAGGCCTGAACCTTGTTCCATCAATGGCAAATCCCACCCTTGTCCAACCATCATTGCCCTAGAATGCAAATTATGAATTCTTGGCGGATAGAAGAAGGACAATGGTAACAGTTGGATAGTGGTATTTCCTGGGGTGGCCAGCCAATTACTAATATGGGAAGCAATCTGTGAATCCCTAAAACTTACCAAAATACAGTCCCCCTTGATTTTCTTTGCTGTGTGTCCCACCCAAGGGACCCGCCTGACCATTAGTATTTCACCTTTCATGTTTGGTGGCAGGGGCCTATGAATATTTAACCAGCTAATCACTTTGTTTCTCAAGGAATCAAAGGATTCTACTGCAGAGCTAGAGAGCTCCGGAACTCCAGCCAGGATTACAGTATGGTCGGCCGCCTCTGGGGGAAGATTAACTATATGCGACCAATTTAGGGTGGGAGCATTCTGGGCGGGGCGGTCACCAGTCCTGTTTGGTGTTTTTTCTTGTCTCAGTGGGATCGTTGACACAGGCAAAATTGATTTCCGTGCTAGGGGCACAGGCGGAACTCATCTTGGGAGGGGTAAGGGGACAGGATTTGGCGTGCTAACTGAGGGTACACTTAATGTCGTAGGGGGTTTACTAATCTTTGCGCTCAACGTAGTATCTGGGTTGGAGGGAAAAAGGGTCCCTACTTTCCTTATAGTTGCACCTGGGCTACTACCCAAGGTTCTTAACTGTTCCTTTAAACCCCCTGTCACAGTTTCAATTGCTTGTAATCTAGTATCAATATAATCGAGCCTCACCAGTAGGGGATCTAGGAGCTTCTGCAAAACATTAGTAATAAGTGATATGGACTGATCCTCCCCCCCACAAGTCCCCTCACCAAAGATGAACGGACCAGCCTGCCCTGACACCAGCAATTGGGAAGGCTGTGTTGGAATCACAGTCTCATTAACAATTACAGGGGAAGAAGATTCCGTTATATCGGGCATATTAACCACGGTCCTGGAGGCATGATCCAGTTTTGCCCTTTTAGCAGCCTTGGACTGTCTAGCTCTCTTTCTTTTGGGAACAGCACCTCCTCGACCGCCCCGTACATGGGATAGATTTAATTCGTTCCCCTCACTCCTTGTCAAGACTGGGTCGGATGCTGGAGGTGGAGCAGCCTGAGATGCATACTGATGGGGATCACGTTGAGAAGTTGAAGAAGACCTTAACTGTTGTAAAACAGACTCAATTGTTTGGGCAATACTATCCAATAGAGATAAATGGGAAACATCCAGTATCTCCGGGGAAGTAATACTTAAAGTGAGTCCTGTGGAGGACCGGCTGGTACTCTCAATGCCATCTGCTAGCTGTCTTTCTAGGGCAGACAGTTCATTATTTACTGCAGTATTGGCCCTAATAAGAAAACTGTCCAAAGTACCTGTGGCCATAATAGACGAAGCCGTGGCTTTACTCCTTGTCTCCCTTGATGACATGTTACCTTTTAGTCCCGGGGTATCTGGATCTCCACCTGGATAGAACAATCGGGCACAAGGGGTAGTAGTTCCGGAAAAACAGGCCCAGAGGGGAGTCCCGGTCCGGTCTCACCCGGGCTCGAACGGGCTACAATGAGCCCGCCCTTGGCCCGGGCTTCGCCCGGCGCCGACCCGCGCACGTCCCGCGTGCGCGGTATTGGGTGGAGCTATATAGGAGTAGGCGGGGCGGGAAGAGTCTCGAGGTGCGGCTGGTTGGGCACCGCACTGTCCACTGGGACTCGCAGTCCCGCTTTCTGCGCTATCCGCTGTCAATCACCCCCAAAGCGCTGGTCTGGTCTCCTCTCAATGGCAGGGAAACAGTCACACATCTCTGTCCTCACGCCTCGACTGCGAGGGGCACCCCAACTCAAAAAACAATAAAATGGTCTATATTTGAAGATGACCTTGCTCCTACAAATGTTTTTATGTTAGTTTCCCCTCCCCCAGAAGTGGGTTCCAATGCCTTGTTAATGGATTCCCCATAAAGGTTGTGGGAGAAGTGAGGTATCCTGTCTCCTAAGTGGTCACAATATCCGCAGGGCTCCCCTACTTCATAAATGCATTTAACACAATTAAAGTACCCTGCCCATATTGGAACAGAGCCACCACCTACCCCATCCAGGAAGTGATCCAGATCTTTCTCGAGTAGCCCAATTACTTTACTCTTTGATTTATCAAATACATTATTTTAAAAATGTATTACGATGATAATCTGCTTTCCTTTTGAGTGCAAAAGCAAAAACTGATAATATTCTGATGAAATAAACGTTGTCATTAAAATCAGGGGCGATGTGGTAGCAATTAAAGTAGCTAGACCTCCTTTAGCTTGTCCAATCCTAGATGGGCTAGCATTTGAACAAACAGTTTGGTAACCATTTACAGAAAAAGGTTCCGTGCACCAGGTTTCTTGAAGTAGAACCAATGCGCACCCATCTAGCGTTTTCAGCCAAACCACATCGTTAATTTTATTTTTGATCTCTGTGACATTCCATGTCATAAGGTTTAGGGATTCACTTGGATGTATACCAGGACCAGCTTTCCTCGTGTTACAAGTAGGAATATTATCAATAATGCTATTCATGTGTTTATCCAAATCACCTTTTTGGCGATGGTGCTGTTAAATCATCAGGCTCTAAAATCATCACTAGATTACATGTATCATGCTTCCATGTTTAAATATCGACTACAAAAATATAGTTTACAAAAATATAGATGTAAAAATATCGATTACAAAAATATCGACTCCCTATACTTAAACAGGTAAGTACAATAATATTGACTCAAAAATATAGATGTAAAAAATATAGATGTAAAAAATATCGACTTTAAAAAATATTATATCTTAAATTAAATAATTAAATATTATTAATATTATTAACAAAATAAATTACATTACATTTATATTTTAACTATTTATAACAAATAAACTTATTTTAATCATTATAAACTTAATAAATGTGTACATATACATATATTTTCTTAAATACATTTTATTATTATCTTTATTTAATTAATAAACTTTAATAATTATTAAAAAAAACATATATAAAACATTTTGAATAAAATAACATTTTCTATATTTAATTAACACATAAAAGTATTTAAAAATAATAATACATACATTTAATAACAAAATTAAAACATTAGTATTTAAAACATTTGATAGCGAAGGGGTAAAAATTACTATTCCCACTCCAAAGGGTGCAACAGTAGGGAAAGCGTTGGATAGCGTAGGGGTAAAAATTACTATTCCCACTCCAGAGGGTGCAACAGTAGGGAAAGCGTTGGATAGCGTAGGGGTAAAAAATACTATTCCAACTACAGTGAGTACAACAGTAGGGAAAGCGCTGGATAGCGTAGAGGTAAAAATTACTATTCCCACTCCAGAGGGTGCAACAGTAGGGAAAGCGCTGGATAGCGTAGGGGTAAAAATTACTATTCCCACTCCAGAGGGTGCAACAGTAGGGAAAGCGTTGGATAGCGTAGGAGTAAAAATTACTATTCCCACTACAGAGGGTGCAACAGTAGGGAAAGCATTGGATAGCGTAGGGGTAAAAATTACTATTCCCACTCCAAAGGGTGCAACAGTAGGGAAAGCGTTGAATAGCGTAGGGTTAAAATTACTATTCCCACTCCAGAGGGTGCAACAGTAGGGAAAGCGTTGGATTGCGTAGGGGTAAAAATTACTATTCCAACTCCAGTGAGTGCAACAGTAGGGAAAGCGTTGGGTAGCGTAGAGGTAAAAATTACTATTCCCACTCCAAAGGGTGCAACAGTAGGCAAAGCGCTGGATAGCGTAGGGGTAAAAATTACTATTCTCACTCCAGAGGGTGCAACAGTAGGGAAAGCGTTGGATAGCGTAGGAGTAAAAATTACTATTCCCACTCCAGAGGATGCAACAGTAGGGAAAGCATTGGATAGCGTAGGGGTAAAAATTACTATTCCCACTCCAGTGAGTGCAACAGTAGGGAAAGCGTTGGATAGCGTAAGGGTAAAAATTACTATTCCCACTCCAGAGAGTGCAACAGTAGGGAAAGCGTTGGATAGCGTAGGGGTGAAAATTACTATTCCCACTCCACAGGGTACAACAGTAGGGAAAGCGCTGGAACCCAAAACAATAAAAAAAAAAACTATCAAATTTTTTATTACATTTAATTTCCAATATAAACATAAATAATATATACATTTAAATATTTTATTATTAACAAAGATAATAAAAAAATATATATTTACACATTATTTAACACTATAATATCCACCACACACCTAAAAATAATTATACAATTACATTTAATATTTACTAATTAATTATCGATAATTAAATTATGTTTTTAATTAATTATTTAATTGACAGATTTCACACCATATACACTTATAAACACCACAACACAAACCTAAATTTAATTACACATTTACAATTAATAATTAATAATTAATTAATGGTAATTAATTGATAAAGTATTTAATAATCAATCAATAACAATTTAATTACTTCACACCATTTACACATATAAACTGCACTACACACACCTAAAATTAATTAAACAATTAACATAATTAACATAATTAATTAATTAACATAATTAATTCATAATTGACTAATTGAAATTAATTAACAAATAATTATTAAATTAACACATTAATTAATCAATTAATTTTATATATATAAATTACTTCCCACCCTATTCCCCTATAAACCCACAACCCGCTACAGAACTAATAACACAAAATTCAACATATACATTAATAACTATTAAAATTCAACAACATATATTAAGAATTGACAAACAATTCTCATTAAAAACACTAAAATACATGACATTATTAAAAAATCGATATTTTTGTAAACGATATTTATTACAACTATATTATTGTTATCGATATTACTTACCTCTCTGTCGATATTCTGGTCAAACTATATTTTTGTTATCGATATTTCTTCAATTCGATATTTCTGCGGCGATATTTATGTCAGACGATATTTCTCTGACGATATTCCTGCTCTGCACCATGTATCATCATCGCCCTCGTTACTATGCAAGGTGCCATCTAGTGAGTTTACCTCCTTTTGTGCAATCGTTTTAACATCAACGGCTACCACACTCTTATTAATGGTGTAATCCATTTCCATATCAGATAGCCTGGCCAAGTCCTTTCTAAGTCAATCTATTTCACTGCGTCTTCTTAATGCTGCATATCTATTGTGCAGTGGTATAGATTGTGATAAGCATTGACTCATGTTTGCGTAAGCATTGCTATGACTAGGCCTATAAAAGTATCCCAGTGGGACAGCCATTATATGATTAACATTTTCAAGGCAATACCCAGTTTCATCATTCGATAAAACATTCAACAAATCACCCACCAATTCATGACTTCAAAAGTTTATAACAATACAATCCCCCAACATGTTTTTCTGGATTCGCCCACCCAATTCACTCTCCTTATCATAATGATGGCTTCTTGCAATATATTCACCCCAACATTGGCGTTAACAGAAAACCAATGAACTACTTGATTTTTCAGGGATTCATATGTTTCCTTCTGATTTAACACTGATTTTGGGACATTATTCAAAATAATAACATTTGGAGTCGCCTGTGGGGGGAGAGTTAATGTCCCCATGGTGTTATTATGATCTTCCTTGGTTCTGATTGTCCTGGGTAATTGTATATTTTGATGCTCCCTTGTAGGGGGTGGGATATCGGCTGCATGTGGTATTTGACCGGGTAAGCTTTGTAGTGTCAAGGCGTCCTTTATAGCAAAAATGTTCTCTCTTTGATTATTAGGGCAGTTGATAGTTTGGCCCCTGTTTTCTGACGTTTTCCGTTGGCATAGCGATGGACTTATTTCGTTTGGTGATACTGGTAACCGTGTTCATAGATTTGGAGGGTAACATTTCAATAACCATTTCTGTTAGAAAGGCCATGTCTTTCTGTGTCAGTTTTATTTCTTACATTAGGCGTCATTCTATACTGTCCAATTTGCCATGGAGTCTTTTAAATAATGTCTCATGGTTTTGTGACTTTGGGATAGTGGAGTTGTTTTCCCCCCTTATCATCCCTGGATTGTTATCACCCTTTTTTTGCTTAGATTTAGATTTAATTTTGGACTTTGATGGTAACTTCTCCGGAGCGTTGTTTACAATTCGCAGGGCTTCTTTCTTTTTTTTTTGCCGGGGGAGATGTTGGGAGAGTGTCATCCGTTGGAACTGAAATCTCCAGAGGTGTATTTAACATGCACGGATTAGACGTTTTATGGACATTTTCTTTTGCAGAGATATTCTCTACAAGCAGCTCAGTTTCCTCCCCTGTGTTACCCAAATTAGACACATTTATGGCCGGGACCTTCCCACCTTCAAGTGCAGATTCTTTTAAGGCAGCATCAAGTGCTGTATGTGTAGCTGCCAGTTGCTCCTCGACATGGATAATGTCACTATTAATGAGCCCCACAACATTTTTCAAGTATTTGGTGATTGGCGCAGTCTTTGAGGGCACTTTCACCTTTAGTGATAATTTTCTATTGCCCATCTTTAGTCAGCGTAATAGTTTGTGATAGCAGGGAAACAAAATATTTTCTCTTACCAGGTTTCTCGAATTGCTGTTTGACATGATCCAAAGTGGGTGGCCCTGCCCTGCCTCCTCAGGCCGCGATGGGCGCAGACGGGCCCGGGCACGCCAGTGCGTGTCCCGCGCTGTAGGAGTCCTTAAAAATGTACAATGAAACTCCATCTTTAGGTCCCACCTCACAGACAGCTTTTCACTGAGCGGTTGTGAAAGACCTCTTGTGCACGTTACCAAAAACCTACAGTGGGCTTAGTGCCCATCCCGTTTATTTTATTCAGATTCAGATTACAATTCCTTTATTCGGATGCAGAAGAACCCATAAAAGTGCATACATCTGATAAAACCAGAGTCAGAATAATCATACAGGATAAATTAAATAGATACATAATATCATAACATCGATACTAAAAGTCATATAATTAAAACAGTACTCTTAAAGCAGTTCATTTTGTCGTCACTCCTACTTCTTATTCTATGGCTTGCCTACCTCTCCTTGTTTGTACCTCCCCTGGATCATAGTCTTTTTATCATCTTTTCGATTGGCTGACTCATATCCTTCCCCTGACCACATTTATGGAACTACTTTTTCTTTAACTACTCCATGAGAAAGCATAAGTTTTCAGGATCTCTCCATCAGGTGCTACTTCTCCCCTCCACACCAAATCTCCTCAGTCCACGTCCTGAACACTTTGTGCTGCTCCCTCCTCCCCCTTTTTTTCTCTACCTTGTAGGTTGTTTTTTGTTCCATTCTCCCATAACCTCGTGTGCTCAGTCTTCCTCCCTCGTCCCTTCACACTGTCCATTGTTTCGTCCTCCTTACTTTTTTTTTTAACAATTGTTATAATTATTTTTCCCCCCATTTAATGATCCGCATGCCCACTGTATGGGGCTTCTCCCCACCCACTCATTCATTGCTCCCCTACGCCTCATGGTCATTAAATAATAAATGTTTTTGGAGGGCCCGGTGATTGCCATTTGCTACTGGGCTGCCCTGCTTTTTGAACAATGCTTTCGTGCAGATATTTTTTTATTTACCGCTCCACCTTGGATCTGTAAATAAAATTAAAAAAAACATAATAGTACCCACACCAATTCCAAGGCATGTACAACCGTGGTGATGCATGTGTGTGCTTATGGAATGACGCTGCTGCCATAGTCATGATGAATATGCAATCTGCACGCATTGCGTCATTAAGTACTCAATATAGCAAACAGCAACTGACACATGACCAGTAAACCTTTCCAAAGAGTATGGCTCATTGTTGCATCATTTTGTTAAAACATTTAATGTGTTTGAGCACCCACCCTCTTTTCTAATACCAGCCAGGCAGTGCTCAACTTGCGTGCTGAGGCCTGCGGTGGAGTAGCGGCCCAGACGCGTGGTGTGCTTCGATCCGGAGCTCCAGGATTGTGAAGTGCTGCGGGTTCGTCGGTCTGGCTGAGGCTCTCCGCTGGCAAATGATCTAAATACAAGTGGATAAGTGGGGCCCTTTCCCTGATCTCGCGGAGGACATCCTGCGAGGGGCCCGTAAACCAACTGGGCAGATGGGTGACCCCTATTAAGGGCGGCGCAGACTGCTTAATGTAGCCATCTCTGACGTGCCCATTGCCAGGGCAACTGAACTGACTATGATGTGAATGGGTCGAAGGATAGATGGTTGTCTTGATTCAAGTGCATGAACAACAAGGAAAGTCCCATTTCTCCCTCCCACGCCTTGTCGTTATACTGTTTACTAAATTCGTGGTTTTCGGTAGCCTGCCCACGTAAAGAATCCTTGTCCCGTCTTAATAAATAAAAGACAAGAAACACAAAAATATAAAATATCACTCGCCTCTCCACGTAAAAAATGTCCATTGTGAGCTCATCTTTTTAGATTGACTCGGAAAGTAAAACCCACGGAAACTTTCTCAGCAGTCCAACATTTCAAAAGAGTGTAAGAAAAAAAGCATTGTCAAAACTGGATGTATCGCAGCAATGGGCAGAGTAGTAAAGTAAGGCACTGGGCGGCTTCTCCTCTTGCCTTTCATGCGTGGCCCCAGGGAGGGTGATGCTCGTTCTCAAGTAAATTAGTCGGGGCGAGGTGGGGCCCACGTGCGCCACTTTCTCTCCTTTGTTACCTGTGTTTACTATGCGCTTTTTTTGTGTCACTCACACACACTACCCTCTGATGTGAAACTACGCAGCGCACGTGAACTCACGAGTCGTTATTTAATCACCGCCAAAATAAGATTTTCTTTCCCTCAGTTGCTTTCACCATGACACAGGGATTTGTGCGCTCGCTGTTGATATCTGCGGTGATGGCAAGGTCACGAGTTTTCCGGGAAGGGCAGCAGAACCTTGCATTCGCCCAGGGGCTTTAAATTTGGTACCGTTAGAAAGAATAACAGCAGCATCTATTCTGTATGGCGCGCAGACAATTCAGAAGTGAGGCACGAAGCGCTCTAGAAAACAGATTGTTATATCAGGCCTGATAATTTGGGAGTACTGCATAGACCGGCTCCAGATTTCTAAATCCGGATGTATAGTGGTAGTGGGGGGTATGTAGTGACTGCCCATAGAGTGCACTTGCATTTTCAAAATAATGTGATAACTTCACATCATTATTCACCAACTCAAGCATTATCCTTCAATCAACCATAAAAGGATAACATGCTCTGTTGGCCCTGCTGGGATGGAACGCTGTCATAAAGATACAATAAGCAATCTATTTCACGTAAGTAGATGGGTGTAACTGTATATACGTTTGCATATTATATACATCAGCCAGCATAATGTATAGCGCAGTCCTTATTTCAAAAGATGAAAGGATGCATCAGGCATTAACTCGAATCTTCAGCTCTTAATTTTTATATATCGGTAAGAAAATAAAACTAACCACAATCAAGATATATAAGGTCTAGTATAGTGCACATTAATATTAATTTTTTTCACGAGAACTCTTTTGTCTTTTCAGCTTGTTTCATTGATTTGACTTTAAATTCTCTTTTGGTGGGGGTGGTAGTTTGTGTCTCTTATCAGTAATGATTCCTGATTGTTCCCTGCTGTGTCTGAATGGATGGGGCAGCCTGCAGTTCCTCCCTGCTGACTTTACACCTGTTGCCAGCTGGGCTCTTGCCAAGTGTCCAAGCTAAGCTTTCACAACCAATGCAGAACGTCAGGCTGTGAATGGGTCTTGGAGCTCTGGGTTGGTGCCAGCCCGAGAACCAGACAGGAATTGTATTCTTGAGATGAAGTTGCTAACCTGGTAGAATAAACAGCTTAGTGCATGCTTTTGCCAGCCATGTCAATCGGCAGGGCTGGCGAAGAGAGAGTTCAGACTGGACCCAGCAGCAATAATTGAACTTGCATTTATATAGCACTTACTACCCCTGACTAGGAGTAAAAGCGCTTTCCGGCGAGTAGTACACTACCCTGGAGCCCAAAATTAATGGTCATCCCAGTGGTTATTGGATTTAGGCGCACATGCATCAAAATAGACAATAGCGATTTTTTAATTGCGATTTTTAAAGAATCGCAATTAAAGAATCGCTATTGCCTATAGGAATCGCATAAAAATGTGTGATTCCTACACATTCCTTAATTGCGACTCGGTAATTGCGAGTCGCAATTAAGGAATTAATTCCCATTCATTCCTATGGGCCTAGAGTCCTATAGGAATGAATGGGAATTGCTTGCGCAATTTGCGAGTTCCCAATAGGAATGATGAGGGTCATTAGTTCATAATTAGTGATACACCGATATTGTTGTACATTACATGTGTGTCACACTTTGCCTGAGCACCGAGCACACTTGTTCACCTTACTGCACCTTGTTATTTAATGATGGTTCATATTTATGGATTTTTTTAATCCTTGAGTAAATTCAAACAAACAAATGTTTAATCAGTTTTTAATAGGGACGATTGTTTTCGACTACAGCGTGGCAAAAGGACTTGTGTAGCTGTTGACTGTGGGGACAAATGTTTCCTTGATATTTAATATGTCTAGTATTTATATATTGGGTCCCCATGCCTGTGGACTTAAAACAGTTAGGAGTGACGTTACTGGTATATGGAAGTAGATTTCCTACATGTCAAATCACATTTCCCTGCCACTTGTCATTGCAGTAATTTTAAAACTGTGAGCCCAGCCAGGGCACAATAACTCAAATTTGAACTCCACAATGGATCTTCAATTGTTTTACAATTGTTCCTAGTCTGCACTCATGGATCATGGACATATATGTTTGTGAATATTTAATAGGCCTCTGGACACAGTTGGGTTGGTGCCGAGCTTGGTGCAGACCTAGAGGAACCCAGGGGAGATCCCAAATAGAGTCCATCTCTAACTCACAAAAGTGAAGTGAGGATAGGGCCCATGAGGATTGAACATCCTGTTGATGCTTATGAGCAATCCCATCTCCCATAGGTAAGATGCCGACTGTCTAGCAGGGAATGCAGGAACATGAGCATCTGCTGGTGCTTGCAGAGTGGATAGGCGATGGCAGTGCTAAAGAAAGGTGTGGAGCTGTGAAATTGCATCTCGCAAAGCTTCACTGCAGGATGACAGACTGCTAGTCCTTGCGTCAAGGCCTGACACCATTGATGCTGGTCTGTTGTATGAGAGCCAGTAGATAGTTCAGTGCTGATAGGACACTTTTAAAAGATGGGAAATTTGTCTCAAGATGCAATAAAGGTGTTGTCTTTGATCATGTGAATTATTACCTAATATCACTCCTGGATTGCCTTGGTAAATTCTTTGGGTGATGTAATCCAGAACCTTCAGGAAGGGGCTTCTGATCAAGGCTAAGACTAGATTCTTGAAGGGCAATAGAACTTTTGATCAAGCTTTTCAGAAGTGTACTCATGAAATCCGTCCACCTTAAAAGTCAAACTAAACATTTTGCCTAAAATTTAACGAGTGATTTAACACAGCTGATAGGCCACCTACCCGTTACTTTTTGTATCCTGCTCGTACCAAGTCAGATCCAGACCCAGACCAGTCCCCACAGTTGCTCCGAATTAAGGGACATTGTCATGTCATCTCAGGCACAATGTAAAGACTCCCAGTGAGCTGGGGACTCTTTTGGCTCAAGAACCAACTAGCTGGAGACCCTTGTGGTTATTTAAAGATTTAAGATCAGCCTGTAACTCAGTCTTGAGCTGGGTGGGTGACCTCGATTACAAAGTGGCTGTGCCAGATGTCCCATTATGACCCCTTTTGCCTGTCTCCCCTTCAGACGCAGAGGGCATAAAACTGGGGGGTGCTCAACCCTGCCAAACAACTGAGGGGTGACCCTAAGAGCCATCCAATCAGGGGTGGGATGCTTTGGTGTGCTGGTCTGGTTTTCTGGGTG